>NC_088837.1:7622564-8085064 GCF_904066995.2 Poecilia reticulata | reverse complement strand
TTTATATATCAAAACGTTCAGCTCCTTCAGGAGAATGGTGCTATGACTTTTGGTAAACTTCACTATTGCACTTTTTGAAATAATTGCACTTTTGTGCAAATATTTTCCCCATAGAAATGAATGGTGGAATTCGGCAAACACTCTTGCTAATGACCTAATTATTGTATTCAGGTGTGCTGCAGCAGAGGCACTTCTAAAAGTCCTCGAGGACTGGAGTTTGACACTCCTGCTCTAGTAACTGCCGTTTTTGAACTTTTTCTGCTCTTTGACAAACAAAATTATGCTGTTCATACATATTTCACTGTAGAGAAATATTTTATGCATTAAAATATAGCCACTAGTGTCTACTTTATGGAATTATTACCATCATTTCAACAGGTTTTACTGTTTTCTGTTAAACTCCTCTGGAGTACAACCTTGTCACACTTTCTCCTATTCTTTCAATGTATTTTCTTCTTGTGCTCTGTTTTTATCTGTGTCTATGCATTCTGCTTGTCTACTTTTCTCTTTGCCTTCTGGTTTTACTATCTTTTAAGATCTTCTACAATCTTTAATCAATTTTATAAATTCATATATCAAACATTTCTACTTCTTCTGACCCTTTTTGCTTTTGCTCTTCTTTACTTCTTCAAATATTTCTGGTTCACTGTTTCCACTAATTTTTTATACTTATTACTTTCACTATTGAATTGTTTCAACTATTCCTGGGATTGCACTAATTTCCTGTTGTTTCAATTATGCTCTTTCTTAAACTCTGTTTCACTTTTTGACTTTTTCAAATAATTCAGGTTGCACACAAACTCCTGCTTCTGCTGAATTCTGCTATAATTTATATATTATATAATTTATATAATTTATACAGTATAATTCACTATTAAATATATTAATATAGTATATTCACTATTCAATTGTTTCAACTATTTCTGGGATTGCACTAATTGACTTTTGTGCTAATTGTGCTCTTTCTCAAGTTCTGTTTCACTTTTTGTCTTTTTCAAATAAATCGTGTTGCACACAAACTTCTGCTTCTTTAGCTGAATTCTGGTATACCTTTGCTAAGTTTCACTAATATAGATAGATAGATAGAGAGATAGATAGATAGATAGATAGATAGATAGATAGATAGATAGATAGATAGATAGATAGATAGATAGATAGATATAGATAGATAGATAGATATAGATAGATAGATAGATAGATAGATGATAGATAGATATAGATAGATAGAGATAGATAGATAGATAGATAGATAGATAGATAGATAGATAGATAGATAGATAGATAGATAGATAGATAGATAGATAGATAGATAGATAGATAGATAGATAGATAGATAGATAGATAGATAGATAGATAGATAGATAGATAGATAGTGTTGTTGTCCTCCGTCCCTGCGCCACCGCCAGCTACCACCAGAGGGGGTTTCCCCAGCTCCCTTCTGACGCCCCACCCCGCGGGTGTGTCACCACGCACCTGCAGGTCATCCGATCATCACCAGGAGCTTAAGAGGAGCCGCCTAACAACACTTCCTCGCCAGAGTGTTGACCTTCGCGGTAACAGAGATCAGTAAGAAAGCCTTATATTGTTAATCCTGCGTGTTCTAACGCCTCCATCTCCTCACCCCAGGTTCCATCAAGTCTGAGAGCCGGATCGAGTCCAGGACCAACCAAGCCCGTCAGCTGGATCCGGGTTTCCCCGACGAGCACCATCGAGTCGGTCTCTCTCTCCCTCAGCTCCCCGGACTGACATCATTCTGGCTCCTGCCCCCGCAGCCCCGACGTTTCTGCCCAGCCTCCAGTTCATAGTTTTCCCTCGCTCGAGTTCATTGATATGGTGTAAATGAACCTTTGTATAATTTATGGGCACAACCTCTGCCGCAAATCGGAACTGCTATTTGTTTACATGTTAGCAACTCGCTAACATGCTAGCTCCCTGTTATCAAACAGGATGCCTGTTGTATGTATTTAATATACTGTGTTTTTATTGTCACCAACTGTGTGTGTAATGTGATTCGTGTGCTGAGGAGTGATCAGAAACGCAGAGAACAGATTCGAGGTGAGGCAGGCAGTTCTCGTGCCTTATGGCTGTGGGCGCTCATTGTGACTCCACAACTGCAGAGAAAGAGACGGTAACAGCGAGCTAGCCATACAGTAGCTGCGCTGATACAGAGAACGAGACAGACGTGGTTTTCAGTTGTACTTTAACGGTTTCACACTTTGTGGAAAGGTTTCACACTTTGTGGAAAGTGTGAAACTTTCAGCACAGCACAAAAGGTTCATAGCCTCACCAGCTATGCACCTAAACGCACATCACTGACTAATTGCACACACAACTATCTATCTATCTATATATCTCTCTATCTATATCTATCATGGCTTCATTATTTTTTTAACTAGTCTGCTTTTCTGCATGCCTTATTTCTGTTTTTACTATCTTTTAGCTTGTCTACTCTTCTCTATGTCTTCTACTTCTATTTTATTCTTTTTCCTATGTTGCTATGTTTCACTCTTCCAACGGTTTCAACTATTTCTCGTTTTGTACTGACTTCCGCTTCTGCTAAATTTTTCCTTTTTGATTTGTTTCACTGTTCAACTGATCCAACTATTTTCTATTTCTTCAGATATCTTCTACTTCTTAAGCTTTTCTCCATTTTTCTTGCATTTCTGCAGCAGTCATTCTGCAAATATGCATTCTCACGGCTGTTTCGCTAGGAACAGCTATTTTTCTAGTTGTTTTTGTTTTTAAGAGCTAATCAGCTCTGTGGGAAAATGCTCCACAGTAGCAGATTTGATTTGTGACCACTAGGGGGCAGAGTTGGGCCTTAGATGGGCACCCAGAAGCTTTATGCTTCTTCCACATCATTAGTGTGCAGTTTAGCTCTTTTAATTTGCACTAGAGACATTAGAGAGCAGAATAAAGCCTCTTAACATCATTTGAAAAATTGTTTTATGGGGACACTTACTGTCTCATGTTATTTTTTAGGCCACCAGACCGTAAAAAAAAAAAAAAAGACAAAATCCAAATCAGCAATCAGAATCGCTCATACTTTCACATTCATGTGTGCTACTTTCTACACTCTGTGGTTTTAAATGAATACATCTTGAGTTTTGTGTTTTCTCATATATTTCTTAAGAGCGTGAAGTCATGAGATGTTGAGTTCCTCATTTCTTAGAAACACTGGCTTTTTTTGTTTCTGATTCTCTAGAGAAAGCAGCTTCCCAGCAACAACCCTGGACTCCAAATAAGCTGCATTGTGAAACACTCATACTGACTGTTCTGCACCACTAGCTACGTCTGCTTAAATTTAGCCGTTTGCTCATAGTGTATATAAAGTGGTTTTAATTTAATCGTGTATGTTGCCTTTATTAGCGTGTAGCTGTCTTTCACTAAATGCCGTCGTTTTGTTAAAACAAATGAGTCAAAAACACAAAAACAGAGAGAAGAATTGAGGAATTGGTCGCACTGGTGTCTTCGCTCGTCAGCTTTTCTCAGAGAGAGGTGTGAAAAGTATTTGCTGACAGGAAGTGTCAGGGCTAAAAAGAAAACACATGAAGCTAATTTTTTTTAAATAAACTGCAGCGCTGATCTCGGTAAACAATCTCGAGTTTGATACTTTTTGAGCGCTGATGATTTCATCTTTCAAAGTTCGTTCTGGTTTTGACGTTTTTTGTTGTTTTTTTTAAACACATTTTGAGGTAATCATCGGCTTCTATCTTTGTTGCATGAAAGTTCCTCAAAAAAGAGGTTTTTAAAAGATATTATGTACTGCGAACATCAGCGTTTATGAATGTGTAAAGTCCATTTGCAACCATGCAAGTTGGGGAAAAAGAGAAGCAGAGAGACATTTAAAGCCCAAACAATACAACAGTAAGGTAGAAATTCACGTAAGAATAAAAAATTATAAAAAAAATAAATTATAATTACAATTTGAAAGAAAAAACACAACATCGATTAATTAAAGCTTCAAATTTCACTACGAAAAAAGGCTATGAAAATAAATGAAAAATTACCATAAATTAAATAAATAAGTTTCAATTAGCAAATAAATCATACATAAATCACTTAACTCAGTAGCAAAAGCTAATTTCTTTAATATAAATGCTGAGTTATTATTTTGGGACAGAAGTTAAGATTGTGACCCAGACTGGAGGAGAGTTTATCACCAGCGTTGCTATTCTTCACAAGATGCCATTCTGAATTTTACCACAACTTCATTCAAACTTTTCTGAATCTCTTTTACAGGGTGAAATAAAAAATGCTTATCTGATCTTGCATCATAATATTCTCTTTAATTTACACTAAATAACCAGCTTGTTCACTTAGGATAATCTTTTACTTGCTAATCAGCTAATAAGCTAATGCTAATGCTACATCCAGTCAAAATTCACTCTTTACCAAAGAACTGCTCATAAAGTCAACATGTGAGATTTGTGGTGTCACATAAAGAGTCCAAATTCAGTTCTTAGTCAGTGAAAGTCTTTATGAAGTCGACGTATTTACTGTTTCTGTTTCAAAACTATATTTAATATGGGTCCAAACTTATGTAAATTATGCCACTTTTGTGTAACATTAAATTCTGTTGGGTCTGTTGCCTTCTACGCGTCTCCTAACTTTGCACTGTGCATCTGCATTGAGATGAAAGGAGGAAAATGCAAACTGTTTGGTTGTGCAGCGTGGGTAACGTCATGGTTTTGTTGCGTCCATCTGAAAAATAATTTCACCTATCTGTGTCATTGTTTATTCTTTCTAGTCTTTTGTCACTTTAAAAATAGTTCATTTAAACCTTTTTTTAGGGTGGAAGAGATGACTGTGCTGTTCCAAATTCACAGCCAATATCTACTAGAGACCAGGATTCTAACTTTTTTTTTTTTTTTTTTTGTTCAAACATAATTCAGATTGTTTTGTTTTGCCACAGTAACTTTCACAGCATGTTCCTACAGTTGCATGATTTCCAAATGTTATTTTTTCATTTTTCATTTTCACCCCGATTTATTTATTAAATTAATTTCACTTTCTGGTAATTTTAATTTTTTTTATAATTTTACCTTTTCTCACTTTGTGAAACTGTTGTGCTAAGTCGCGACAAAAACTTCCTGCAGCCAGAAATCCGAAAAAGTGATTTAAAACTTAAAAGCTTAAATTGTAACATTACTTGGAAGGCGCAGTAAGAACTGCAGCCGTTTTCTAGAAGAAAAAAAAAAAGAAAAAAAAAGGCTAACGGGTTTGAGAAAGCAGATCTGAAAAACATCTCTTTGTCACGATGCAGTTTCTAATTTTGGCTTTGAGGAATTAATATTTCTGCAAAGATTGATTGAAGCGCTACAACAATCCAAGGAAAACGTTTGAGTTCAACTCATCTAAAATAAAAATGCTGTTGGAGCTTTTTCAGCTTAACGCACGAAACGAGTGCAAGCATTGAAATCACATTTCGCTCTCTGTGTCATTAGCTGGTGAATGTGTGAATAACGTGAGCCGGTAATGACTGTGACTGTCCGGTTATTTAAGCTCCGAGACGAGAGATAACAGAACCAAAAGTGTTAGAAGCAGAACGATCTGACTCAACATTGGCCGACTAGAAAGAGTCACGCCAGATAAAGGGATCTGCTCCATTCTAGAGCTCATTTCCAATCGGGGAAATTAAGGCAAACCTTAAAGATTTAAGCCTCTTTGGTTCAAAATGTTAGATTTCATTTACAAAGATTTTTTAAGAGTAAATCCCCAAATTTCAACATAATGATGTTGCCTGCTTTTTCACTTCAGAAAATGTATAAAATGAAAATCTGGGTAAAATAAAGATTTGTAACACCTGAATAGATGCATGTTTTTGTATTAATAATGTTAAACATTTAATGACAACATAATTTCAGATGGACTTTGTGCATCAACAGTGTCTCATGGTTGCCATGGAGACTTGGTGACCTCTAAGAATATTTATTTATCTACTTGTTTATTCTTATTTTCCTGCTAAATAAATGTTTTAAAGTTAAAAATTGGTGGCTGTGAGATTATGCCATTACAATACAACATTAAAGAAGCTTAAATGTGGCCACAAAAATAGATTTGGTACCAATAAATTCACCTGTTTCCATCACAATCTGTCTCAATAAGCTATCGTTGTTTGAGCCAAAGTAAAATTAAAGAAAGTCCTGTTTTATTTTTCATTTTCAAGATCCCATTTTGTTTTAAAAAGAATAGTTTCACCTCTGATCTTTAGTCACTCAATTTAAACAAATCGCTCCGTTTAAGATGTAAAACCGACCTGAGAACTAGTGGGCGTGACGCACGCTCTTCGACGCTGAATGAACACACTTTGAAGACGCGTTAATTACGCCTACCTGGTCCATTTTGTCGAGCACGTAGAGTCTCGGGTTGGAAATATCTGAAGTGGCTCGTGTAAGAAAAACACCGTAAACGGAAAATAACTTTGTGTGATCACATGTCGAGTTAGTGTAGCTGCCAATATCTCCTGAGTGTAAACATATAGTGGCACATCCAGGCAGAGTTTCAGTTGCATGTGGGGTGAGCCACATGAAGGACATATGCTGCCATCTCAAAAGAAATGTGGTCGCTGGTTGGTTGTTTTCAGTCACGGTTATCTTAAAAGTCCAGCAGATTGCAATCTGCAACCTACTACAGGCTTGTGCACCGACAAATGTGTAAGCAACATCCCAGGATGCATTCCCTCAATGTGCGCCAAGGTTTTTAAGGTTTTCAGGCGTCTCCTCGACAAAACCACTGATCTGTGCCTTACAGACAAGCTGACACTGAGAGTCGGTCTGGACAGAAAGGGGAACCTGAAGCAGTTTCACAGGAAACTCCCACAGAGTTCTCGTCAGCGTTCATAAGGAGCCGTCAGACCAGAAGAAAGGAGTGACGACCGTCAGACAAAATTGGAGGAGCTCCTCACCCAGAGAAAACAAGTTGTTGGGTGAGTTTTTTTTTTATATATTACAAAATATATTCAGGTATTCATGCAGTCAGATCATAGATGATTATTATTACCGTATGTGATAAATTTAACCTTGTATTAATTAGTGAAAGTCTTAATATGTGTCTCCGTTTGGGTGGTTTAGATGATGAAAGCCCTCTAAGTTATATAGGCATAACTTTAACATTAATAAAAGCTTTCTGTGTTGTTTTTTTTTACACTTTCTTGCCTCTTTTATGCGAATCGCTGCCTCTTATCATTTATCTCTGCCTGATGGTTTTGCGTCAGAAAACACTGTAAACATCAACAGGAAGATTTTTTGTTTTTCACTTTTTCTACTGGATTCCTGATATTCTCTTTGTGGGATTTCCCCCAACCTGCTACTGTAAAACAGCAGCTGAAAGGGTAAAGGTCACGGCCGAGAGACCCTCCAAAACCCCCCGTTTACAGAGCGATATTGTGACTTCTTCTCTGCAACTATTTGATCTTTATGTGGCGTTTCCCCTTTTTCAAACTGAAAAATTTAAAGTGTTTTTTTTTTTTTTGAAACGCTTTAAAATAATTTTAAATTTTAATAATTTTTCAAAATATATTTGCAGGAATTCAAGGTGTTTGTTGGGAGTTTCTGCATCACGTTTCGCTAAATTAAAGCGAATGATATTTTTATTACTGAAGCCGCGTTAAAACATATACAGATGATTTGAAAACTGATTTAATTATTTGTTGTTTTTTATGACTGATTAAAGCTGCAGATGTATGCTGTTTACTTGTTTTAAGTTGTAAATTTTTCAGCAAATAAATTAACCGCAGTTATACTATAATCGTACAAAAATAAATATTTTAATTTTTTATACTAAAATTTTATTATTTTAAACCCTTTAAAGTAATTCTTGAAACATTTTTAAATTCTTTTTAAATTAATTATTTTTGAATTATTTACAAAAATATTTTTTTAAATACGTTTAATTCCTAAAAACACAGTAACTGAGATTATTGTTTTGTCTTGTGGCTCGAGGTTTTCTGTTCTTTCCCTTCTGGTTCATTTGATGGTTTAAACTATAAATACCAGCAAAAGTAAAAGTTTGAAATAATGTCATATATATATATATATATATGTGTGTGTGTGTGTTTCATCCCAGTGTGTGTGCTCTCTAGAGCGAATGCTTTCTTTTTTTTTTTTACTCTTTACAACATGTGAGAGAGCGAGATAAGAGGAAGGCGGATGTGTGGTGACATCCCACAAAAAGCATACACTCAGAGCGGAAGACTACTGGTGATGTGGTCGTGACTCATTTCTACATTATTTCTAGTAAATGGACTGTTTCTCTCTCTGTCTGTCACACATCTACGCTCCTCATTTATTTATATATATATATATATATATATATATATTAAAAAAAACTAAAAAGCAGCCTCACCTCTGAGGCAAGAGCGTCTTGACGATGTGAAAGAATCGCCGCTGATCTGGATCAGAAAAAAGAAAAGAAACGCGGTTCCGTGGCCCCTGAAGGGATGGCTCTCCTCCAGGTCTTGATGTGGTTGGTTCTCCCGAACCCGGCTCTCCTCTCTGGTCCGGATCGCTGTGGCGTTCATGACAGCAGCAGCTCAAACGACAGTGAGTATACGTCTGAAATAAATACTAATAATAATCATTTCAAAACAGCAAAAAGAATAGAAGCGTGTTTCACAAATTTGTGAGACTTTCTTAATCATTTTAAATTGACTGGCAAATATAATTACAAGACAATTGAATTACATAGAAGCAGAGGTGAGTAGAGTACCCAAAAACATTAGTACTCAAGTGAGAGTAGCAGGACTTCAACATATTTCTACTCATGTAAAAGCAACAAGTAGCCGTTTACAAAATTAAGAGTAAAAAAGTGTTTGGTAAAAATGAGACTCACATATCGAGTAAACTGATCAAAACATCAATCATTTTATATTTTTAAATTACATAATCAGGCAGAACAAAATATAAAGTTATTTGGAGAAGATCAAAACCAAGCAACATAATTACAAAATAACAAAAGCAGGCAAAAAAACATTTTCAAATCAATTTCTATCAGCATAACACTAACAAAAATTTAAGAAAAACTGCAGGTGTGTGTCTGTGTCTGGTTAATTTTTGGTTAAAATATGTTTGTTCTTCATTCAGTGAAGCTACTCATACTGTAGACATTTCATGGTAAAATTACTGAAATAAAAGTAAAAAAAAAAAAAAAAGGTGCAGTATGGTAAAACCTTTTTTATCTAACCAATAAGCTACTCAAGAAAAGCTAATTACTAAAAAATTCTGGATATAAACCTTTTCAGGGTGACGGTTCGGGGGTTAAAACAATTCTGACCTGACTCTTTAATCCCCTCGTATTCGACGGCGGCATCTTGCGTGCCGGAAAGGTGTTTTGCCCAGGGCGCCAAGCAAGCTAGGGCCGCCTCTGCATTTGGGATTGCAAAATTCCAAAATTAGACATTTCCTGAGTCATGAGTTATTAGCAATAGATTGACTCTTCCTTGTCGCTCTGTAGTGTCGCCTTGGCTGCAGTCCTTGCAATGCCACAATAACTACAAGACCCATGTGGACTGCAAATGGAAGTCGCCGACAAACACGACTCTGCAGGTCTGGCTGAGGGAAAACAAAGGCAGCAGGTAAACAGCTGACTGGACAAGAGCAACATTTATAGAAGTTACCTTGTGTACATATTCACTCTAACAGATCGGCATCTATATCTATGCAGTGAGCCCTGTGTGCCTTTTAAAGACGAAAAAACAACCGAGGATGGAGTTGTCCAGTGCAGATATGAAACTTCGGAGCTTGGCATAGGAACCAACCATGCTGTCTTCTTCATGAACAACCAGACAACAAGCCTCTGCTCGTCTTCCAAACACTCGTCTCTGGATCTTGTTCAGCACCGTGAGCAACAGCTAGATGTACTGTAGTAGCTTAAGTAGAGCAAAACGAAGCCTTAGAGTGATGGTGGTGTTGTTTGGTGGTGTTACACAGTGAGGGCACGTCCGCCTGGGGGTCTGACTGCGTCTGAGGAAAGCGATGGCAGCTACCGGCTGAGGTGGTCCAGCCCGTATTCTCCATTGTCCTCTCTGAACCAGAACCTCTCGTATCAGCTCAGCTTCAGGACGCAGGCCGAGGACGGGTGGACCGTAAGCTACACACACAACAATTCACCACATTATCGTTCTGTGCAGCAGGGGAGTGTTGAGTTGTTTTTTTGTTTAATACAGTAGAGAAGAGTGTCACACTAAAATGGCCAATACTTCAATAACCAAACTATTTATTTTACTAAACAAAACCCATGGATTTGTTTGTTACAGCAGTTGCTTAGGGCAAAGGCTAATTTTTCTAGTCGCACGATTAGCTTGATTAGCTTACCGTAGCATAAACTTAATTCTATTTTTACCACTATGCTAACTCTATTTAACTTATTTATCAACTTAAAGTGAAAATTACTGAAATTATTTACTAGAAATTGTTAACAACTGCTTAATTACTGGCTTTATGAAGAGTTTTTGTTGCACAGTATCCTGCCAATGGGACTAGCAATGGAAATTAGCCACTTAGCTCTCATGTAAATGTTAATTCATGTCTAATGTCCCATTTAAAAAAAATAATAATCTTGAAACTGTCAACAACAAACAGCAAAAGGAGCATTTCTGTCATGGCGTGTAAACAAAGTATGATATGAACAAACTGATTGGCCGTTCTGGTGGGTGTGGCCAGGCAGGCTGACCAATCAGATTCAATGGTAGCCAACTCTGTGCCCACGGCCTACTCATAATAGACAATAAGAAGACATAGACAGTGCATCAGTGCTTATTAAATTTTGTTTTTAATGTAAAATACACACCCGTCTACTCAGACTGAGGCTGTGGCAGACACCAGCGTGAAACTGGAGAGGCAGAAGCTGCTTCCCGGCCATCGATTCGAGGCCAGAGTGAGAGCCAGGGCTGGCGTGGGTTGGTGGAGCGAATGGAGTCCTGTGGCGAGCTGGAAAACCAGAGATGGTGAGTGAAATAAAGAGGGACCATAAATACCTTTTAAGCTTTTTCACACTTTGTCACTTTGCAATATGGGGGATTTTTCTGCCATTATTCCGAGAGCACACATTTTCAGTGTGAAAGCAGGATTTCAGTCTGATATGTGGTCCAACAGCTCTGACTCGACCTCTGAGCTGTGAGGTCAGAGGTCACTGCTCAGACTAAAAACTAACAGCTGTAACTGCAGCAGATCACAGGTCCGGTACTGGCATCGAGGGACTAAACATAAATCAAACCACATGAGCATTTTTTTACGTATTTCATTACGTATTACTTTCTGTTGGTCTTCTGCATAAAATCCCGGTAAAATGATTCCGTAACAAACAGTTTTGCTTTCTTTTCAAACTTCAATCTTCTGGGTCTTTTCTTGGTTGTGGGAACTACGTCTGGTGTTTTCCAGCTGTGTGGTTTAACTATCGTTTTCCTTCCCTTTCACATCAGACCTCGGGCAGGTTCCCTCTTTGGACTGTGTTCTGGATGGAGAGAAGGAAGTGACGTGTAGCTGGGAGGTGAGCAGAGCGCTAGCTTATCTCGTCACCTACCAGCTGAAATGTCAACGCGACCCGACAGCACAGTAAGTCAAACTCAAAGCCAAAGACGCGCCCGCCTTCCTCTGCTTCTGAACTGACGCGAACGTCAAATCCTTCAAAGGTTTGAGGATTGTTGTGTGAACCCAGCTGTGAGTTCTGACCCCAGAGGGACAGAAGTGAGGTATAGCTGTCCTCTCACCGATGTAGACCCTGAATGTCTGCAGCTGAAGCTCCAGCCGGCACACAACGCCAAGACTTTTCAATCGCACAAACACAGTGAGTACAGAGAATACAGAGGAGGTGAGAAGTGGCAGCAGTGGCGGAAGTCCCTCTGTGCCTATCTGAGCATATCAGGCTAAATTAAAAACACACAAGGGGGAGATAAGACCACAGGAAGCAGTGCAGACAAACAGCGGTTAACCAGGTCCGTGACGTGGCTGTACAGCTCCCTCTAGTGTTTGATTTGTGTCATTACCTCTAAATCAGTACATAGGACTGATCAGTTGGATAACTTGAGATTTAGTCGCTGGTAGGTCACTATGTTAAATACCGACCCCTAGTGGACGTTTTTAGACATCACATTCATTTTTTTTCTTTTATATATATATATATACCTGTACTATATTATATATGATGCACATAAAAATAAATGGAGGAAAAAAATGGTTGCATCAAACAAAACATACAACCTTGAAGTTGGTCATGTGTTCTACAAATATATTTCCGTCCCTTTTTCACGATTTGTCAGATCACAATCACAATCCCTGACTTATATTAATAGTGTTTTGTGTAATAGACGTACAAAACATAACGTGTTGGTTAATAACATAACGAGTAATTAGAAGGAAGATAATACACCGTTTTCTTGTAAAAATTTTAAAAGTGCCGCAGGCATTTGGACTTTGCTGTCACTTGTTTACTTTAGTGGCTTGGGAAGACAGTTATGTACTATTTAGGGTTAAGAGAGGAAAGGTTGCTGATTTCTAAAAGTGAAAAACGACAAAACTTTTGCTTCCACTCAGTAATAACAAATTAACTTCTGCAAAACACTGTATACGATGCAAATGGTGAGGTTATGCAGAGTATATTTTCAAAAGAGCGACAAAGATGGGATCTGTTAAACCCTACATTTTCACTCAAGCTACAGTTATTTTATCTTATATTTTTTCAACAGTTCATCCCAATTCGCCAGTGCAGGTGAAAGTGAGGGAGAATAACGGTGACTGGGTTGTGGAATGGTCTCCACCAGCTGAGGCAGCTACAAAGCTGTTGTACCAGGTCCGGTATTACCAGGCCTCAGATCAGGTCAGAGGATTTTACGTCTCTGTTTTATTTTCCCATTTTCCACTGTAGCTGCTAATCACCACAGCAGCTTTGGAAAACGGGCCTGAATATTCAGAGGTTGTGTGTTTTGTCCATTTCTGCCGCCAGGGGTCCTCCGTGCAGCTGGACATTCCCGAGGGGTCCACATGGGTGAACCTCCTGGGAACGTCCCTCGTGCCGCTCCAGGACTACGAGGTGCAAGTGAGGTCACTGGTTGCCCCTGGAGCAGGTTCCAAATACGAAGGAATCCCCTCAGAATGGTCTGAACCTGCGAACTGGACCTCGAATAAAGGTGCAGTGGGCGCAGTGTTGATGTTTTCCTGCCGTTTTGTGCTTTGAAAAAAAAAAATAAATAAAAAAAAAGCTTCAGATGGTAATATGAACAGGACCACCTATTTAATCTGGTTTCTGCTCCTCGACAGCCGCCTGGTCCGTCTCCAAACTGATTTATTTCTTCTGTGGCGTGATTGCAGTCGCGCTCTTTCTGACTCTGTACCACACCGTTCCAGTTTGCCGGAAGTAAGCGCTGCTTTACGTTGACTGCAACGTGTAAAATGTAGTTTAAACAGAAGTCAGAATTGATCCTTTTATATTTAAATGGTTTGTTTTAAATTAACACCCATTTATGTTTTTCACCATTAAGGGAAGTTGTGATGTGGGTGGACTCGGTTCCCTCTCCAGGCAAAAGCAAGATCCTGTCTGAGATCAAGGTGAGACTGGATTATTTTCTTAAAGTGACTAAAGTGTTACAGATTTTTCACATAGTGTATAAAGCAATGCAAAAAAAGCATTTGCCCCCTTATAAATTTCTTCAGTTTTATCTTTTTAAGTATTATTATTGCGTCCAGCCACTCAAAAACTTAATTTTGGTGTTTTTGAGTCTTAATACTGTCATTTAGATCACTGTCCTGCTGCAGAACCACAGCTTAACTGGACTAAAGGTCCTGAACTGATGATTGGACGTTCTCCCAAAAGATTTCTGCTATAGAGCAGAATTTATGACTCCATAAATTAAGGCGAGTCTTGAAGAAGCAAAGCTTCACACTACCTCCATGTCTGACTGACTGATGAAATTCTGTGTGAGCCTCTAGTCAGATGTACATCTTCCTTAAATAATTTCCCCTAAATCTTTGGGGATCATCAAGATTTCTTTGGGTAAATGTGTGATGGGTCTTTGTGTTCATTTTGGTCAGCAGTGGTTCTGATCTCGGAATGCTCCCATGGAGGCCATTTATGCCCAGTTAAAGAATCATGAACTCTGACCTTATCTGAGGCAGTGAGGCCTGCAGACCTTTAGATGTGTCTGACTCATTGATGCGCTCTTGGAGTAATTCTGGTTGAACCTTCGCCACTGCTCCATCCCAAAGTCTTAGAAATGGCTTTCCAAACTCATGACACTGACTTTGTTTTTCTGTTGGTTTTTTGAACAAGTGTTGCTTTGTGAGAGCTTAACTAAGTTTTGCTTCATTTCCACGTTTTCTTCCAATTCAGACTTCCTCGTCCCCGACCCTCATGCAGAGCGAGAAGACGTCCATTTGTAGCGTGCAGAACCTCGACCGCGTATCGACCTGGTACTAAATTTCACACTTTACTCACATGACAGATAACGAATGCAGCAACAACTCAGGATGCATTCTTCTGTTGATAGCCAATGTCTGCACTTTGCCGCCGTGGCGATCGAGAAGAAAGAGGGGGCTGATGACAATATGCACCTTTTCCCCTGTTGCAGCTCCTCAGAAGCTTTGCTTTGGCCGAACAAGAGCACTGAGACGACGTGCGCCGATCAGAGCAGGAGCTGCTGGAACTGTGATAACCTCCCCTCCCCTCTTGATAACGTTCACGGCTCGGACACGTCGTCCATGAGCTTCAGCGGGCCGTACATCTTTTGTCAGGTCAGCTACTTTCACAAAAAGAACAACCGAAACTGAATAATAAAGGAGTACTTAGCATTTTTATAAGGAATCAAATGGAAATAATAAAAATTTTGTCCTGAAAATCCAGCAAGTCAATTATAGACACTGACTCACCAGCTCTTTTATTAAGACCTCTTTAGTCAGATGAATCATTTATAGAAAATACATAATGTGAGATGGTAACTTAGTGTATTATAAGCCTGGCTGGCCACCAGTCTTTACTTGTGCCAGACTATTTAAGTTTTTTAAAAAGTTTTGTATTTTTTAAGACTTTATGGTTACTGTTCAGGTATTAATCTTCCAGTCTTTCAATAACATAATTATCAAGTGATATTTTAACATTTTGTGTCAACTTTTATAACTCAAAAACACAACGGGCTGCTGGATCAACCACTGCCCTGGCACCCAACCACCGGGCTTAGCAGGTTTTCTGTAAGTTTAGAGAAAAACATCATGTCACAATGCAGAAGCTCAGTGATCTGTGGGATTCATACTTTTTTTTTTTTTTTTAGGTTTTTATTGGCTCTAGTGGCCGGATTCATACTGAAAAATACTTTTTAAATTGGTATCCAGCTCTGCTACAGTGTTCAAGCTAGCTTGTACGTCTGAATAATAAGCTGAGATTTATCTTCTGTCATTTTGGTGTCTGTTCTTCCGTAGCAGCCCTACTAACTTCCACAGACCTTTTTGTTGGTATTTTTGCTCTGGCGTTTCGTTTTAGCGCTAGCCTTCTGTTTCCTTAAGCTGTTATAGCCTTTAGCTAGCAAACAGGGAAATTGATAGATAAACAGTAAGCTAGCCAACAAGAACTTCAAAAAATTTACTTTAAAAAGTACTTACTGTTCACTTGTTTTGCTTTGCAGCTGTTTAACGCGTGTGCGTCTCTTTCACAGGGTTCAGGACAAACGTCAATGGAGGTCCAGCAAAACGAAGTCCGCGAAACAAAATCGTATGAAGCTGTGCCTCTCTTCCTGGCGCCATGTCCTCTTCGTGACAGAGATTACGTGTGTCTTCCCAACCGCACTCTGTCCAGGTCCACAGAGGACCTCACGTCCCACAGCAGCTCAGGCCCGAAATGTCCTGAGCAGGACCGGCAGCACCTGAACGCCACACTGCGGCCTGTTCAGTCTGACAGCCGGTCCGGCTCCGCAGAACCAGCCACGAGAAATCAACCGTCTGATTACATGGCAGGGCCGCTCCCCTCCTGGCCTCAAGAGGGCGCTAACTCGGGATACTGCCAGCTCCCAGCAGCCTTCACGGCACCGTCAAAATGAACAGCTGCATGCAAGAAAAACAAAACAAACAAACAAACAAACAAAAACTAGCTAATTTCATAAGAACAAAGCAGGATCGACCAGTGATTGAGTTTTTGTAAGCTTCTACTTTATTTTAAGCTCCTCAAGCTATTAGAGGAAAAAAAGTATCTTGTTGTCGTTACACATATTTTATATTGCCTTTACTGATTTTAATCAGTAAAGGCAATACATGATCTACTGTAACAAGCTGCCACTCCATGAAACTGCTAAAGCAAAGAGATGGACGGTGAGTTAAAGTCAGAACATTGACTCTGTGACCTTTTTCAGCATTTTATTTTCTGTACAGAGCATTTGAATCTCAATAAAAGTTAAACACACATGCTAAGAAGACAAATTGGCATATTTACTGTGAAGTAAAGTGAAAGTACAAAAATAAATAAAGTGTTACATGGGATTGCTACGCGTCCATATCGTAATTCGTATCATGAAAAACAAAATCCCTTTTCATAAAAACAGAAGGTTGGAATACCAGGCATTCTGATATCAACTTCCTGTGTTTTGAGACCGTTCAACGGTACGACTTCCTGTCCGATGGGACTGACGGGCACTTTGACTCAAACTACCCTGAGTCATCACAACAACCACGTTGCTGGTTCATATTTTACCCACACTGCAACAGTAGAATGTGAAGAGAGCATAAGTGGATTTTTTTCCAAATTCTCTGAGCAAAACAGATCCCTTCGTCTTAATCTCACTTCAAAGGGTTATTGTTTCTCCAGCCGTAGATGAAGGATGGATCCTTTTCATTTTTTATTGCTTATTTTAGAGATTTAAATCTGGTGCGTTGAAACACAAGGGCTTGATATGAGGAGCGAAATGCAGGATCTCGGCTTAATGAGAAGGTAACTGCGCGGTCGTGAGTGTGCACGGCAAGTCCTATTTGACGGTTGAGCGGAAAAACAGGAAAATAAAAGTACTGGGAGGCGTAGGGTTGCTTGTGTCGCCTCCTGTTTCCTCACAGCTGTGCGTCAGGGAATCCAGACCTGACCAGGGTCACGGAAAAGAAATATCGTTGAAGGTAGACTAGATCATTACAGACATTGTGATTGATGTTTGGATGATCGGAAGAGTCACGGTGTGTTTAAATAACACAACTCCTGTGTCATCCACTGCATCTACGGTGTGTTTGTTGTGTAATCTTTCGTGATTGTTCTTTCATTGTAACGCCTTGCTGCTTTAGTGCTGCTTGGATGCTCTTTCCCTGAAGGGCGCCACATGTTTCAATGCCATCGTTTCACAAACAAGCTACGGCTGTGAGATTTTGTTTTCATTTAACTTGGGCAGATTTACACCAATACACAACTCCAATGTTTTTTCTATCTTTATGAGCTGAAGATGATGTTGAAAGGATTCGAATGGCCCTTTGTCACGTTTGGCACATGCAACTGAGAACGTCCTGACCTCAAAAGATCCTAATATGTTATGTCTCTATTTAAAATACATCTGTTGTAAATAGCTCTAATAACTGGGATATAATTTTGTTAAACTGGTAGATATTTTCACCTCTCCTCTGAAAACATTTACCAAAACGTTTAGTCTACATAGTTGTTTTAGTCACGTTTGACTCACTGGCTCTTCATCCGATCCAATGGCTTGTGTTGGGATGTAATGGTGGCATACCTCAGGGATTAGTTCTGGTTTTCCTATTTTTTCCATTGACTTTTTTCCCCCATTTTCCAATTTATTCAGAACAATGGAATATATCAGTTAATTTTTCAGTTGTTTCCAATTGTTTTTCTTCCTGCTACACTGTAAACAACAAAGGTAGTAATGTGTTGGCAGAGAGGATATAAAAGATTTGTGAACAATGTCAAAAAACTGACATACCATCAACCAATATTGTAGTAATGCATGAGTGTGATAACGTTTGCGGTATTTGGCTGTTTGATGTCAAGGTACCAGTGTTGCTGACCTAGCAAGGCGTATCGTCTTTTGACGATTGTCTTTTGAGGTCAATCGTCCATGACCCGCCCCGTGTCTTTTGTCACGACCTCTGCTTCCTCAGAAGCTCTCTCACCGCTGCAGAGGCTTGTCCCTGTTTGTGTTTGTCGCGGTCAACAAGCACATCTCCACGCCGTTTTGTTTGAAGTCATCGGTAGGCGGGGAGCCGCACGGACACACATGGAAGCACAGGCATCCCACCTCAATGCTAAAGTTAGAGATAGTCTGGTGTTTAGAAGTATCATGCGTGTGTGAGTTCTACAGTAGCACAACCGGTCGAGTAGCTGAACGGTGAGGAGAAACGTTTGCGATAATTTAAGAAGAGTATCAGAATGCAGAGCAGATACCACTGGAGCTGAGCATCGAGGTTTTCAAGTCATTCCTCGTATGATTGCATTTGGACAGATGTATGACTTCTTGGCATGATGGTACAAGTGCATAGCTGTGTAGCTCACTGCTGACTGGGGAGCTTATCAAGCCAAAGGAGTCAAGTAGATCATTGTGACAAACAAACTACAAGGAGAGTGTTTGCCAAAGTTCACCTTCAGCTCCTCTCTCCTTTTCTTTGCACAAGGCAAAAGTCATTGAACCCACTTGCAACTAAGCACTGAGTTGAAGTAGGCGAGGTCAACGTGAGTGTGTTACTCAATGCGATGCTTCTGGATACAAGATGTGTTTGCAAATAGATAAATAATGCAGTTTAAATACTGAAGCTCCAAGCAAGTTGCTGTGTGAACTACAAGTTTAAAGAGTATATATCACGAGCTTTCAGAACCAGAAAACCTTAAAGTTTTCATCACTACACAACACAATTACAACACGATTTTCCAAGACGAGAAGACGCTTCTGAATAAAACCTGCAAAAACTGGAAGGTACTACCTTTACACATTCATAGTCAACTGATTAAGATATGTGTTCCAGTGAGATTTAAAGTACCTTTTGAAAATAACATTGACATAAACTTTTCATCAGACCTAAGTTTCTAGGGTGAGTGGAGAATCATTGTAATGAACAGAAGGAAAGGTTTGAAAGCATCAGTTCCTGTAATTTATCTATATAAATATCATGGTGATCACAGAATGAACTACTCTCTGACAAAAAGGCCATTTTTCAGTGAATATGTTGAATTTTTTTTCCTTATCTAATAAAGGTACTGGCTAAGACACAGCGCCCTTTAACAATACATCTTTTTTATTTTGTATGATAAATAGCTTCAACTGTGGCAATTTTTTTCTTCTGTGTCTGAGCCAAATGAAGGCGAACATGTTGGACAGTGTCTCCAGTTAGTCAGCATCTAAATATCTACTCCATTCAACATATGTGTGTACAGTAAATCAACATGTTGAGAGAACGGCAAACTAACAGTTTGGAGTGAAAACCTTGTGAGCAAAACCGGAAAAACAAAATTTGCACCTGGACCTTCACTTCATGGCAGAACAGTCGTTTCTGGTGGGAATGTTTTTAGGTAGAACCTGAAATAACGACCCCTAAACACTGCATAAAATTTAGTTGGATCTGATTAAATTCAGCAGCGCTATGCTAAATGTCTGCAGCGCCACTATTGAATACATTGAAGTGAACCGGCTGTGTGAATCCTGTCATCATCTCTTGTCCTAACAGCAACAACAAAGGCACTTATGAGTGATTAGAAAGGATAACTTGAAATATAGTGCCACATTTGGGATGGGGCACTGTAATACAGAGGAAAAACTGATGCGTTTCATAAATTTAGCTGCATTGTGATAGAATATTTAAGTATCCACGAAGTTAGCGTCAAGCTGTTAATATTATTTGGTTGAGAAAATCGTGTTAAAGATAGTGCCTGCTCATATGTAACAAAACAAACCATAACCATAACATGCTAGCATGTAGCATTATAAAAATGATGCTACACGCTACCATGTTAATTTGGGATTAAGTCACTGCAATGAAATAAAAAAATGATGGACGGACTTCCGGGGAGTGTCAAGCATGTAGGACGTACCTGCTAGAGCTCCGCAGGAATGTGACCGCTTAAACCTTTTTTAGCACGATTTATTGAAGTTTTTTTTTTTACAATTCTAGTTCTTTATGTAATCTACATGACATTTATGCTCAACCTGTTTTGGTAAATTTATTAAACCATGGCAAACCGGGGTAAATCCGACACCTCGAAGGTAGGCCATAGCAAACCACGTCTGTCGCCTGAGCCTGAGGTTGCTCCAGTACTCGATGCTAATGAGCGTCTGCTAAAGCGTATGGAGGAGATGCTGGAGGGTGTGCGCTCAGATCTTGTGAGTAAATTTGACGAAATTGTGTCCGGGGCTGTGAGAAGGGAGATTACGACTGCTCTTGCTCCGCTGGAAGCTAAAGTTACCTCACACGAACAAGCTATTGCAGACCTTGAGCGCTCGGCTACTGACTGCGATGACAAGCTAACAACCCTTGGAGCTACAGTTGCTTCGCTAAAGGATATGGTGGAGTCCATATCGAAGAAATGTGAGGACTTAGAAGGGCGGTCAAGACTGAATAATGTACGGGTAGTCGGTGTGCCTGAAGGATCTGAGGGAAGCCGCCCAACGGATTTTGTGGCTACTTTACTTCAGGATTTACTCGGTTTATCCTACAAACCCCCACTGGATAGGACCCACCGGACCTTCTGTGCTAAACCTACGGCCGGGGAACCCCCATGTCCCTTCATCGCCAGAGTGAATGTGTTTCAACGACGTAACGAAATCCTGCGTAAGGCTAGTGAAGCATCTCCTCTGATTTATAATGGGAGGAGGATTTCTGTTTTCCCGGATTTCACTGCTGCTGTGGCCAAAAAACGGACTGCCTTTACTAGTAAAGAAGGAGCTGCACTGCTGTCCAGGTGTCAAATTTGATCTTTTCTACCCGGCAATTTTGCAGATTACTCTTCCAAATGGACAAGTCCAGAGGTTTGAAGTCCCGTCACTCGCCATGGATTTTGTTGAGAAAAAGCTAAAAAATGCGGTGATCCCTGACTCTGTTTGAATGTTTGCCCTATGGCAGACATTTCTAGGACAAAATCTTGCGTTTATGCATGAGGATTGCTATGATTTTATTGACACTTTTGTTGTAGTATTTTGTCACGGTTGATTATTTTTTTTTTGACTCCAAGGACTATTAATGTAACTTGCACTAATGCTGCAGATTTGATAGTTGAGGTTGGCTTTCTTGCACTTTAAGTATTATCTTTGCACACTGGTTTGCACCCCCTTTTTTTTTTTTTTTTTTTGTATGTTGAAATACAATATTGTGCACCTAGACTTTCTTTTTGTTGCATTCTATTTGGAGGGTTGTCTTTCTTTACAAACTCTCCAAGGACCTTTTGTAGGTCGGACCATGGGCATTTTGTGGGGGGAGTGGGCTTCGCGCATCCCATTTGGGGGGATGCTTCTGCGAGACGTTCGGTTTGTTTGTTCACTAGGTTTTCTTTTTGTGTTGTGTACCTCCAACTCTTCCTTATCTTTTCTTCTGCTTAACCTTTTGTTTTATCGATCAAGCGCCCAGATTCTTTCTGCTACTTATATGTCTTATACTTTGCTATGGTTCTATTATTAGAACCATAGCAGTTTGCCAGTTTCAACTACAAGGGGGTGAACAATCCTGTCAAACGCAGTAAAGTACTACATCACCTCAACCAGTTGGGAGCAAGAGTTATCTTTCTACAGGAGACTCATCTTAGGAAACAAGAACATCAGAAACTGAAGAAGAACTGGGTTGCCCAGATCTATCATTCATCTTTTTCTGGTAAGGCCAGGGGAGCAGCTATTTTTTTACACAAATCTGTCCCTTTTACTTGTGATCAGATTATTTCTGATCACAATGGCAGATATGTTATTGTCACAGGTTCAATTAGGGATATACGTGTTACATTAGCTAATGTCCATGCTCCCAACTGGGATGATGAAGCTTTCTATAGACGTTTTTTCTCTGAACTTCCGGATATGTCAACACATTATTTAATATTAGGCGGAGATTTCAATTGTTGGCTCAATTCAACACTCGACCGTTCTTCATCCAGGCCGGCCATGCTCTCTCGATCAGTCAAAACAATTCATTCATTTATGAAGAAATTTGCAGTATCTGATGCGTGGCGTTTTCTTAATCCTTTGAAAAGGGAGTACTCCTTCTCACCTGTACATCATACATTCACTCGCATTGACCTTTTTCTTATTGATAATAGGCTGTTACAGTCTTTGTCCTTGTGTAGATACGATGCCATCGTTTTATCTGACCATACCCCGCTTTTGATGAATGTTAAATTAGGCACTTTATCATCCCAACGTCCATTATGGCGATTAAACACACGTCTTCTCTCAAACACTAGCTTTATTGACTATATTTCGAAACAGATAGATTTTTTCCTAACAACAAATAGAGCACCAGGTATCTCTCTCTCCCTGCTTTGGGAATCATTGAAGGCTTTTATTAGGGGAGAGATCATTTCTTTTATTCATTTCGAGAATAAATTAAGGAATGAGAAGTTGAACACCCTAAGACGACAAATTGCGCAACTTGATAAAATGTATGCGGCCTGTGCTTCCCCAAGTGTGTATAAAGAGCGTCTTTCACTACAATCCGAATTTAATATTCTCATGACCCACCGCACTACAGAACTTATGTTGCGGTCCGGGGCACAGTTTTTCGAACACGGTGATAAGGCTAGCAAATTCTTGGCACACCAAATCCGCCAGGTGTCTGCATCACGTCAAATTATCAAGATTCAAACAGACACAGGTGTGACGACAGATCCCTGTCAGATTAACCTTGCTTTTGAGAAATTTTATAGGTTATTGTATTCATCTGATTTTACATCCACGGATGCTGACCTGGATAATTTTTTTGCCAAATTGGAAGTGCCTACTGTTGATCAGGAAACGGCAGTCAACCTGGGTAGACCTATTACTTTGTCAGAACTTAACTCGGCTATGCGATCTCTTCAGGGAAGAAAATGCCCAGGCCCTGATGGGAACCCCTTTGAGTTTTATAAAGCGTTTTGGGATAAACTTGCACCACTCTTATTAGAAATGTATAATGATGCTTTTGTTGTTGGAGTCCTGCCGGAGACTCTTAATCAGGTCACCATCTCCCTTTTTTTGAAAAAAGCCAAAGACCCTCTTTGTTGTTCATCCTATCGTCCTATAAGCCTTTTAAATGCCAACTTTAAACCGTTATCGAAAGTTTTAGCTATGCGTCTTGAGTGTGTTCTGCTTACAGTAGTTCACTCAGACCAGACCAGGTTTGTTCGAAGTAGACATTCTTTTTCTAATGTTAGAAGGCTTTCTAATGTAATTTACAATTCCTCATTCCATAACAATCCCAAAGCCTTGATCTCTCGATGCTGAAAAGGCTTTTGACCGAGTTGAGTGGTCTTACCTCTTTTATATTGTCAAAAAGTTTGGTTTTGGTGAAGCTTTTTTGACTTATATTAAGTTGCTCTATTCTAACCCACAGGTCTCGGTTAGGACTAATAATACTCGGTCAGAGTACTTCCTCCTTCATCGCTCTACAAGACAGGGCTGTCCATTGAGTCCCCTTTTATTTGCCCTGGCTATTGAGCTGCTTGCCATCATGCTTCGTTCGAGTCCAACTATTGTGGGCATACGACGTCATAGTTTGGAAGTTAAGGTCTCACTTTATGCTGATGACTTACTTTTATACGTTTCAGATCTGCACAACTCTATTCCAGCTGCTTTGCACCTGCTTTCAGACTTTGGCCGGTTATCTGGGTATAAGCTGAACCTGGGTAAAAGTGAACCGTTTCCTATTAACTCAGCGGCTAGGGCTCTTCCGCTGCATGGCTTTCCTTTCAAAGTAGCCAATGACAGTTTCACATATCTTGGAATTCGAGTTACGCATAGGTATGAGGACTTATTTAATGCTAACTTCTCTCCCTTGCTGTTGAAAGTTAAAGAAGACTTTGAGCACTGGTCCTTACTTAAACTATCTCTGGTAGCTCGAATTAACTGTGTCAAAATGAATGTTCTCCCCCGTTTTTTGTATCTTTTTCAATGTGTCCCAATTTTTTTAACCAAATCCTTTTTTGGTCGGGTAGATTCTCTTGTTTCAGATTTTCTCTTGGAGGGGAAGGTCCCTAGATTGTCTAGACAATATTTACAGAGACCTAAGCCACTTGGGGGAATGGCCTTACCGAACTTCAGGTACTACTACTGGGCTTCCAATATTGGGGTTTTAACAGCCTGGCTTCAGTGTGGCTCATCTTCTCCTGACTGGCTTGTAATGGAGACGAATTTGGCAAAACCTGTCTCTCGCAGCTCTATTGTATTCACCAATTAAATCTTCGACTGTTGCTTACACAAAGAATAGCGTAGTTAAAACCTCTCTTAAGATTTGGACTCAATTTCGGCGTTATTTTGGTCTACAGCTCCTTTCTCCATATGCTCCTATCATGAACAATCATGTCTTTTCTCCCTCTCGCAGACAAAACTTTTGTGATTTGGTCAAACCTTGGCATTCAGACCTTTAGGGATTTATTTATTGATGGTGTCTTTGCTACCTTTCAACAACTCTGTCAAATTTACTCTTCCATCTCGAGATTTTTTCAGATTTTTACAGGTGCGCAGCTTTGTTCATAGTAATTTCCCCACTTTTCCTAGGCTGCCTGTGGATTCTGACCTTGACTCCTTGTTTGTGCCCATTCCTAGGCTTTAAGGATCTATTTCAATTCTTTATACCCGCATAGCCTCGATCCACTCTAAGTCTTTAGGCTCAGTCAAGGCCCTCTGGGAGGAGGATATAGGAGAGGCTATCCCTGACGGGCTTTGGTCACGTATCCTAATACGGGTACATAAGTCTTCTATATGTGCTAGGCACTGTCTTCTTCAATGCAAACTTGTGCACCGCGTTTACTATACCAGGGCTCGTCTGTCAAAATTTTATAGCACTGTTTCCCCAATTTGTGATGGGTGCCAACAGTCTCCTGTAAACCTTATACACATGTTTTGGTTGTGCCCCCAGCTCAAGAGTTTTTGGACAGAGATATTTGTTCTTATATCAGACGTGGTTGGCAGAAAAATTGATCCCAACCCCCAGAGTGTTTTGTTTGGGGTGTTTTCGGGGCCTTCTCTTTTGTCCTCTTCCCAAGAAAATTCTTTATCCTTTATGACCATTATTGCAAGGAGGATAATTCTTCTTAAATGGAAATAACCACAACCTACTTCTTTTATACATTGGTTGAGGGATATTGTTTATTTTCTTAAACTTCAGAAAATTAGGATGTCACTACGAGGTTCCTCTGACAAATTTGCAGGAATCTGGCAACCATTACTACAATTGGTTGGTCAAGTTAATTTTCATTCTGTCCCAGTCTAGTCCTTTGTGTATGTATTTATCTGCTCATCCTGTGTCCTTTCTCTCGGATCTTCCCTTTCTTATGGCTCCATATTTACTTTCCTGGGCACAAACTGTACTTTTTTAGGTATGGCAGAATGCATCTTAATTTTATTTATTTCAAAACATTTTTTTTTTGTCTGGGAGTGATTGGAGGTCGTTTTGTTCTGCTGTGTTTTTTGTTTTCTTCTTTTAACTTAAGGGAATTGTATGGTTTGTTTTATATGTATCACATTGTAATTGTATGGCTATGCAATTCCTGTTAAAAACCAAATAAAGGTGCAAAAAAAAAAAATTAAAAATGATGAAACACAAATAAAAACAAAAACCAAATATGATTTCCAGCTCAATTGCTTTATAATCATATGAAAATAGGCAAACATTCTCTTTTCACTATTGCATATATTAAATCAGACAGAAATCAGTAACAGTTGTAAATTGGCATGAAGAACACAGGCCAAGATTGTCAATAACTTAAGATGCTTGTCTGACGGTGGATTACTGGACACAGCAGTACGATTAGACAAGTCATTAAAATTAAGGCAAATATTCACAAAAATAACATAAAAAAAGTTTGAAAGTTTAAATGCATGGCCTTCTGAATTCGTCTCAAAGAAATTTAAACCAATGTGTTGCAACATCTTACAGAAGAGCTTAAAGAGAGCAGATTTATTAATTTTACTAGGTTCAATTCAGAGAGGAAGGTTTAGAAAACATATTTCTTAAGCTGATTTGTGAAATGCGTCTGAGATAAATAACAGAGGTTTTGACTTGTGCACACAGCACCACTAATTTAGACACAGAAAACAACCATTCACACATTTTCTGCACTAAGAAATTTAACATCTGACTGGGAGGTCATGGCGAGTTTGGGCACCATTAACAATTTCTTTCTGTTCTAAGCCACAAATCTACACAAATCTTTTAGAAAATCTCAGTCTCAGCATGTCTTCTTGGCAGTATTTCTATAGAACATGAATCCACAGTGAAGGAAATTGACAGAGGTTTAGATTTTTCTTCCAAAAATGTTTTTTGATTTGCAAAAGAAAATTCAAATCATATTTCACTTTCAATCTGCTTCTGAATTATGCACTACTTTGTGTTTCTCTGTTATAGAAATTCAAAGAAATTACACTGAAGTTTGTGATTACGAAACAGTGGAAACTAGTCGGGTTATAAATACGATTGCAATGCGATTTAGATGCTGATTTTGTTTCCTGATCACGTGTGTGTGTGTGTGTGTGTGTGTTATTCCAGTGTTTGCAATGAGTGAAATATAATTACATACGGTTAAAGAAAAAAGAGATCATGATTGATTTTGCGAGTTGATGATTGATATCACTCTGAAAATTTCTGCTCGTTTTGCGGTCTCATTCTGATTGTCTTAAAGATTACGCAACTCATCATTTTTAGCAAAACGGTTAAATCCACTTTTGTTAACGTTTTAACCAATTGTTCTTTACGTTTCACCTTGCCAGTGGTATTACAACGTCTTCCAAAAAGAAACCTCCCATACAGCCTTGGTTGTCGACATTGAAGTGCAGCATCTCTCTTTCATGATATCTAAGCAAGGATTCACAGAAATTGCACTATTTTCCGCAGTTGTACAGCGATGCCTCTTCGGTCCCACACAGTCGCATCTTTATCCGTCTTTGGGACTTTGAACTGTCAAATGAGGGAAGCTTTCTCCTGAGCAGGTCCGTCCTGAAAAAAATTGTATGCCGTGTGTTATGGTACATTTTCAATGTGGCCAAAACATCAGAAAAAAGTGTCAGTACGGCTACAATCTGTCTTGTAAGAGAGATATGCTCAAATTACTTTCGACTATGTTTCTTTTTAAAGCGTCTAAAAATTGAGAAATGTTTAATGATTTTAGAGAAGTGGTTCTAAATCTATCTAAAGTTCAAGAAGAACCAAGAACCAGAACTTTTCTGCCACTTCTTGCAGTTTAATCCCACCCAGCACCTGATCACTGCGCTCTCTAACAGTAGCAGCTTTCTCTACCAATAGGAGAAACAAAACCTGTCAAAAAATCCAACAAAAGGCATTTTTTTAACATTACCGTGCTACAGTAAGACCAGTCTGCCTTCTAGCTACCTCTGTTCATATGTTCCTGCACAATGAAGCTGCCAAAGCAGAACCAGCCAGTGACAGTAGCACTGCTGGTTATAACGGACCACGGCTCACGTCGATCCCCCACTCCACACCTACTCACCCACTCAACTTTGTGACAACCTTTCTAGACATAAAAGTCAAACTCCAGGCTGCCTCTTCTTCACATGAATCACACAGAGGAGGAAGGAAGGAAACTCAGGCCTCACTGATATGTAAAAGAGTCTGCAGTGTTTACGTCACACGTCGACTCGCAGGATAATCGTTTGATTGGGTTTGATCGCATCTGCTGGAAGCAAACCTAATCTAAGACCACCCGTCAGATTCTGAAGCAGCGAAAAGGAGCTCATGCTAACATCAGATGTTCAGAGATTACAGTAAAACTGATTAATGCATTCTGTACCCTGGTTATTAATGTTAAACCTTTAATCCGGATGATGGAAAACGCGCAGAGTAAAATTCGTACCTGTCCTTGCGCCGGTGCCGGGCCGAGGATCTGATTTCGATGCAGGTGGCTGTGCAGCCTGTGAGTAGCTCTCTTCTTGAGCAGAGCGGGACGCGGCAAAAGCTGACATGTGCAATCCAGGTGATCTACGACTGACACCACAACCTTAGCAAAAGTGGGTCTTTTGTTTTTGTACGTGATCTTTGCAACCTGGAGAGGTTGAGAAGAAGAAGACGGGAGTCACTGGGCGGTACTCCGAGTTCAAGAAAATAAATAAAAAAATGTCTTGTGGGGACACTATGACGAATGTATGCTTTTATGTGCTCAAAAAGGAGCTGTTGCTAGGCAACAAATGGAGGCTAAATAACCTGAGCTGCAATTTTTTGTTGCTTCTCAGAGTGAACTACTTGAAAAGCACAGAGAAATAAGATGCAGAGCAAGTCTTTACATTTTATGCGTCTGATTCACCTCGTCAGTGTTTGTTGGGCTGTAAACTAAAAATCTTACTTTTTTCCAGTCAGTGAATGCAACATGTATAAGCACTAATGGCAAAACACTCTTTTATGTGGAAGTTGTTACTGAAGGAAGATGACTCAAGCTAAACTAATTTCAATTTTTGTCAGGTGATCTTCAAGAAAATCTTTGGTTTTTTTTATAATTAAACACCTGTTGATATATTTTTAAATTTATGTAGAAAGTTACAAAAATGTTTTGCTATGAATTACAGTTGTTATTCTCAATTACTTTCAGATAAGCTCAACATTTCTAATAGTCCAGAGGGAGTTAATGGTGACGGCAAGAAGGCCTTCCAACATCACCAAAGATAAAGCGTCAAAAACCTGCTGAAATATGCAAAAAGCAATCATGAAACAGCTGTAATTGCTCTAAATCTAAAACATTTTTTTCTACTGATTATTAAAAAGGCTGCATGTAACAGAATGCTTCTTTCTCATTGTTTTATTATCTTTTGGGAGATACCTGTCATTTATATCAGAAACAAACGTCTTAAATCAAAGAGAAATAATTGAACATCTAAGTCTGTTTGGAAGAGGAACCAACTTTGGGTTTTACTTTCTACTTACTAATCGTTATGACCAAACATGCTCATTTACCGTCAGGGTTCTGGTGTTTGTGGCATTGGAAATGCACTGAATGCCCCTGGTGTTGCAGCAGCCGGAGCAGCGCTGGGCTTCCACGCACCACGGGTAGACCAGAAAGTTGGCGCTGGTGGTGTCCACCATGTCTCTGGTGATCTCGACCACTTCTGTGCGAACTTTACATTGAGCCCGCGGGGCGGACTGAGTTTCTGAGGGAGCAAACACGTCACGCGTCAGCGGCACGTTCTGAGGTTTGATGAGCCAGACAATGTGTACATCTCTGCTCGAGAGTTTGAATTTTTCTGTTGTTGACACACAAGGACGTGTATTGAAAAGCAGAAACACTGAGTAGGTTTTATTCAAAGATTAGAAAAGGAAAGTTGTAGATCAGCTTCTGGAAATTTTGAGTTCTGCTTCATGAGAACAACGACAAAAAGGTTAACGGGAAAAGATTTTCCCTCTGTCACAAAAACTATTAATCATCTCCCAGACAGACTGGCAGAGCGTTCTTTAGCCAACATAACGAGTTTCCTAAGAGGACAAACAACGCAGAAATATGTAAAAAAAATAAATAAAAAAAGATCACAACAACCAAATAAAGAGGTTTGGCTCACCGGGGCTGCGTGGAAGTCTGTGACCTCCGTTGGCTGCAGAGTTAGCTTCCTCCTCATCTGAGACAGCAACACAAACATCATTTATACCATTAGAAGAAGATAAATAAAACGCTGACTGTGCACAGAAACCAGAGGTGGAGCGGTCATGGTACGCTACGGTTTCAAAATGTCTTGTTTTAATGTTTTTGTTTCATTTTCTTTAACTTTTACTATTTTAGTCCCATTGAGATCAAATATCTTTTTTATGAGGAAGACCTGGCCAAGACATAAAACTTAATATAAACGTTTTTGTAGTTTAAACTCCTAGTACAGAAAGGGCAGAAGTAACTGTGGGGTGTTTTTTCCAGCTGTGTAGAGCAGAGAGTCAATGTGGTGCTGCCCCTCCCCCACCCATTGCTGCGCACTGCCTGCAAGCTGGCTAAGAAAAAAAACTGTAAAAATGGAAAGTTTGGACACATTTCCATTAATGGAAAACCTGTGAATCTTGCTAAGATCAATTTTTTTTAAAATTTAAGATGCAACAGATGTGAAACAACTGAGAAGCTGGAGCAACTAATTAACCAGCTGACGTCAGCTCACCGTAAGAGCACAACAATCAGGTTTATCATCCTGACACTGATCAGCACTACATTGATCTGTTATTTTTGGAACCTCAATTACATTTAATCAACCTGAGCTAAAAATCTAAAATATTTTAAGTGAATCTACACTAATGCTGTGTGTTTAGTTAAATAAATTGTCCAATTTTGACTCAATTAGGCTCCAAATGTTCACAAACATTACATAATCATCAAAAGAACTACTAAAATTATATACTGTAATTATTCCAAGATGTTCAGCTTTGTGAGTATGCTCTTATTTTGAAATGTACCCTGACTCTTATGCTTTGATGCGGGTGATGTTTTGAAAAATCAAAGCCAGTAAAGTATGACAGGAGAGGAGAAATAGCCGCACCCGACCGTTCGTTTGTGTGTATTGACAGGTGATGTGTCAGGGATGTGCAAAAACTTTATAAAACATTTTGTTTTTGTATAAAAATCTCAAAAGTAAATCACATGAAAATGAAGGATCTCAAGGGATGTTGTTGCTCAGTTGAAGTGCATCACTGGATTTTGATGCCAGATTACTAAAGAGTTTTGCTTCCTCTTCAATCTTAAAATTGATTTAAACTGATTCCATGTGTCTGTAAGATGGAAAAGAAAGAAAAACCAAAGCTTTGGGTCTTTACCTACGGAGTCAGTGAGCAGCTGCTGGAGGTCCTCTATGGAGTTGATGGGGCTGTTTCTAACCAGCTCCACCAGCGCTGCAGGCAGAGGGTCCTCCTCAGACACAAAGAGGAAAAAAAATCAGACCAAATAACAAACAACTAGTGCAAAACCAGAAAAACAGACAGAATGTATTCAGAAGCTCATATGAGCTTAAAAAAATAAAAAATTCAGTAGGCGATGGGAAAAAACCGCAGCACTTCCGCGACTACGATTGTCTTTAAAAGCCTCTAAACAAACATTTCCAGAGTATCACACCAGAAACCACAGAACGGCTCCACTTTGTGATTCTAGAGATTTGACTGTGGGTTTAACCCCCCTTCTTTCCCTCCTTGGTCATTAATGTTCTTTGTAACAACTAATCACCTCACATGGAAACCTTTTGTTATAAGAGTATGTTGAAACAGATGCACTAAATCGAAATATTTTATATTCATAAACAAAACAAAACATAAAAAGTTGAATCTATTTCATGAGGTTGCTGGCGCCATACATGGAAAGCGGTGACAAATATTAATATTGGGCTAACATATATTATTGTATATCTCAATAATACAGTTCTAAAGGAACGTTTAAGGTGTAGCTAAGTTTTCTGACAGGTGTCGGTAAACTTTTACTGGTCATTTTTATTTCCATTTTTACTTACCTCGGCCACGCCAAACCGCGCACACGCCGCCAGCAACGCGAGCAGCAGCAGCTGGACCCACGAGCTCATCTTGCTGTCCAGCCTCAAGCCTCTCCAACAAACCGGGAATTTATGGAGGCGCGAGCGAGCCTCTCTCCTCAGTTCGGCGCGCGGAGGGGAGGATGAGGAGGATGAGGAAGGAGACAGCGGCTCGGCTCGCGGAGCTGTGCGCGCCTGTGAGCTCCGTCCCGTTGCCAGCAGAGTGGAGAAGAGCTAGAAGGCGCTCCAAGCTCTTCCTTCCTCCTCTTTAGAAAGTAAATCCTCATGCTCAGAGTTGTAGTTTGCGCTCTTATACTTCTTCCAAGGAGTCTTATCAGTGAACAAAGTGCTACGTGGCTTCTGCCCTGGACCAGCTTGATTACGCGGTGGTGGTGCTGTTGCTGCTGTGAGGAAGGGCTGGCTCCCAGCAGACCCTAATGCTCGACTTTTTCCTCTCTCTCTCTCTCTTTCCCGCCCCCTGCTTGAAGAAAAGGCCACAATCCGCCTGCAAATCAGCGACATCACAGTGGATACGCAGTAGTCGCCCTCAGTCTTGATTTATGGAAATATTTCTGTGGCGAAACAAAGTCATTTTTGCTTTGTTTTTGTGTGAGAGTGGGCACGTGCTTGCTGTTCTGCTGACTTTAGCACGTGCTACTTATGATGAGAATAAATGGTAGCGTGTGTGTTATTTATACATTTCATGGGGAGAAGTTAGAGATGGAAAAAATATTTATCGAGTAATTTCCCTTTTTGAAGGGGAAATATATGAGATATTCCTGCTATTTTAAAGATATTATAAAGTTATATTGTTTAGGGAAAAAGTAACACCAAGCTTGCTAATTTGTAGAGCGTAAATTTGAAATCCTGGCCTTAGTACCAGAGACCAAATAAAATAGTGATGAACCATGGGAATTGAAGTCTTTCTTTTTAAAATTTAAACGTACAAACAGCAGCAGTTTGATAACAAATTGTATGATGTTAAAATCAGCTCTAAAAATTCCAACTTATCATGTTTATTAATCGAAACTTTGAAACTTTCAAAAAGCATTTACCCCTTTGCACAGCGTCGTGGTGTTTCTGGTCCTTCGTTGGGAGAGACTCACAGGAAGATTCAGTCTCTCTGCTTTGTCCACATACAATTATAAACACTGCATCTGTTTTCTAGCATAATTCTGGCTGAATTTATGACCATTCCTCTCATCAGAAATTGCAGCACTTTGCCTCAATTGGTTGCCGTCTGCTCGAAAACAACTTCAAGCCTGACTGACATTCACAGCTGCCCACCAATTGTTTTGTGGTCAGAGAAAACAAAGTTTGCGCTATTCAGCCTTGTGGATGGAAAAGATTGTTTGGCGTAGTCAAGGTGATGCCTACAAACCAAAGAAAACTACACCGACTGTCAAGCAGCGTCATGTCAAGTCGCTGTTGTGCAACAGGTGTTCTGACTATCTGTCATACCCGTAAATCCAGCATACCTTATGGTAATGCGCATGATAGTCAGAACACCGGCAGGTTTTGGAGAATCGTGCAAAGGTAAAAGAAAACCTGGAGTGGGAGGGCTTCAGGGCTGGGCCAAGCCTCCATGGGGCCCTAAGCGAAATGTGGTTTTGGGGCCCTCTAGTTCTGCTAACAATGTGGACTGGCTGCAATCAGCAGTCCAGGGCTTAAATTTAAAAAAATTCTGAGCCTGAAACATAGAAATTAACTATACCTTTGCTATTGCCACAGTTTAATAAAAGTGTCTTTGAATAGTGCAAATAATTGCTTTTAACAATAGAATAACAAGCTATGCACTCAAACTTAAATAAGACTTCAGTACATTTCAACTGAAAACAAAATGTAAAATGTCTGTGCCCTAAAGGTTTGCCTTACAGGCAAAAATCCCTCAACATTAAATAAGAGTCCTTTCAGTCAATGTTTTCGCAAGTAATTTAGAACCTGCAACATTACTAACTAAATCAGTGTTTCTCAACCTTTTTCAGCCCAGTGCCCCCCCATCCCATATCCAGGTCCCTCACCGCCACCCAACAAAGAATTTGTTGGCTACTTTGCACTGACTATTATTTTATTATTAATGTTACTATCACTATGTCTCAATTTTTATGCTTGTTTCTGTATTTATCATCAAGATAATTTCCCAGAGAACAAAAAAGCCATGGGAATGGAAATTATTTTCACAGGCGTCTATGAAAAATTGTATGAACATTCAACTTAAAATCGGTAGGCCTGACAGCAGCCAATCAGAGTGGAAAAAATATTCTTGTTCTTTGCCATTTTCTAGTTGTTACATATTACACAAAATGAGGAGATAAATGATGTTCAAAATGCCAGTTTAAACTTTGAACTATATGCAAAACGACTGAGCTCTGCAACATTAAAACATGGATAGAACTGTAACTACATTAATCATAGCTCTTCTTCTCTTCAGTGTTTGTCAGTTTCTGGTGGTGCAGCTCTGTGCTGCCTTCAGGAGAATGGGACATCAGAGTATCATCCATAAAATTTCACCCACATGGCATTTATTGTGCAAACCAGAGCTTTCAGTGGAAAAATAAAAGTTCCAGATCCTTTTAAAGCCATACAAATATGAGACAGAAACATGAATTATATCTTTATATAGACCTGCCTATTGATTTCTAGATTGATAGTTTTACTGGACAGAGATTACAAAGAACAAATCTGGTTCTTAATCAAATCCTAATGAGTCAAATTGAAAGTGTCATGGAGTCATCAGCCTCATGACATTAATATTGACATGAAAAATAATATTGAAGAAATAAATATATCAAATCTAATTAAAAACATAAATAAGTGATAAGTTATTTACTGTTATGTAAGATATATTTATTCTCAGTACTAGATGTGGTCTCAACAAACCCATGGCATTTCAACAATATTATTTTACCTTTTATCTGGAAATAGTGTCTGTTTATTCTTGCCATACAGTCCTCTGTATTAATTATTGCTCGAAAGGCCTTGCCATACCAGTTTATTCCTCTGTATTTACTTTAGTTTCTTAGTTTATTCTTGCATTTTGTTCTTCATTCATTTCCATTTAGTTTCCTTTGATTAATATTATCCTCTCCTGGTTTATTCTATGTCAACTTTAGTTTCTGTCCTGTTGCTAGATTTATTTTATCGTTTATTGACCATCAGTAATCTTCACTCATCACCTGCTGCGCCGCCTAATCGTCATGTGTTTCACATCATGTGTTGATTTTTCACTGTTCAGCGTCGGATTCTCTGTTTTTATGCCATAATTCACATCTAGTTTGTTGCTTCGTTTTATGTCCCGCTTCTCCTGTTTCAGAGTTTTGCTCAATGTGCGCCTCGTTTTTTTTTTTGTACCCTGTATGGTGCAGGGCGGTCGGGAACCGTATCGATGGGGAAAAGGCAGACTGACATAAACCTTTTAAAACAATAGAAACAATTTCGGTATTCTGATTGTTGAAATTTTAAAGTGCTGTGGTACCTTTGTTCTATCACACCCGTTTCATACCGGACCACTTACAGCACCGGTGTTAACACTATAAAATGAATGCTACGAAATACAGTTTTAGCAAGTTGCTCAAAGTCTAAACTGGTATTGTTGTGATTGTAAAGTGTAAAGTTTACCTTCGACCAAACGCACCCCAAAGGAATCCCAGCGCCCCCTTTTGTAAACATTTCTGCCAACTTCCTGTCCCCTTTTCTCTAGCCATGCCCAGCGCCACTTGTTTTTAATTCCTTTCTCAAGTAAACGTGTTTCTTTACCGGGTCCGACAAACTCCATCTCTACAAACTGTTTTACAGTCAAGAACACGGGAGCTAGAATTCTGATTGGCAGACATCTTTGTAGACGGAGCTCTTTATGCCCCGAGACTAGTTTGGTTGAGGCGGACCGTTTGGTCAAAAGCTGGAAATCCGGCCCCCGGCCGGAGCTCTTTAAGCCCTGGCAGTCCGATCATTAGATCATTCACACAAACTTATTGCATCTCTGGCAGTGCTGTTTACGTTATACACATGTTTAATATAGGAAACATTTATTGGCCAACTGATTTATCAACCAGTTGATTTCTGGGACCGTTTTCCTTAATTTTGGGGAATTGTGATTGGCCAATGCTTACACGTGAAGCCTGCCCCCTCAAGAGCGGTGTTTGCACGTTTCAATTTATGTACACTCAAGCTTCCCCATTTAACTTGAGGAAGCTACTTTCTTTCGTTAAATGTGAAAAATTATTAAAAATACCCACTATCTGCCTTTTAGATAGCTACTTTCTTTCATTCAAGGTGAGAAAAGATTAAAAATACCCACTATCTGCCTTTTAGATAGCTACTTTCTTTCGTTAAATGTGAAAAAAGATTAAAAATACCCACTATCTGCCTTTTAGATAGCTACTTCCCTTCATTCAAGGTGAGAACAGATTAAAAATACCAACTATCTGCCTTTTAGATAGCTACTTTCTTTCAATCAAGGTGAGAAAAGATTAATGCGTCCAGCTGTAATTTCCTTGCTTTTAAAGAAGGATAAAGACCCTTTGAGCTGCAGTTCATATTGCCCGATATCGCTTCTAAACACTGATGCAAAAATTCTTACAAAGATGTTGGTTAAACGAGTCGAACAGATTATCCCCACAACTGTCTCACCTGACCAGACGGATTTTGTTAAAAATCGTCAATCCTTCTTTGATATCAGGCATTTGTTCAATGTGTTGCATACTTCCGCCCAGTCCAGTCACAACTGTGATGAGATTTTAATTTTGCTGAGAAAGCGTTTGACCGGGTAGAGTGGAACTGTCTCTTTAACCCAGTGGTTCTTAACCTAGGTTCGATCGAACCCAAAGGGTTCGATGAGTCGGTCTCAGGGGTTCGGCGGAGCCTCTGCTGTAATGACTTTACACATAAGTGTAAAGTCATTACGACTTTACACTTATGTAAAGTCGTAATGACGCGCCCCGCTTTGCCATCACTTGCTGCAGAGGATCACGTTACATTGCTAAGCCAATCATTGCTGCGGAGGAGCACTGATTGAAGGAGTTCCACTCTCAGCAAGGATTTGAACTTGTGTCTTTAATTACTTCAGCAAAGCTCACAGTTTTTACCAAATTCTATAGTCTAAATCTGCTCCTTAGTTGAATCTTTTTGGGGTTGGTACTGCCTCTAGTGGTGTGCGGGTGGTAACACAGCTAATACAATTACATTACTAAATCAGAATACCGCAAAGTCTTTATTATTTATTATTAATTTTTAATTCTATTAAGAATGTAGAGCTAATTAAATAATCTAAACAAGACCTTAAAGCCGTTCCAGTTTCTCTCGATGGCCAACCTGTTGAAACTGTGGCAAATTGTAAATACCTTGGGTCGTTCCTGGACAGTCAGCTCAGCTTTGCTGAAAACACTGACTATAGTTTGAAGAACTGTTCTCAGAGACTACTTTTTAAGATGACTTGGTGATCTTAGGGTGGCCCAACTAAACTCTAATTGGGTCACCCCTATGTCTTGAATTTTGGGGGGAAAAAATCATTTTATCACTACAGAAGAGTTTAGTGAATGCAAATATGAAACTGGTGGATTCGGTACCTCAAAAAAGGCTAAGAACCACTGCTTTAAGACCTTTTAGATGTTTAATTTCAGCCCTAAATTTGTTTCATGGGTGAAGCTGATATATACCTTGCCAATGGCAGCAGTAGGCACTAACAGTAATCTATCCAGTTATTTTGAATTGAAACGTGGTATGAGGAGGGGGTGCCCACTCTCGCCACTCTTATTCGCAATCGCGATTGAGCCACTCGCAGTGGCTTTGCAGAATAGCCCAGAAATTAAAGGTAACAATCGGTTTGGCACTGAACATAAAGTTTCCTTATATGCTGATGATACACTTCTTTATATTTCAGATCCCTTGTCTAGTATTACTGAGTTACTTATTTTACTTCAAAAGTTTGGAAACATATCTGGCTATAAGGTTAGTCTTGAAAAAAGTGTATTGATGCCTGTGACCCCAATAGAAGAGCAGCATATGGGTCCAGTTCCTTTTAAATTCAGCTCTGTCAAATTTAAATACCTTGGTATTTGGTTTACTCACAGTCACAAATACCTCTATACAGCAAACTATCTGCCTCTCCTGGCGAACCTTAGGAAGGACATCGCTACATGGGCATCCCTGCCTCCATCCCTGGGGGTTAGAATCAACGTGATCAAAATGGCAATACTGCCCAAACTGCTTTATCTATTTCAGAGCGTGCTAGTGTTCCTCACCAGGACTTTCTTCACCAATGTGATGTGTAAGTCTGTAACAAAACGCAAAGTAAAATTTGACAAAGGATTTCAAGCAGTAGTGTATGCATTTGCAAGCAGCTGCAACATGCTTCCTTGGAGACGTCAGGAGGAGAGTTGCTAAGGCAAATTACCTTTTTTTATTATTCTCTCCATTCATATCACCTCCAGCCAACCTATCAGGACAGAGAAAGGTGTATCTAAATATCACAGGAGTTATTCTAAGAGTCCTGACCTTTGATGGTCACTCGTGTTAAGAGAACATTTCTGAACAATGCCCAGTTTCAGCAGTTTCTGGTTGACTGCACAACGAAGGCCCAAAAATAGCAAATCAGCCAGATGATGTTACGTTAGGAGACAGCTGGAAAAGAGCAGGAAATGCTTTTTTTTTCTCCTAAAAATGACTTAAAGTGTGTTTCTAACTTAAGCATCAGAAGCATCCGTATGATGTTAACATTATGGACTAATGTTCATTTTAGGCTTTCAGTTTTAGAGGCCGACAATTTTTATTTTGAGCAGGAAGTGATGACACAATAAAGGTTTTTTATAAAAACTGGAAAAATGGATGTACAAGTTGAAATGGAGTCTTGACTAAAGTTCAGTCTGGAAGACTCTAGTCGCACCTGCCTCAACAATCAGCGCCTCCCTCTCTGCAACATGAACCTATCAGCGCCGGTCCAAGCCTCGCTCCAGCCAATCATCATTTGGGCTCCAGTTCAAAAGGACCTTCACCCATGGCCTCCTCTGCTCACCAGCTGCGATCAATCCGTTCAGCCGCTCACCACAGCTTCTCAGTCAGCAATCTCAAAAGATCCTTTTCTTGGTGATTCCCCGTTTTTCCACCCGTGATCCTGTAGTCATAAGGGCCGCCTAACTGCATGCTCGGCTCCTTCTCCTCAATCGCAAGAGAATTTATCCTGACCCCGGCCTCAATCACTTCGAGCAGCTCCCGCCGCTCTCTCGCCTGACAGGGATTCACCATTTCCTGCTCCTTCGCCACCTTCGCCAGAATCCATCTAGGCAAGCGGACATTTAATCCCACCATCAACATCCCCAGGCCGTCTCTCTTCACCTCAGGCCCTGGCACGAGCCGACCATGTCATCGTTTCCTCCCAGCTCATCGTCCATCTTCTCTCCATTTCACCATCGCCTTCCCACCGGTTCCCCGCTCTGAATCAGCCACATCAACAGCTTCTCTCCATCCGCATGGCTTCTGTCAGCCCGCTCTTCAGCACCTCCCCTCGGATCTCTCACGCTACGCCCGCCTCGGGCTGTCGGGGTAAGACGTAACCTTCGCATGTCTCATTCATGTTTCACAATGCTGTAAAGCGCAGGCTTTTAGTTAATCCCCTTCCCGATAGTAGCATCTCCCCTCCCCCACCGGCGAGGGGAGATGCCGGTGGGGGAGGGGAGATGTAAGAGCCCGGAGAGGTAGCTCTCCGGGCTCTTACAGCGTCTCGCACACAGTAGTAAATCTCCGTTATTTACCGTTATCAAGCTCTCGATAGCTACTTCTTGAGCTCAATTATGCCCTGCACTGAACTTTCTGCTCCTTTTCCCATTACCTTTCAAGTCTAGCAGCCGTGCTTATTCACGTCTATCTGCGCATAGGGATTATTCATAAACAGCAGTCTTTTGCGCTCTGAGCTACTGAGATGATTTCCGCATTTTTCTCTCTGCTTCCATATTCGTTAACTTCGCAACCAATTGACCCTAGTGAATGAGATGTGCCTTAATGACCCATTCGAATTAAACGCAGGCCAGCAAAAAAAAAAAAAAAAGCCGTGCACCGGCTGAAGAGAGGTTATCTGCACAGTCTGCGAGTCATAAATTATATTACTAGCGTATTTGTGACTCTCGCCTCGTTGCTAGGCGACATGCGCAGTAAACTGGCTGCCAACGGATCGTGAAGCTGGTCAATATTCCCTCCATGGCACATCTCGGTAGGGTCAGTCCAAGTGCTTTCTCTAATCGGTGAACAAGCCAAATTCTTGCTTGTTTTCGCCATTACCCAATTATCGCTTAACATCCAATTTTGTTCAGTGTCCTATTCACTACTTTCCAAAAGCAACCTTAAATAGCAGGTGGTCAGCATCAATATAATAAGTTCTGGCTTCGACTTAGGAATTTTTCCCAGATACATAACGCACCGTGGCTGATCGCTGTTTCATGTCGCTTCCCCACTTCCCATATCGTGTCCTCTTGTCAATTTTCACGGTTAAACTGTCTAATTAGTTGTCTTCCAAGCCGCCTACAATTGCCTTGAACCCTGAGTCGCTAGCGCTGGTCTTTCCCTGTGCGGCAGCACCGAGTCCTGCTGCTGCTGTACTGAGCTCGCAGGAGCTGCATGAATCACGGCAGCAAATCCCAAAGAACTTTGCACAGTTTTCCCCCAAACTAACCGTCTGAGTGGAGTAATGTTGTTGGAAACAGGCACGCTGGCTAGTGTTGACTATCAAATATCAATTCAGGACCTAAGCTCGTTAACAATTAGCCTGTCTAAATATGTATGTTTATGTTCAGCTTCATAGATTCATTTTGCCCCCCAATATAAGTCGATGTCCCCCCTCCACACCTCGCGCATTAAACTCATCTGTATTCGGGGTTGTCTAAGGTGCATCTCTCATCTAAGATCGTCCAAAGTCTGCATGCTATTATTTCCCAAGCCATCCTGTCACATCCAGGTCGATGCAGCCTACTTTCTAGCTCACCCAGGTTCCACGCTCGAATGCGTTCGTTCCAGTCTCACCTCAGAGCCGATTGCCATTAGCAGTCATTCTCGTTGGCCCATTAGCAACAGTCAATCAGCATTTGCAGTGTTCTGAAGCACACGGCCCATCCGGAGGAACCGAACCTCCAATTTCATTGCCGGGTCCAATGAAGTTCATTTGCACGGTTCGTTTCAACAAGTTAAAAGTCTTAAAAAAAAAACAAAAAAACTTTTATCTGCTCCACCCTAGCGTTTTACTAATCTGTTCCATTGCCATAACCTGTTCCCTGAAAGGGAATTTCTGCAAGCGATCCCATGTCGCCGCTTTCCTCCATAAGCAGTCGTGTCCCAACTATAGAGCAGCCCACCTCTCCTCTTGGCCCCTATTCAGACAGATGGGTGCGAGACACTCATCTGTCTCATGGCATCTCTGCTCGTTTTCAGCCCTGGTCATTCTAACATCCTTGCTGATAAGCCGTCCCTCTCAGCCTCCATCCAGTCCAATCCCGCTATTGGACAAAGTCACCCACTTCAAATCTCAATCTCATGTCTCGCACTGAAATTTATTCCTTATATTTTCTTAGTCTTTCATTCTCATTCGAGTTCAAACTTTTATTCTTTATGCTTGTCTATCATTTTAAGCTCCCACATCCTTGCAACCTCGAAGCTAGAATCTATACGTCATCATTCAGCCTTTAGATTTCAGTCTTCAGGGTATCCCATCAGCATCACGCCAATAGCTTCGTCATTTCATCCCAAGCATCCTCTCCTTATAATTATTCATAACTCTTCTCTGTGCTCGCAGCTTCCTTCAGTGTCAGTAGCACTGCGCAATTACTGGTGGTGGTTGGTCAACTCATCCAAAGCCCACACTCTTTTCCAGAAAATGTTATACGAACCATCCCCTTTTTGTCCTTCACCCCTTATAAATTCTTGTCCTGATGTACAGAGCATTACATGGTCAGGCTCCTGCTTATCTTTGTCTAGCTTTTAAATAAATATTCTGCTGCCCGTGGTCTCCGCTCCCCAAGTCAGAATCTTTTGGTCGTTCCACAAACACGGTTAAAACTAAAGGGGACGGGGCTTTCGGGCTGTGGATCAGTTTGCTTTTACAGTTCCGTTGCTGACTGTGGAGGCTTTTAAAGACAACTACAAACGTTTTTATTTTCCCAGGTTTTTATCTCTCCATTTTGTTTTCTTCTGTTGGTTTTGTGTAATTCCATTGTACAGCGCCGTGATTATGTCTGGGAAAAGCGCTTTATAAATAAACTTTACTTACTTACTTATTTTCAGGTTTCATCCAGATTGACCTCATCTCACCCACATCCTCTGTCACCCTGTGAGGCTAACATAGTTATGTTAGCCTCACAGCATCTGTTGCTACTGGAGCATCTCGTCTCCAGTAGCAAGAAGTCATCTCCTTCCTTTCTAACCCATTCCCTCTTTTCTTTTCATTTTCTCATCATACTAGTAATGCACAGCTGTCCCTTTCCACCTGCTAAATATAATTTCAAAGCATCACCCCAGCTGGCCTTCATCTACCAGCAACCCGTCACTCACGCCTTACGGCGTCCCTAGCTGCCCTTCATCTACCAGCATCCCTCCCCATAAATGACCCTCATGCCCCTGTTCGCCTACATCTACCAGCATCTCGCCATCATACGCTTCGGCGTCCCCCGCTGGCCTTCATCTACCAGCACCTCACGTTTTAACACCCCAGTCACCAGCAGCTGGCCTACATCTACCAGCCTCTCGCCAACATACCCTTTTGCGTCCCCCACTGGCCTTCATCTACCAGCATCCCACCATTTCCCGCCCCATGGTGTCCCCTCGTGGATTTCATCCACCAGCTACCTCTCATTCAACGCCTTGCAGCGTCCCTTTTTGGCCCCTACCTATCCCACTCATCGTTCCTTGGTAACCTCTTCCTCACATCTCCTAACACCTTCTCTGTTTCGTCCCCACCTCTATTAAAAAATAAATTAAATAAATTCTTCGTACATGTATCTACTTTCCTTCTCCGCTAGCCCATCACTTCTCTCCCTTCTGCTCCAGCGCAGCACAGTTCAGGCGAAAAATCAGCTGGCCTTCATCTACCAGCATCCCCTCTTTCTGTGACTCGCGGCAACCCCTGCTGGCCTACATCTTCCAGCAGCGAATCACCATCGCTTTGGGGCCCCTATTTATCTCACTCCTTATCGAGTCCCTAGTCACCTCTTCTTCTATTTTCTCGGTCACCTCCTCCATATTTTCGCCTACTCCGATCCCTAAGTTCCATCTCGAAACCCTATATTAGTACCTCTCCTACCCGGGCTTCGGCACCAGCCTCAGCCCCGCTTTGGGGTCTACATTCCTATGCTGCATCAGGAATGTTCATCGAGCTTATCGAAGTCTAGCTCGACGTCCCTGGCTGGGGCCTGAATGCCAAAGGACTTTGTTTATTTTCATGTTCAGCTTTGGCCGAACAAGAGCACTGAGATGACGTGCGCCGATCAGAGCAGGAACTGCTGGAACTGTGATAACCTCCCCTCCCCTCTTGATAACGTTCACGGCTCGGACACGTCGTCCATGAGCTTCAGCGGGCCGTACATCTTTTGTCAGGTCAGCTACTTTCACAAAAAGAACCAAAACTGAATAATAAAGGAGTACTTAGCATTTTTATAAGGAATCAAATGGAAATAATAAAAAAATTTTCCTGAAAATCCAGCAAGTCAATTATAGACACTGACTCACCAGCTCTTTCATTAAGACCTCTTTAGTCAGATGAATCATTTATAGAAAAGACATAATGTGAGACGGTAACTTAGTGCATTATAAGCCTGGCGGGCCACCAGTCTTTACTAGTGCCAGGCTATTTATTTAAGTCTTTATAAAATGTTTGTATTTTTTAAGTCTTTATGGTTGCTGTTCAGATATTAATCTTCCAGTCTTTCAATAACATAATTATCAAGTGATATTTTAACATTTTGTGTCAACTTTTATAACTCAAAAACACAACGGGCTGCTGGATCAACCACTGCCCTGGCACCCAACCACCGGGCTTAGCAGGTTTTCTGTAAGTTTAGAGAAAAACATCATGTCACAATGCAGAAGCTCAGTGATCTGTGGGATTCATACTTTTTTTTTTTTTTAGGTTTTTATTGGCTCTAGTGACCGGATTCATAAATTTTTGATGGCAGCGTGTCAAAAGTCTCGCACATACTGAAAAATACTTTTTAAATTGGTATCCAGCTCTGCTACAGTGTTCAAGCTAGCTTGTACATATGAATAATAAGCTGAGATTTATCTTCTGTCATTTTGGTGTCTGTTCTTCCGTAGCAGCCCTACTAACTTCCACAGACCTTTTTGTTGGTATTTTTGCTCTGGCGTTTCGTTTTAGCGCTAGCCTTCTGTTTCCTTAAGCTGCTATAGCCTTTAGCTAGCAAACAGGGAAATTGATAGATAAACAGTAAGCTAGCCCCCAAGAACTTCAAAAAATTTACTTTAAAAAGTACTTACTGTTCACTTGTTTTGCTTTGCAGCTGTTTAACGCGTGTGCGTCTTTTTCACAGGGTTCAGGACAAATGTCAATGGAGGTCCAGCAAAACGAAGTCCGCGAAACAAAATCGTATGAAGCTGTGCCTCTCTTCCTGGCGCCATGTCCTCTTCGTGACAGAGAATACGTGCGTCTTCCCAACCGCACTCTGTCCAGGTCCACAGAGGACCTCACATCCCACAGCAGCTCTGGCCCGAAATGTCCTGAGCAGGACCGGCAGCACCTGAACGCCACACTGCGGCCTGTTCAGTCTGACAGCCGGTCCGGCTCCGCAGAACCGGCCACGAGAAATCAACCGTCTGATTACACGGCAGGGCCGCTCCCCTCCTGGCCTCAAGAGGGCGCTAACTCGGGATACTGCCAGCTCCCAGCAGCCTTCACGGCACCGTCAAAATGAACAGCTGCATGCAAGAAAAAAAAAAAGCTAATTTCATAAGAACAAAGCAGGATCAACCAGTGATTGAGTTTTTGAATTTTTGAGGAGCTTTATTTTAAGCTCCTCAAGCTATTAGAGGGGGGGGGGGAAGTATCTTGTTGTCGTTGCACATATTTTATATTGCCTTTACTGATTTTAATTTAGTAATATGTAACCAACTGCGCCACCTGCACAGTGGAGCAGTTGGTAGAGCTGTTGCCTTGCAGCAAGAAGGTCCTGGGTTCGATTCCCAGCCCCGTCTTTCTGCATGGAGTTTGCATGTTCTCCCTGTGCATGCGTTGGTTTTCTCCGGGTACTCCGGTTTCCTCCCACAGTCCAAAAACATGACTGTCAGGTTAATTGGCCTCTCCAAATTGCCCCTAGGTCTGAGTGTGTGTGTGTGCATGGTTGTGTGTCTCTGAGTTGCCCTGCGACAGACTGGCGACCTGTCCGGGGTGACCGGACAGGTCGCCCAAATATTGTTGTCCCAAACGTGTCGCATTGAGATCGGTCAGGTTTTTTTTATGCTGGATTGTTCCTGAGGTGGATTCCTCCTGTGGGATGGCGAGCCTTCCCACCTGGAAAAGAACTGGATTCATTCTTTTCCATTTGGAGTCCTGCTGCACCCCGCGGTGTGGTAGGCCAGTATCACTCACATATTCACACACAGTTGGTTACGAGTGAGACCACTGACTGACATTTTTCATACTTATTGTTTAATCCTAGAATATCTGACCTTAAATTTTGGACCAGTTTTTATTTGGAACTTTATAACAAACTGCTGTGTAGGAAATTCTCATGTGAACGGTGTTGAGTTCAAACTAATTGGAACTGAAATTGATTAATCTGTTGCCTATTACTATTTAGAATTCAGATTACCAGGGTGCACCCAAAAGATTTAAAACTGAGAACTAGCACTTGGCCAAGTATTTTTATTATTTCTTGTATTTTATTGTGTGTAATTTTTTTTTTCATAATCGTGTGTCTTGTACAACTGTTTGTCAATTTTATGGTTTATGTCACTAAAGCCGGTTGTTCTTTAAATTCATTTAACTGCCTTTGTGCAAGGTTGAAAGTAGTTTTAAATTCTTGGGGGTACCATGACAATATATATATTTGTATATATATATATATTGCTTCTTTGTGTGCTTTGGAGTTTTTGTGCCGATTAATTTTTTTGCGAAGCGATAAAAGCTGGGTAGCTCTTGAATTGTTACAAAATAAAGCTATATTTCCCTCAGCTAACTGACTGCAATGTTGACACCTTGAGATGCCATGAGACCTAAATTCTGGCATGGAGTGCATTCCAGTTTTCCATGACTGGTTTATAACCATTCATTTTAGCTTAAACTGGTTCTATTGATCCTGTGTCCAGACAGAAGGATGATCAGTAGCCCAGCATCATGACCTGTTTGTTCTGAAGATCCTGCAGCTTCCACTTCGTCTTCCTAACATGGCGCCTCCTCACTCTGACTCATACTGACAGGAGAAACCACAGAGCTCTGTTAAGTTAAAAGCACAACTTCTGAAGTTGGAATATTTTTCCGCCAACAGGTTCCAGACCCTCAAACCAGATGTTGGACTGGATTTTATTTCACTGTCATTTGTGTATGTTAGAGCCTCATTTTCAACAGTGGAGCTACAAAGGATGAAAAAGGTTACTTTGGAGAAAGTCTCAGCATCAATGTTTCCACTAAATAAGAGGTAAAAAACAAAATTGTTTGATAAAGGACAAGTAGACTCTGAGCACGACAGCACCAAACAATTTTTTTATAGACAATTTAATTTCACATAATTATCGCGGTAGAAGCCATTTGTTTGTTAAATACTTAATGAAACATATTTATACGGGTTTGATGTTTGTTGTGAATGACATATGTAACTGGGTCTATATTAATAGTTTTATATTTCCACAAAATGTGTTCTTTTATGTATTTGTCTGCTTCTACTTGACTGTTGCTGTGTTCCTCTGTGTCTACTATAAGAGGTTTGGTCCTCCAACTCCGCCTTATTTTCTTCTTCTTTTGTTCAGGGTCCTCCAGGACTATTATAAATATTAAGTTATTAATTTCCTCTCCCCTTTTGTTATTCGTTCCACTGGGGAGAGGCAAGTTTTATAATCTATTGTAATCCTTTCATTTATATTGTTCAAATGTTTATTTTTCCTTCTGTATTAATGATAAGTGTTTGGATATTTTCATTTGAGTTGCTATTACACCTTTATATCATTTGATGCATGCTAACTATTATTTTGTATAGATCGGGTTGGAGAACTGGAGCACATGCTAGGTGCTAATGCTAATATCTCCCGATTGACAGATTAAATAAACGGAGACCGCCTCCAAATCCAGACTTGATGTCTTGTGGTTTGTTTGATCACCACACAACACACACAACGCAGAAATCCACCGGTCACACTTGGTGCCGTTCGACCCGAGACATCTCCGATCGAGTCTGCAGTCAGCGCTCTCCAGTCCAGCGGACCTGTGACGATCTCTGGCTGGCTCCTGGCTCCACGCTGCGCCGCTGGAGGCTCTTTGCCCTGGGTGCGGTCTTTCAGGTCTAATACTACCCATTTTTGGCGCAAGCCGCTCGTAATCGACAAATAAAAAATAAAAAAAAAAAGAACAATAAGTTTTCCATTAAAAGCAGTTTTTTTTTCCTCCTTTCTTTCCGCATTTGTTCTGGATGTGTGAATTTAAAAAAAAAAAAAAAATCGATATTCTGATTTTTTATTTTATTTTATTCATCTTATCTGTATGCTTTGCTACAATTCTCAGACATGTCTTATGCAAATCTGCCTGAACTTGAATATGTTGGAAGCAGTGTCAGTTTTGGTCCAGAAAAAAATTCGCACAATGCTTCACTGTGTTTTGGGAGGGGTAGGCCTGTGGCACCTGGTCACAATGAATGCACAGTTGACCAGTCTGCGATAAATCCAAAGTTTGTACCTGTTGCAAACTCCACTCCAGTTCCTCTGGTTGATTCACAGCCTACACATGTTGCACAAGAGGCACTCAGTGGTTTAATATCTGACCTGGCAAAACAAATTGGAGATAATATTACAGCTAACTTGTGCACCATGCAACAGGCCAGCCACTCCCGGGAGTACCCTGCTAATAATGTGTCTCCTACTCTACTGGAGTCCCCCCATGTTAAGGTTGTGGTGCAGTCTGAAGCCAAAGCCCCTCCGTTCTTCAGAGGTGACAATAGTGACACATTTTCCATTCAAGAATGGGAGGATCTGATGAGGTGTTACCTATCTAGGGCTAACTGTGAGACACCAGAAGAACAATATGGGCTCCTGATGTCGAGATTAACAGGCAAAGCTCGTGATATGGTGAAAGTCTCTTTGCGGTGCCGCCCTGAACTGTGTGGAGGTGGGTTAATTAATGCTGTGTTTGATGTCTTGAAGCACCACTTCAGTGAACTCACATGTTCCAACTTGCCAATGAGAGACTTTTATGGTACTGTTCCAAAGGCTGGTGAGGATGCTATGGACTATTGGATCCGTCTTAATAAGTCCATTGATGCTGTGGTTGAGTGCCTCCGCAGGCGTGGTAAATGTGTGGAGGACCCTAATGCAGAGGTTGTGATGATGTTTATCAGCCACTGTCCTGACCCCACCCTTTCCTTGTCATTTCAAATGAAACCACCAGAACAGTGGACGGCAGCTGAGGTCCAGCAGCGCCTGGATGATCGTGTGAGGAAGGTCAAGGGCTTAGTGGCAAATACACAGAATGTTGACTGTGCCGACACATCACAAAACCTTATGACAACCCAGCAGCCCACTGAGGTGTCCAGTGTTATTGCTACCGAACCTGTTACTCAACAGATGGTGACCATGTTTGACAAGGTTCTCTCTCTGTGTAATGCGTCACTGGCTACCGGTCAACAGACAGCGGGTCGATCTCAGGTTCCTCGACGCATACAGCCCCGAGGATGTCGAGTCTGTGGATCCAGCGAACACTCCACACATTCACATTGCAGACTATTCAGGTTATGTCTTCACTGTTTTGAGCCAGGACATGTGAAACGTGACTGCAGGCAGGCAGTGGGACAGAGATCCTCAAATGCTGCTTCACATGTTGATTTAAACTGACCAGCCTGTGTGATGAGAGGGGCAGCATGGGCATTGTAAACAACACCCTCACAAATTCTGGTAATCCACACTCTGTGTATGTTGATTGTTGTAAAAGCTTCCCCGAAGAGAAAACAATAATTTTGGTTGGGTCACAAAGAGTTCAGGAAGCTAGTGAGTTGTTTTATGCTCCTGTGTCGATTGGTGGCCAGACGTCACTGAGAGGGATGCTGGACTCGGGCAGCATGTCATGTACACTTAGTGAAATGGGAGAGGCTAAGTTGAGAGCGGCAGGTGTTGTCCTGTCTCCACAACCTGTCCCTGAAAAAGTTGTCCTTGTTGGTTGTGGTGGACTCATTACGCGACCTAAATGCATTTATGAGCTGAACATAGAGCTCTACGGTCTTAAGTGTCTAGTGCCGATGTTCCTTGTCCCTGGTCAGAGGGATGAGTTGATTATTGGCACAAATGTGCTTCGACCAGTAATCCAGAAGATGAAATCTGATGGGAAATACTGGGAGATGGTGTCCTCTCATACAACTGACCCTGATTGTGAACAGTTCCTCCAGTTGCTGAGTTGCACCTCTCGGTGGCTGAGCCCAGAGGTACCCGATAAGGTGGGTACTGTGACATTGCAGCAAGCTGTTACATTGCTGCCTCGACAGGAATACATTGTTTGGGGAAGGCTTCCTCCCTCTGCTCCTGTGTCACCTGGGAGCACTGTCGTTGTAGAACCAACTTCAGCTCGCTCCACACCGAAAAACATCTTGGTTGGTCGGGTTATTACACCGATGTGGGGTGATCGTTGGGTTCCCATGAAGGTTCTTAATCCCACTGATAAACCTCTTATATTGCGCCGCAATAGTAAGTTGGCTGATGTGTTCCCATGTGTGGCTGTTGAGGACTTTCCTGTCACTCCGGGCTCATGCATGGTGCAGTCAAGCCAGGCTACTTCCTCATTCTCTCTGGGAAGTGAATCATCAGATCCTGTGCAGATGCTAAAGGACTGTGGACTTGGTGACGTGGACTTAAGAGGGTTGTGAAGTGTCCGATGAGTGGAGGAGGAAGCTGGCTGATCTGTTGTTGAGCTTCCAGGATGTGTTCTCCAAGGACCATTTGGACTGTGGGGAAGCAAAAGGGTTTGTCCATCGGATCCATCTATCTGACGCTCGCCCCTTCAGGTTGCCTTTCCGCAGGGTGCCCCCAGCGCAATATCAAGTGTTAAGAGAAGTGTTATCAGAGATGGAGATGAAAGGCATAATCAGTAAGTCGATCAGTGAATATGCTTCACCCTTGGTGTTGGTGTGGAAGAAGAATGGCGACTTGAGAATATGTACTGATTTCCGTTGGCTTAACGCTAGGACAGTTAAAGATGCACATCCACTGCCCCACCAAGCTGATTGTCTTGCTGCCCTGGGCGGGAATGCCTTCTTCAGCACCATGGATCTGACCTCTGGGTTTTACAACGTGCCTCTGCATGAGTCCGACAGACGTTTCACGGCCTTCACTACACCACTTGGCCTATACGAGTATAACCGCCTCCCTCAAGGTCTCTGTAACAGTCCTGCATCGTTCATGCGCATGATGCTTAGTATCTTTGGTGACTTAAACTTCTCCAGTCTCCTCTGCTATTTGGATGACCTGTTGGTGTTCGCGTCTTCTGAAGAGGAGTCGTTGAACCGTTTGAGGGTTGTATTCTCCCGGCTGCGGTCCAGCAACTTGAAACTCTCTCAGAAAAAGTGTCACTTCCTGAGACGGTCTGTGGCATTTCTTGGACATGTTGTGAGTGCATCTGGTGTCTCTGTTGATGAGGAGAAGGTGAGAGTAATAACTGGCTTCACAAAGGCAGATCTAATGGAGGCTGATGGTCACACTCCCTCTCAGCAGAAGGTTAGATCATTTCTTGGGATGGTAATATTTTACCAACATTTCATCCCTGCATGTTCTCGTATTGCCAAACCACTTTTTGCCTTGACTGCAGGCCAGAAGAGGAGACACAAGGGCATCAGTCATCATGTGAGACCTGGGACGTTCAGTAAACTGACACCACTTGATTGGACCCCTGAGTGTGAGGCAGCCTTTGTGCAGTTGAAACATGCACTCCTCAATTCTGTGGTTTTGGCACACCCGGATTTTGACAGGCCTTTCATCCTTTCCACAGATGCTTCCACTGATGGTCTGGGTGCCGTTCTTTCTCAGGTACCGGTGGGTGAGGAGAGGGCACGACCAGTTGCTTTTGCTAGCAAGTCTCTCAGTCGTAGCCAAGCCAAGTACCCCGCTCACAGACTTGAGTTTTTGGCTCTTAAATGGGCAGTGTGTGATAAATTCAGTCACTGGCTCAAGGGTCATATATTCACTGTTTGGACCGACAATAACCCTCTCACGTATATTCTGACCAAGCCAAAGTTGGATGCTTGTGAGCAACGCTGGGTCTCCAAGCTTTCTCCATACACCTTTGACATCAAGTATGTCCCGGGCAGGTTGAATATTGTGGCGGATGCTCTGAGCAGAGGACCATTTGTCAAGTCACTGGCTGAACGTGTGCTGGCAGAACCCTATGCTGAGCTATTGAAGCAGGCCTGTGATGTCAAGGATGAGTCTGTGCAGGCAGCTTTTCATCTGACTTGCCACCCCCAGTCTTTGGTTGACTTACCGTTCTCAACGGCTGTCAATGTCTCCATGTCTGACGATGATGTATCTTCGGTGTTATCGTCCATCAGCAACTGGGAAGTGGCGCCTAGACACCGTGCCACGTCCCTAGCTGACCACTTGCCATCAGTTGTTGTTCCTAATGTTGATGATTCCTCTGTGCTATCCAAGGCGGAGCTTCAGTCTCAACAGGAGCGTGATGCCACGCTTTCCAGGGTTCTCCATTATGTGACCAGGAAGCGGAGGCCTTCTAGACGTGAACGCCACAACGAGTGTCAGCAGACCGTGAAACTTTTGAAGCAGTGGGATAGACTTGTGCTTTTGGATGGGATTCTTTACCGTGTCACAAAAGATCCCTTGACGAAACACAAGCGCTTCCAGTTTGTCGTACCAGAGTCCCTTCGGTCAGTGGTACTTTCTGGCATACATGACAACGCCGGTCACCAAGGCCAGCCGCGCACTTTGTCGCTGGCTCGTCAACGTTTTTTTTGGTTTGATATGGACAAGGATGTGCGTAACTATGTAAGGCAGTGTTCAAGATGTGTTCTCAGTAAGACCCCTGAGCCAGCTGCCAGGGCACCACTGGAGAGTATAAAGACCTGTGCTCCTCTTGAGTTAGTGTGCATTGATTTCTGGTCAGCTGAAGACAGTCACAACAAGTCTGTGGATGTGCTTGTAATCACTGACCACTTTACTAAGTTGGCACATGCCTTCACCTGTCATGACCAGTCAGCTAAGAGTGTGGCAAAGAAGCTGTGGGAGGGTTTCTTCTGCATATATGGTTTCCCTCAGCGCATACACTCTGACCAGGGCCCAAGCTTTGAGAGTGAGTTGGTGGCAGAATTATTGGATATGGGTGGGATTATGAAATCACACACTACACCCTACCACCCCATGGGCAATGGCATTACGGAGAGGTTTAACCGAACTTTGGGGAGCATGTTGAGATCTCTGCCTCCTAGAGTGAAGCAGAAGTGGCCACAAATGATTCAGTCGATGACATTTGTGTACAATTGTACTGCACATGAAACGACTGGGTTTGCACCTTTTTACCTGATGTTTGGACGGGTCCCACGGTTACTGGTTGATCTCATTTTCAAGAGTGTTCTTCGTGATGACACAGTTTGTGATTACAATGCCTATGTCAAGTCACTCATGGATGATTTACATTCTGCTATGGCCCTGGCTCAAGAACACAGTGCTTCTGAGCAGAGACATCAATCAAGGCAGTACAACAAAAGGGTCAGGGGCTTACCTCTGTTGGTGGGGGACCGGGTGCTGTTGGCAAACAAGGGTGCGAGAGGGAAACGTAAGCTGTCAGATAAATGGGAGTCTACAGTTTTTGAGGTGGTCGCTTCTAAACCCGGCCTCAACGTTTATAAGATCAGGGATTCGACAGGACGTGAAAAGACAGTTCATCGCAACCTCCTACTCCAGGTCAACTTCTTGCCTTTGGACCCTTCATTGGCTGAGCAGCACTCTGTTAGTTTTGTTGCTGCCCCTGGGGAGCCCGATACCTCTACCTCGGAAAGAGGAGCTGACACCCTTGGGCCTGGTATGCCTCCTTGTGCCAGTGAGTCTGCTGAAGCCCGTACGGCATCCTGGGTTCAGGCACAGTCGTCATGTGGGAGCGAAGACTTACCCTCTTCTGATGGGAAGTCTTCTGCCCCCCTTGGGTGGGCTGGTGCAAGTGCTCCTTCAATCCCTTCCATTGAGTCACATAGTCATCCAAGGGACTTGAATGACCTTCAGGGATTAGGTCACAGAGTGACTACACGTCTTGGCAGGATTATTAAGCCAGTGTGTAGGTTGATTGAGTCTATGGCCCAGATTGAGTCTGTTTTTGAGAGTCAAAAAGTTAAACCTCCTATTACAGCTGTGTAATTTTTATTTTTTTTCTCTTTTGTTTGTTTGTTTTTCCCAGTACTTCATCTTTGGTCACCTGATTGTTATGCTTCTAGGCAAGTGTTTTGTTGAGTACGTGGATGGCATGTGCACGATTTTATTTCTGAATATTGTCATTGGCCAAAACGGTGTGGTGTATAGGGCACCGCATCCTGTCTGATAGGTTTCTGTCACCTCTTAATCTTTTACTAGATGGCTCTTCTGCCGACTTTGTCAGTTGGCTGTGGTGATTTTTGGCCTGTGTTGAATGGTTTTTGTTTGTTTGTTTGTCTGTTTTCCTTATGATTTTATAATTTTGTGTAAATCTAGGGGGGTGAATGTAACTGGGTCTATATTAATAGTTTTATATTTCCACAAAATGTGTTCTTTTATGTATTTGTCTGCTTCTACTTGACTGTTGCTGTGTTCCTCTGTGTCTACTATAAGAGGTTTGGTCCTCCAACTCCGCCTTATTTTCTTCTTCTTTTGTTCAGGGTCCTCCAGGACTATTATAAATATTAAATTATTAATTTCCTCTCCCCTTTTGTTATTCGTTCCACTGGGGAGAGGCAAGTTTTATAATCTATTGTAATCCTTTCATTTATATTGTTCAAATGTTTATTTTTCCTTCTGTATTAATGATAAGTGTTTGGATATTTTCATTTGAGTTGCTATTACACCTTTATATCATTTGATGCATGCTAACTATTATTTTGTATAGATCGGGTTGGAGAACTGGAGCACATGCTAGGTGCTAATGCTAATATCTCCCGATTGACAGGTACGTTAGCGGCCCTTTTGTTATTCGTTCCACTGGGGAGAGATCGGGTTGGAGAACTGGAGCACATGCTAGGTGCTAATGCTAATATCTCCCGATTGACAGATTAAATAAACGGAGACCGCCTCCAAATCCAGACTTGATGTCTTGTGGTTTGTTTGATCACCACACAACACACACAACGCAGAAATCCACCGGTCACACATATACTAACAAAGAACGAGGTAATTAGTCCAAGTTTGTCGTTTATTGAACGTTCAGAAACTACAGCGGCTGTAATGCGCCAAGACAAACGAAGGTAGAACAACCCGAACAGGTGATCAACTCTAAACCACTCGCACCTTTTTACTGTCTGTCATTTAGGCACACCTGTTGCCATGGCAACCTCCTGCACTCCACAAGCCGACCAGAGATTAAAAACATAACATTCAGTCCGTTACGATATTAGGTTTTCAGGCTTGATATTTATTTTGCGATCATTAATAAACGCTAACCTGAACACAGAGGTGGTTGATTAGTTAATTTTAAACTCCTGCTCTGCTAGTTATTTTGGTAACGGATCCGAAACGCACAGAATTGCGCAACACCTTGTTGAAACAATAATCACCGAGATTATTGTTGGGTCATTAATTTGAACACGTTTTGTTGTTCTTTAATAAAGTTAACGTTTTAAGCCAGTCAGAGGACGTCGTGCTGGTCTCAGCGTCCTGGCAGCGTTCAGTTTGTCACCTAATGCCGAGATCAATTCAAAACCTTTCGCGATCGACGTATCGCACCGCTGCTCTAGCAAAGCACGAACAGTTAAGAAACTATGAAATGGGGAAAAACGTTAACTGATTAAGTCGTGTTTTAGATTGTTCTTGAAAAACTAATCAGTCACGGCTGATTAGTGGGTGCACTCACAGCTGCACAGTGAACCTGTTGATTTTTTTTTACAGCAGACAGCCGCTCCCCTCTCTTGCAGGTACTGCGTACCCCCGTTAAATCTTTTAGGGGTACGCAGTACCCTGCCGTACCCCCTTACTTTCACCCCTGCCTTTGTGTGTCATTTAAACACCCCACCATTGTAAGGACACTCAGAGGGGACCCGGAAATTCAACCACACACACAAAGGAGTATATAAAAGGAAAAAAGTTTATTTTTTCAGATACTGGTTTCTGCTCAGGGAGAGGTCATCAAACACAGGACTGAGGAGAGAGGGGAGAAGACTGGTGATGCACGGATAAAGGAGGGGTATCTTAGAACTGTTCAGCTTAACTGACCTGTAGAGCAGTGGGCAGGTGGAGCAGAGGAACAGAGGGTCTGATGACAGGGAGATGCAGGAAACCAGTGGAACAGGCTTCTGAGGAGGCAATGAAGATCTCCACGGGGAGATCTAAGATGCAACACCCAGGGGACTTTGTCGATAATGAGGCAGAAGTCATACACAGGAGGACAGAGAGAGCAAACTTAGCTTTGAGGGGCAGGCGGTAATCGGTGGTTGTGAGGCAGAGCTTGGGTCAGGGTCCAGAAATCCAGAATAGAAGGGATCTGTGAAGGGCTTGGCAGGAGGGGTAAATCCGTGGTCAGAAGGGGGGGGTTGAAGAAACACAGAAGGCTTGGCAGGAAACGCTGGATCTCTACTGGCTCGTGGCTGTCAATAATCTGGCAGGGAAGCAGAGGCTGAGGGGTGTTTAAGTAGGGCAAGGCCCAGGTGGAACAGGTAAGCAATCAGGCGTGGCAGGTGAACTGAATGAGTGCTTAACGCAGCATGGACAGGACATGAATCATAACAACCATGCTCCGATTGTCGAACCTATTGGCCCATTCATCTAATATATATAAAATACCCTTCTCATCTGTGTTACAACAGCACCCTTTAACAATACAACTTTTTTATTTTGTATGATAAATAGCTTCAGCTGTGGCAGTTTTTTTCTTCTGTGTCTGAGCCAAATGAAGGCGAACATGTTGGACAGTCTCCAGTTAGTCAGCATCTAATTATCTACTCAATTCTACATGTGTGTGTACAGTAAATCAACATGTTGAGATAATGGCAAACTAACAGTTTGGAGTGAAAACCTTATGAGTAAAACCGGAAAAACAAAATTTGCACCTGGACCTTCACTTCATGGCAGAAAAGCCGTTTCTGGTGGGAATGTTTTTAGGTAGAACCTGAAATGACGACCCCTAAACACTGCATGAAATTTATTTTAGTTCTTCTGAAGTAAAATACAGGAAGGGTTATTATCAAGCCTCAAAGCTTTCAGAAAGCTCCAAGGAAATTATTTTAGTTGTTTTTGAACATTTGTGCCATTTTGGATCTGATTAAATTCAGCAGCGCTATAATAAAAGTCTGCAGCGCCACTATTGAATACATTGAAGTGAACCGGCTGTGTGAATACTGTCATCATCTCTTGTCCTAACAGCAACAACAAAGGCACTTATGAGTGATTAGAAAGGATAACTTGAAATATAGTGCCACATTTGGGATGGGGCACCGTAATACAGAGGAAAAACTGATGCGTTTTATGAATTTAGCTGCATTGTGATAGAATATTGAAGTATCCACGAAGTTAACGTCAAGCTGTTAATATTGTTTGGTTGAGAAAATCGTGTTAAGGATGGTGCCTGCTCATATGTAAAAAAACAAACCATCACCATAACATGATAGAATGTAGCATTATAAAAATGATGCTACACGCTAGCATGTTAATTTGGAAATAAGTCACTGCAATGATATTAAAAATAAAATAAAAACAAATAAAAACAAAAACCAAATATGATTTCCAGCTCAATTTAAAGATTCTTATAATCATATGAAAATAGGCAAACATTCTCTTTTCACGATTGCATATATTAAATCAGACAGAAATCAGTAACAGTTGTAAATTGGCATGAAGAACACAGGCCAAGATTGTCAATAACTTAAGATGCTTGTCTGACGGTGGATTACTGGACACAGCAGTACGATTAGACAAGTCATTAAAAATAAAGGCAAATATTCACAAAAATAACATAAAAAAAGTTTTAAAAGTTTAAATGCATGGCCTTCTGAATTCGTCTCAAAGAAATTTAAACCAAAGTGTTGCAACATCTTACAGAAGAGCTTAAAGAGAGCAGATTCATTAATTTTACTAGGTTCAATTCAGAGAGGAAGGTTGAGAAAACATATTTCTAAAGCTGTTTTGTGAAATACGTCTGAGATAAATAACAGAAGTGTTGACTTGTGCACACAGCACCACTAATTTAGACACAGAAAACAACCATTCACACATTTTCTGCACTAAGAAATTTAACATCTGACTGGGAGGTCATGGCGAGTTTGGGCACCATTAACAATTTGTTTCTGTTCTAAGCCACAAATCTTTTAGAAAATCTCAGTCTCTGCATGTCTTCTTGGCAGTATTTCTATGGAACATGAATCCACAGTAAAGACAAATAAATAAGAAACGTAGCGCACAGTCCGCTCACATGTATATCTATAGCATTGATTCTGCAACAGAGTTTGTGTTGGTTACTTACAAAATTATCCACACACCCAAACTTTTTCAACACTTTGTCACATTTACACCACAAACTTTGATCAACTTTATTCTGATTTCATGCGACAAACGCAAAGCAGTGCACAGTGATTAAGTGGAAGGAAATGGACAGAGGTTTGGATTTTTCTTTCAAAAATGTTTTTTGATTTGTAAAAGAAAATTCTAATCATATTTCACTTTCAATCTGCTTCTGAATTATGCACTACTTTGTGTTTCTCTGTTATAGAAATTTGAAGAAATTACACTGAAGTTTGTGATTACGAAACAGTGGAAACTAGTCGGGTTATAAATACGATTGCAATGTGATTTAGATGCTGATTTTGTTTGCTGATCACGTGTGTGTGTGTGTGTGTGTGTGTGTGTGTCATTCCAGTGTTTGCAATGAGTGAAATATAATTACATACGGTTAAAGAAAAAAAGAGATCATGATTGATTTTGCGAGTTGATGATTAATATCACTCTGAAAATTTCTGCTCGTTTTGCGGTCTCATTCTGATTGTCTTAAAGATTACGCAACTCATCATTTTTAGCAAAACGGTTAAATCCACTTTTGTTAACGTTTTAATCAATTATTCTTTACGTTTCACCTTGCCAGTGGTATTACAACTTCTTCCAAACAGAAACCTCCCATACAGCCTTGGTTGTCGACATTGAAGTGCAGCATCTCTCTTTCATGATATCTAAGCAAGGATTCAGAGAAATTGCACTATTTTCCGCAGTTGTACAGCGATGCCTCTTCGGTCCCACACAGTTGCATCTTTATCCGTCTTTGGGACTTTGAACTGTCAAATGAGGGAAGCTTTCTCCTGAGCAGGTCCGTCCTGAAAAAAATTGTATGCCGGGTGTTATGGTACATTTTCAATGTGGCAAAAACAACAGAGAAAAGTGTCAGTACGGCTACAATCTGTCTTGTAAGAGAGATATGCGCAAATTACTTTCGACTATGTTTCATTTTAAAGCGTCTAAAAATTGAGAAATGTTTAATGATTTTAGAGAAGTGGTTCTAAATCTATCTAAAGTACAAAAAGAACCAGAATCAAAAATATTTTGACTCCAATCATTTCCACTTTTCTGCCACTTCTTGCAGTTTAATCCCACCCAGCACCTGATCACTGCGCTCTCTAACAGTAGCAGCTTTCTCTACCGATAGGAGAAACAAAACCTGTCAAGAAATTCAACAAAAGGCTTTTTTTTTAACATTACCGTGCTACAGTAAGGCCAGTCTGCCTTCTAGCTACCTCTGTTCATATGTTCCTGCACAATGAAGCTGCCAAAGCAGAACCAGCCAGTGACAGTAGCACTGCTGGTTATAACGGACCACGGCTCACGTCGACCCCCCACTCCACACCTGCTCACCCACTCAACTTTGTGACAACCTTTCTAGACATAAAAGTCAAACTCCAGGCTGCCTCTTCTTCACATGAATCACACAGAGGAGGAAGGAAGGAAACTCAGGCCTCACTGATTTGTAAAAGAGTCTGCAGTGTTTACGTCACACGTCGACTCGCAGGATAATCGTTTGATTGGGTTTGATCGCATCTGCTGGAAGCAAACCCAATCTAAGACCACCCGTCAGATTCTGAAGCAGCGAAAAGGAGCTCATGCTAACATCAGATGTTCAGAGATTACAGTAAAACTGATTAATGCATTCTGTACCCTAGTTATTAATGTTAAACCTTTAATCCCGATGACGGAGAACGCGCAGAGTAAAATTTGTACCTGTCCTTGCGCCGGTGCCGGGCCGAGGATCTGATTTCGATGCAGGTGGCTGTGCAGCCTGTGAGTGTCTCTCTTCTTGAGCAGAGCGGTGTACATCGATTGACATTTGCACTCCACGTGATCCACTATCGACACCACAACCTTAGAATGAGTGGGTCTTTGGTTTTTGTACGCGATCTTGGTGACCTGGAGAGGTTGAGAAGAAGAAGACGGGAGTCACTGGGCGGTATTCCGAGTACAAGAAAATAAACAAAAAAATGTCTTGTGGGGACGCTATGACGAATGTATGCTTTTATGTACTCAAAAAGGAGCTGTTGCTAGGCAACAAATGGAGGTTAAATAATCAGAGCTGCAATTTTCTGTTGCTTCTCAGAGTGAACTACTTGAAAAGCACAGAGAAATAAGATGCAGAGCAAGTCTTTTACATTTTATGCGTCTGATTCACCTCGTCAGTGTTTGTTGGGCTGTAAACTAAAAATCTTACTTTTTTTCAGTCAGTGAATGCAACATGTATAAGCACTAATGGCAAAACAACACTCTTTTATGGGGAAGTTGTTACCGAAGGAAGATGACTCAAGCTAAACTAATTTCAATTTTTGTCAGGTGATCTTCGAGAAAATCTTTGTTTTTTTTGTAATTAAACACCTGTTGATATATTTTTACATTTATGTAGAAAGTTACAAAAAATGTTTTGCTATGAATTACAGTTGTTATTAGGCCTGTCGCGATAAACAATAAATCAATTAATCGAACGATAAATGAAACCTATCGACCTCATTTTAATTATCGGCTTTATCGTCTCTTCCGACCTTTTTCTCTCTCTGCTGATGACACTGAATGAAAAAAGGCTCAGCTCCAGTGCTCTCCACTGACGCTCCCTTCTTCATTTCCTTAGTGTAATGTTCAGCGCACACTACACGAGTTGTCGGCCGATTGTCGGCCCATTTTCAAAACCTGAGAGACACATTAGCCGACAGAAATCCTAGGTATAACGATCCAATCGGGTTCGTCATGCCGTGTGGTGTCCAGCCACCTGGGCACAATATAATGGCTACAAGTCCAGTTAGCTCATTTTAAAACCAGGCATTAATCAAGGCTTTACTAGAATCTACCTGCGATGCATGTGGCTAGAGTCAGCGTAAAGTCCTGACTGAATGAAAATCATTATGACCTATTTATGTCACATTAACGAAGAACAGCTGAAAAGTTACCGGGTTTATCAACTGCGGTAACAATTTGGCTCCAACTCCTCTCCTTGTCATTTCTATATTCTTTGCATGAAATGTTGAATAAACATTAATGTCATTTTCACATATCATCTCCAATGTCCGCTGGACTTCCGGTTGCGCAGTGTCAGTTGTTTGGGATTCCACTCTGTAATTTCCCCTCAGAAAGCGCGGAGGAGAATCCGCACTTTCTGATTGGCTACCTGTCACATTCAGCGTTAAGCTCCCAGTCGGGGGAAACCCCTGATTTAGATCGGAGCGGCCACAACGTTCTACCGTAACACACCACACACTGCAGGATGATTGGTTAGATCGGTCAACGATCTAAGATTGTCATGAAGGGAAAATAGGGGCAAAAAATCGTATAGTGTGAACTATTGCATTAGGTAGTCAGATGTGCCCATATTCTCTTTTTAAATCCAGTGATTACTGAAGGGAAAAATAGTATGCAGACTTCATAATCTGCACTCTTTTGGTTGAATGCAGTATTTATTTCCACTTTGGCTTTATGTTGTCTAGTTTTTATTAAAGTACGTTTTTTGTTAATGGAGACTGAGAATCCATTTTATTTTTGTTTTTGGTTGTTTTATTTAGTTTACCAGTTCCAGTGTTATGTGTTCTTTTGAAAATAAAGTGTATCTATCAGGAAATCGCATGTATTACTAGTCATTTCCATTAAATCAGTGTCAAAAGGTCTTGAAACAATGTTATTGTTTATCGCAATAATTTGTTAGACAATTAATCATCCTGCAGAATTTGTTATCGTGACAGGCCTAGTTGTTATTCTCAATTACTTTCAGATGAGCTCAAAATTTCTAATAGTCCAGAGGGAGTTAATGGTGACGGCAAGAAGGCCTTCCAACATCACCAAAATAAAGTGTCAAAAACCTGCTGAAATATGCAAAAAGCGATCATGAAACAGCTGTAATTTCTCTAAATCTAACATTTTTTTCTACCGATTATCAAAAAGGCTGCATGTAACAACAGAATGCTTCTTTGTCATTGTTTTATTATCTTTTGGGAGATACCTGTCATTTATATCAGAAACAAACGTCTTAAATCAAAGGGAAATAATTGAACATCTAAGTCTGTTTGGGACAGGAACCAACTTTGGGTTTAACTATTTTCTACTTACTAATCGTTATGAGAAAGCATGTTCATTTACCTCCAGGTTTCTGGTGTTTGTGGCACTGGAAATGCACTGAACGCCAAAGGAGTTGCAGCAGCCAGAGCAGCGCTGGGCTTCCACGCACCACGGGAAGAGCAGAAAGTTGGCGCTGGTGGTGTCCACCATGTCTCTGGTGATCTCGACCAGTTCTGTGCGAACTTTACATTGAGCCTTCTCGGCGGACTGAGCTTCTGAGGGAGCAAACACGACATGCTACGGCGTCAGCGGCACGTTCTGAGGTTTGATGAGCCAGACAATGTGTACTTCTCTGCTCAAGAGTTTGAATTTTTCTGTTGTTGACACACAAGGACGTGTATTGAAAAGCAGAAACACTGAATAGGTTTTATTCAAAGACTAGAAAAGGAAAGTTGTAGATCAGCTTCTGGAAATTTTGAGTTCTGCTTCATGAGAACAACGACAAAAAGGTTAATGGGAAAAGATTTTCCCTCCGTCTCAAAAACTATTAATCATCTCCCAGACGGACTGGCAGAGCGCTCTTTAGCCAAAGTTTCCTCATAGGACAAACGACGCAAAAATATGTAAAAGAAAAAAAAAAAAGATCACAACAACCAAATAAAGAGGTTTGGCTCACCGGGGCTGCGTGGAAGTCTGTGACCTCCGTTGGCTGCAGAGTTAGCTTCCTCCTCATCTGAGACAGCAACACAAACATCATTTATGCCATTAGAAGAAGACAAATAAAACGCTGACTGTGCACAAAAACCAGGGGCGGAGCGGTCATGGTACACTACGGTTTCAAAATGTCTTGTTTTAATGTTTTTGTTTCATTTTCTTTAACCTCAAATATCTTTTTTATGAGGAAGACCTGGCCAAGACATAAACTTAATATAAATGTTTTTGTAGTTTAAACTCCTCCTAGTACAGAAAGGGCAGAAGTAACTGTGGGGTGTTTTTTCCAGATGTGTAGAGCACAGTGTGGTGTGTGGTGCTGACCCTCCCCCACCCATTGCTGTGCACTGCCTGCAAGCTGGCTAAAAAAAAAACTGTAAAAATGGAAAGTTTGGAAACATTTCCAGTAATGGAAAACCTGTGAATCTTGCTAAGATCCAACTTTTTTAAAAGTTAAGATGCAACAGATGTGAAACAACTGAGAAGCTGGAGCAACTAATTAACCAGCTGACGTCAGCTCACCGTAAGAGCACAACAATCAGGTTTATTATCCTGACACTGATCAGAACTCCATTGATCTGTTATTTATGGAACCTCAACTACATTTAATCAACCCAAGCTAAAAATCTAAAATATTTTAAGTGAATCTACACTAATGCTGTGTGTTTAGTTAAATAAATTGTCCAATTTTGACTCAATTAGGCTCCAAATGTTCACAAACATTACATAATCATCAAAAAAACTAATAAATAAAGTTTTATCATTATTCCATGATGTTCAGCTTTGTGAGTATGCTCTTATTTTGAAATGTCCCCCACTCTTATGCTTTGATGTGGGTGATGTTTTGAAAAATCAAAACCAATAAAGTATGACAGGAGAGAACCTCTCCTCGGGCTGCCACCTTATCGTGGTGGAGGGGTTTGAGTGTCCCAATGATCCTAGGAGCTATGCTGTCTGGGGCTTTATGCCCCTGGTAGGGTCACCCAAGGCAGACAGGTTCTAGATGAGGAACCAGATAAAGCGCACCCCAAAGACCTCTTATGATGCACAACAACCTTGGATCTAGCGTTCCCTCGCCCGGACGCGGGTCACCGGGGCCCCACTCTGGAGCCAGGCTTAACTGTGGAGCTTTGTAAACTCAAGAAGTCCATTTATTACTTCTTTCGCTGAGATAAAGCAATTTTGGCTTCAACTTTATTAAAACATAAGAATTAGACCTGAATCCAGTTTAAAACAGCCAAATGTACTGCTTTTCAGCATTTTGAAGCTGGTCAACATCTAACAAAATTGGAACTTAACTGTGAAGCTTCGTAAACTCAAGAAGTCCATTTATTACTTATTTCGCTGAGATAAGGCGATTTTGGCTTCAACTCTATTAAAACATAAGAATTAGACCTGATTCCAGTTTAAAACAGTCAGATGTACTGCTTCTCAGCATTTGGAAGCTGGTCAACATCTAACAAAATTGGAACTTAACTGTGGAGCTTCGTAAACTCAAGATGTCCATTTATTACTTATTTCGCTGAGATAAAGCGATTTTGGCTTCAACTCTATTAAAACATAGGTGGGGCACGATGGGCTTTTACCCATGAAGCCCGGTCAGGCTCAGCCCGAAGAGGAGACATGGGTCCCCCTTCCAATGGACTCACCACTTGTCGGAGGGGCCAAAGGCGTCGGGTGCAGTGTGTAACGGGCGGCAGCCGAGAGAGAGGACCCTGGCAGTCTGATCCTCGGCTGCAGAAGCTGGCTCTTGGGACGTGGAACGTCACCTCTCTGGTGGGGAAGGAACCGGAGCTAGTGTGCGAGGCTGAGAAGTGCCAGCTAGAAATAGTTGGCCTCACCTCTACGCATGGCTCTAGTTCTGGAACCAGTTTCCTTGAGAGGGGCTGGACGTACTTCCACTCTGGAGTTGCCCACGGTGAGAAGCGCCGGGCAGGAGTGGGCATACTTGTTGCCCCCCATCTTGGTGCCTGTTCGTTGGGGTTTACCCAACGGTGAACGAGAGGGTTGCCTTCCTCCGCCTACGGGTGGGGGGACAGGTTCTGACTGTTGTCAGTGCTTACAGGCCGAACAACAGTCCAGATTACCCACCCTTTTGGAGTCCTTAGAGGGGGTACTGGAGAGTGCCCCTCATGGGGACTCCCTTGTTCTACTGGGGGACTTCAACGCTCACGTGGGCAATGACAGTGAGACCTGGAGGGGAGTGGTTGGGAGGAACGGCCCCCCCGATCTGAACTCGAGTGGTGTTCTGTTGTTGGACTTCTGTGCTCGTCACGGATTGTCCATCACAAACACCATGTTCAAGCATAAGGGTGTCCATATGTGCACTTGGCACCAGGACACCCTAGGCCGCAGTTCGATGATCGATTTTATCATTGTTTCATCGGATCTGCGGCCGTATGTCTTGGACACTCGGGGGAAGAGAGGTGCAGAGCTGTCCACTGACCACTACCTGGTGGTGAGTTGGTTCCAGTGGTGGGGGAGGAAGCCGGTCAGACCTGGCAGGCCCAAACGTGTAGTGAGGATCTGCTGGGAACGTCTGGCGGAGTCCCCTGTGAGTGGGGGCTTTAACATCTCCGGCAGAACTTCGAACACATTCCGGAGGAGGTGGGGGACATTGAGTCTGAGTGGACCATGTTCCGTGCCTCCATTGCCGAGGCGGCTTATCAGAGCTGCGGCCGCAAGGTTGTTGGTCCCTGTCGCGGCGGCAACCCTCGTACCCATTGGTGGACACCTTCGGTGAGGGATGCTGTCAAGCTGAAGAACGAGTCCTATCGGGCATTTTTGACCTGTGGGACTCCAGAAGCAGCTGATGGGTACCGGCGGGAGAAGTGGCATGCGGCTCGGGTGGTCACTGAGACAAAAACTCGGGCGTGGGACGAGTTTGGAGAGGCCATGGAGAAAGACATCCGTACGGCTTTGAGGCGATTCTGGTCCACCATCCGGCGTCTCAAGAGGGGGAAGCAGCGCAGCACCAACACTGTTTATAGTGGGGATGGTGTGCTGCTGACCTCAACTCGGGACGTTGTGGGTCGGTGGGCGGAATACTTCTAAGACCTCCTCAATCCCACCAACATGCCTTCTGTTGAGGAAGCTGAGCCTGGGAACTCTGGTTTGGGCTCCCCAGTCTCTGGGGACAAGGTTGCCGAGGTGGTCAAAAAGCGCCTCGGTGGCAGGGCCCCGGGGTAGATGAGATCCGCCCAGAGTTCCTCAAGGCTCTGGATGTTGTAGGGTTGTGTTGGCTCACGCGACTCTGCAATGTCGCACGGACATCGGGGGAAGTTCCCCTGGATTGGCAGACTGGGGTGGTGGTCCCCCTGTTTAAAAAGGGGGACCAGAGGGTGTGCTCCAATCACAGGGGGGTCACACTCTTAAGCCTCCCTGGTAAGGTCTATTCTTACCAGGGAGGAGGGACCGTCGGATAGTCGAACCTCGGATTCAGGAAGAGCAGTGTGGTTTTCGTCCTGGTCGTGGAAAACTGGACCAGCTCTACACCCTCAGCAGGGTCCTGAAGGGTGCATGGGAGTTCGCCCAACCAGTCTACATGTGTTTTGTGGACTTGGAGAAGGCGTTCGACCGTGTCCCTCGGGAGGCCCTGTGGGGGGTTCTCCGGGAGTATGGGGGACTGGGCCCTTTGATACGGGCTGTCAGGTCCCTGTATGACCGGTGTCAGAGTCTGGTCCGCATTGCCGGCAGTAAGTCGGGCTCGTTTCCGGTGAGAGTTGGACTCCACCAAAGCTGCCCTTTGTCACCGATTCTGTTCATTACCTTCATGGACAGAATTTCTAGGCACAGCCAATCTGTTGGGGGGATCCGTTTTGGTGGCCACATCATCTGCTTTTTGCAGATGATGTGGTCATGTTGGCTTCATCAAATCATGATCTGCAGCTCTCACTGGAACGGTTCGCAGCCGGGATGAGGCTCAGTGCCTCCAAATCCGAGGCCATGTCTTGAGCCGGAAAAGGGTAGAGTGCCTTCTCCGGGTAAGGGGGGTCGTCCTGCCTCAAGTGGAGGAGTTTAAGTATCTGGGGATCTTGTTCACGAATGAGGAATGAAGGGAGCGGGAGATCGACAGGCGGATTGGGGCAGCATCTGCAGTGAAGCGGGCGCTGTACTGGTCCGTCGTGGTGAAAAGGGAGCTGAGTCAAAAAGCGAAGCTGTCAATTTACCGGTCGATCTACGTTCCCACCCTCGGGGAAGACCCAGGACACGCTGGAGGGATTATGTCTCTGGGCTGGCCTGGGAATGCCTTGGGGTTCCCCCGGAGGAGTAGGAAGAAGTGGCTGGGGAGAGGGAAGTCTGGGCCTCCCTTCTGAAGCTGCTGCCCCCGCAACCCAACCCCAGAAGAAAATGGATGGATGGATGGATGGATGGATGGATGGATGGATGTTATATGAGCCGCACCCAACCGTTCGTTTGTGTGCATTGACAGGTGATGTGTCAGGGATGTGAAAAAACTTTATAAAACATTTTGTTTTTGTATAAAAATCTAAAAATAAATCACATGAAAATGAAGGATCTCAAGGGATGTTGTTGCTCAGTTGAAGTGCATCACTGGATTTTGATGCCAGATTACTAAAGAGTTTTGCTTCCTCTTTAATCTTAAAACTGATATAAACTGATTCCATGTGTCTGTAAGATGGAAAAGAAAAACAAAAGCTTTGGGTCTTTACCTACGGAGTAAGTGAGCAGCAGCTGCTGGAGGTCCTCTATGGAGTTGATAGGGATGTTTCTAACCAGCTCCACCAGCGCTGCAGGCAGAGGGTCCTCCTCAGACACAAACAGGAAAAAAAATCAGCCCAAATAACAAACAACTAGTGCAAAACCAGAAAAACAGACAGAATGTATTCAGAAGCTCATATGAGCTTAAAAAAATAAAGAATTCAGTAGGCGATGGGAAAAAACCGCAGCACTTCCGCGACTACGATTGTCTTTAAAAGCCTCTAAACAAACATTTCCAGAGTATCACACCAGAAACAACAGAACGGCTCCACTTTGTGATTCTAGAGACTTGACTGTGGGTTTAACCCCCCTTCCTTTCCCTCCTTGGTCATTAATGTTCTTTGTAACAACTAATCACCTCACATGGAAACCTTTTGTTATAAGAGTATGTTGAAACAGGTGCACTAAATCGAAATATTTTATATTCATAAACAAAACAAAACATAAAAAGTTGAATCTATTTCATGAGGTTGCTGGCGCCATACATGGAAAGCAGTGACAAATATTAATATTGGGCTAACATATATTATCGTATATCTCAATAATACAGTTCTAAAGGAAAGTTTAAGGTGTAGCTAAGTTTTCTGATAGGTGTCGGTAAACTTTTACTGGTCATTTTTATTTCCATTTTTACTTACCTCGGCCACGCCAAACCGCGCACACGCCGCCAGCAACGCGAGCAGCAGCAGCTGGACCCACGAGCTCATCTTGCTGTCCAGCCTCGAGCCTCTCCAACGGACCGTGAATTTATGGAGGCGCGAGCGAGCCTCTCTCCTCAGCACGGCGCGCGGAGGGGAGGATGAGGAAGGAGACAGCGACTCGGCTCGCGGAGCTGTGCGCGCCTGTGACCTCCGTCCCGTTGCCAGCAGAGTGGAGAAGAGCTAGAAGGCGCTCCAAGCTCTTCCTTCCTCCTCTTTAGAAAGTAAATCCTCATGCTCAGAGTTGTAGTTTGCGCTCTTATACTTCTTCCAAGGAGTCTTATCAGTGAACAAAGTGCTACGTGGCTTCTGCCCTGGACCATCCTGATTACGCGGTGGTGGTGCTGTTGCTGCTGTGAGGAAGGGCTGGCTCCCAGCAGACCCTAATGCTCGACTATTTCCCCTCTCTCTCTCTCTCTCTCTCTCTCTCTCTCTCTCTCTCTCTCTCTCTCTCTCTCTCTCTTTCTCTCCCGCCCCCTGCCTGAAGAAAAGGCCATAATCCGCCTGCAAATAAGCGACACCACGGTGGATGCGCAGCAGTCGCCCTCAGTCTTGATTTATGGAAATATTTCTGTGGTGAAACAAAGTCGTTTTTGCTTTGTTTTTGTGTGAGAGCGGGGACGTGCTTGCTGTTCTGCTGACTTTAGCGCGTGCTACTTAAGAATAAATGGTAGCGTGTGTGTTATTTATACATTTCTTCCAACTTATCATGTTTATTAATAGAAAATTTGAAACTTTTAAAAAGCTTTACGGGATCGGGCCACGCCACCAGCCTGGCCGCCTGGGACACCATGACCATGGGGACAGAGGAGACAGCAGCGGCTGAAGGCGAGCTCACAGTGAGGTGAAACGCAGAATGGCTGCAGCGGCGGCGAGAGGCGAAGATTTTGCAGCAAGTATCACTTTGTCTCAAACGGGAAAGGGCAGCCGCATTGTCAGTGTGGCCCGCTGTTTTTTTTTTTATATCAATTTTTCCATCAAGCTGTGTTTGCACATGTTTCAATTGATTTACACTCAAGCTTCCCCCTTTAACTTGAGGAAGCTACTTTCTTTCGTTAAATGTGAAAAAAGATTAAAAATACCAACTATCTGCCTTTTAGATAGCTACTTTCTTTCATTAAAGGTAAGAAAAGATTAATGAGTCCAGCTGTAATTTCCTTGCTTTTAAAGAAGGATAAAGACCCTTTGAGCTGCAGTTCATATCGCTTCTAAATACTGATGCAAAACTTCTTACAAAGATGTTGGCAAAACAAGTCGAACAGATTATCCCCACAATTGTCTCACCTGACCAGACGGATTTTGTTAAAAATCATCAATCCTTCTTTGATATCAGGCATTTGTTCAATATGTTGTATACTTCCACCCCGCCCGGTCACAACTGTGATGAGATTTTAATTTTGCTGAGAAACGTTTGACCAGGTGGAGTGAAACTGTATCTTTAAGACCTTGGAGATGTTTAATTTCGGCCCTAAATTTGTTTCATGGGTGAAGCTGATGTATTTGATGTATTTCTCATATTATGGCCTCGGCCCCAGACTCTGCCCTCTTTTGGGGCAGAGTCTCAGCGTCGGGGATGTACACCCGAGTTCTCAGCAAATAACAGCTCAAATCTCCCGAGCGCCAAAGAACAGTTATTCATTTTCAAAGAATTGTTGTTCATTCTTGCCATTAAACTCTTTAATCGTCTTTTCTACGTCTGAGTTTCTCCAGGTTAAAATGAAGCCTAGGCGGAAATTCAGGCTGGAAAACTCCTGCCTCACCTGCTCCACCCAATCGCTGCGTCATGCTCGCCGCCTCCAACCTGAGCGCCGGACCTCGATCCGGCGTGTTCAATCATCAATCAAGCTCCGCTTATATGCACCCACGCCGCCAGCCACTCTCCAGCCGTGCTCAACCCACCTCCACCCCCTTCTCCACCAGCATCATTCAGCTCTCCAAGACGTCATCCTTTTCCGACCTCCACCACCAGTGTCGGGCCCCGGGGGGAAGAGTATCTCTAATCAGTGTCTGGGATGTACACCCGAGTTCTCAGCAAATAACAGCTCAAATCTTCTGCCGGGGCCCGAGCGCCAAAGAACTGTTGTTCATTTTCAAAGAATTGTTGCTCATTCTTGCCATTAAACTCTTTAATCGTCTTTTCTACGTCTTGAGTTTCTCCAGGTTGAAGTGTGTTTCTAACTGAAGCATCAGAAGCATCCGTATGATGTTAACATTATGGACTAATGTTCATTTTAGGCTTTCAGTTTTAAAGGCCGACAATTTTTATTTTTAGCAGGAAGTGATGACACAATAAAGATTTTTTATAAAAACTGGAAAAATTGATGTACAAGTTGAAATGGAGTCTTGACAAAGAAGACTCTAGTCGCACCTGCCTCATCAATCAGCGCCTCCCTCTCTGCAACATGAACCTATCAGCGCCGGTCCAAACCTCACTCCAGCCAATCATCGTTTGGGCTCCAGTTCAAAAGGACCTTCACCCATGGCCTCCTCTGCTCACCAGCTGCGATCAATCCGTTCAGCCGCTCACCACAGCTTCTCAGTCAGCAATCTCAAAATATCCTTTTCTTCGTGATTCCCCGTTTTTCCACTCGTGATCCTGTAGTCATAAGGGCCGCCTAACTGCATGCTCGGCTCCTTCTCCTCAGTTGCAAGAGAATTTATCCTGACCCCGGCCTCAATCACTTCGAGCAGCTCCCGCCGCTCTCTCGCCTGACAGGGATTCACCGTTTCCTGCTCCTTCGCCAGAATCCATCTAGGCAAGCGGACATTTAATCCCACCATCAACATCCCCAGGCCGTCTCTCTTCACCTCAGGCCCTGGCACGAGCCGACCATGTCATCGTTTCCTCCCAGCTCATCGTCCATCTTCTCTCCATTTCACCATCGCCTTCCCACCGGTTCCCCGCTCTGAATCAGCCACATCAACAGCTTCTCTCCATCCGCATGGCTTCTGTCAGCCCGCTCTTCAGCACCTCCCCTCGGATCTCTCACGCTACGCCCGCCTCGGGCTGTCGGGGTAAGACGTAACCTTCGCATGTCTCATTCATGTTTCACAATGCTGTAAAGCGCAGGCTTTTAGTTAATCCCCTTCCCGATAGTAGCATCTCCCCTCCCCCACCGGCGAGCGCAAGTAGCTCTCCGGGCTCTTACAGCGTCTCCCACACAGTAGTAAATCTCCGTTATTTACCGTTATCAAGCTCTCGATAGCTACTTCTTGAGCTCAATTACGCCCTGCACTGAACTTCCTGCTCCTTTTCCCAGTCCCTTTCAAGTCTAGCAGCCGTGCTTATTCACGTCTATCTGCGCAGAGGGATTATTCATAAACAGCAGTCTTTTGCGCTCTGAGCTACTGAGAGCAGAGCAGCCGGATCATCAAGATTACCGCATTTTTCTCTCTGCTTCCATATTTGTTAACTTCGCAACCAATCGATGCTAGTGAATGAGATGCGCCGGCTGAAGAGAGGTTATCTGCACAGTCTGCGAGTCATAAATTATATTATTAGCCTAATTGTGACTCTCGCCTCGTTGCTAGGCAACATGCGCTAGGCGACATGCCCTTCAAGATCCCCCAAAATAGAAAAAATTACAAAAACAAAAAACAAGCCAACCAGGATGAGCGGAGGGGTGCGGAGAATCCACTTATGGGATCGGGCCATGCCACCAGCTGTGTCGCCTGTCAGCCAGGTGCCAGCCTGGCCGCCTGGGACACCATGAATATGGGGACAGAGGAGACAGCAGCGGCTGAAGGCAAACTCACAGTGAGAGGTGAAACGCAGAATGGCTGCAGCGGCGGCGAGAGGCGAAGATTTTGCAGCAAGTATCCCTTTATCTCAAACGGGAAAGGAAAGCCGCCTGGACCTTACCAAGCTTCGCCCAGAAACGCCCCTCGAAAGTCTCGCGTGACTGCATGTCTCACAAAAGCCGCTTAGTTTCTATGTGTAATTTAATTTTGACTGACTTTCTGCAGAGTATTTCTGAGTCGATTAGTTTAGCATTTCTACCGGATTTTCAAAAAATATCAGTCACGACAATGGACAAGGGAACCAACAAGTTCATGTCATCTTTTTTGGACGACATCAAGGTGTTTGAGCCACTCGATGCCTCCAAGATTGTGCGTGTCACAGCTAAATGCTACCGGTCGATGAGGAAAACAGCAGATTCTCACACCCTCAGCATAAATATAGCTGTGGACAAGATCACTGACGCCTATTGTTCTTGGAAGGCTGGGTAAGTTGGGCATTTATGGTTTTGAGGGTGATTGCTGTTGGCAAATGTTCGAATGAGCCTAGGCCTGATACACGGTACTCGGTGGCTAACACAATTAGCATGGCTAACACGATTACAGTTTAGTAAAAAGCCTTTTCAGGTAAAATAAAATCTTTAATGAATGTCAGATATGGTCCACATTGCATATTGATCTGTTCAGCTAACCTAAGACTGTAACAGATAGGCTTCAGGATGTAGAATTTGTATCGGTATTGCCATTATGCTGTACTTGGCTAAAAGGTTTTAATGGATAATGGATGTGTTTATTATTGACTCTCTTTTTCATTCACTAAACACAAAGAAAGCAAAGCAATAATACTTACACCAGCAGACACTCCTTTGTTCTTATTGATCCTACGATGGTTGAGCTGCAAATGCGGTCGTGCACAAGCTTTAATCCAAGCAAGACATTCCGTATCAAATTTTGGAAATCTGTGAATTTTAGTTCCACAAATACGATCAGGATACCTGACATCGCCTGTACAGATACCCCACTGACGGTGCAGAACCATTCTTTTTCGAGTCCTGACGCAAAAACTTTCTGCCGGTCTGCTAGTCCATAATGTACATAAGCATGTGTTTACTACAGTAGCTTGCGTTTGTGAGACGGTCAAGCACGTGGTAGGTGTGCTGTGACGTAAAATGGGCATTAGCCAATAAAATTGTCAGTGTGGCCCGCTTTTTTTTTTAAATATCCATTTTTCCATCAAGCTGTGTTTGCACGTTTCAATTTATTTACACTCAAGCTTTCCTCCTTTAACTTGAGGAAGCTACTTTCTTTCGTTAAATGTGAAAAAAGATTTAAAATACCCACTATCTGCCTTTTAGATGGCTACTTTCTTTCGTTAAATGTGAAAAAAGATTTAAAATACCCACTACCTGCCTTTAAGATAGCTACTTTCTTTCATTCAAGGAGAGAAAAGATTAATGTGTCCAGCTGTAATTTCCTTGCTTTTAAAGAAGGATAAAGACCCTTTGAGCTGCAGTTCATATCGCTTCTAAACACTGATGCAAAAATTCTTACAAAAATGTTGGCGAAACGAGTCGAACAGATTATCCCCCAACTGTCTCACCTGAGCAGACGGATTTTGTTAAAAATCGTCAATCCTTCTTTGATATCAGGCAGTTGTTCAATGTGTTGTATACTTCCGCCCAGCCCGGTCACAACTGTGATGAGATGCATGTTGGGCTTATGAGAAATTAGCACCACACACACACAAAGAACAGAGAGGAGATAAAACAAGCTGCAGTGGTAAAACTAAGCGTATGACCTTATGTCCTAAGGTGTCTGGCGTCCATTGCAAGTCAGCAAAACACCTGAGCCCTTCTGCTTATTGCAGGACTTTCACATTACTTGACAAAGTCCAGCTGTCTGGCAGAATACTGCCGCACACACACAAAAAACCCCTGCATCGAACAGATTCTGTTTACTCCACACTTATAATGCCTTATTAAAGGCTGCTGCAAAGTAGAGTGTGGGAAGCAGTAGAGATCGACAACATGGCGGACGGAGGACGGATATCAGGATGAAGCCATGAAGCCGGTATGTATTATGTACAGTCACTGCGTTGATTCCCGACTGTACAATGGCTGGTTGAGAATAATTTAAACTTATTTACTTATGTATTTTTGAGAAAGCGATATATTTGCTACAATATTTTTTAATTTTACATTTATTTCCACAGACACTCCACAGAATGGGAGTCACATTTGTGTCAATCAAAACTCTTCAGGAACGATCTGATGTCCGTGATGACGACAGAGATGCAACTGTGTGCGAGTATCTACTATTTTAGAATGTTGACATTTTATGCTCCAATATTGTTTTTGTACATAATGTAATTATGCTATGTATTGACAATACACAAAAAATGTTTTCCAGCTGCATCAAGGACCTACTGCCAGTCATGCAGATGTTGGTCAAGAAAGAAGCAGGTAAGATTTATTACTAATCTAGAGATGTCACAATTTCTTGAATGATTAAAGTACTGTGATTTAATAAAATCTATAAAAGAAAATCATCCAATTATAACTTTTCTCTTGACAAAAAGGCAATTTTTCAGTGAAAATGTTGAATTCATCATTTTTTCTTATCTAATAAAGATACTGGCTAAGACACAGCGCCCTTTAACAATACATCTTTTTTATTTTGTATGATAAATAGCATCAGCTGTGGTAGTTTTATTCTTCTGTGTCTGAGCCAAATGAAGGCGAACATGTTGGACAGTGTCTCCAGTTAGTCAGCATCTAAATATCTACTCCATTAAACATGGACATTGAGAGAATGTCAAACTAATAGTTTGGAGTGAAAACCTTATGAGTAAAGACCGGGAAAAAAGAAGTTTGCACCCGGACCTTCACTTCATGGCAGAACTGCCGTTTCTGGTTGTTCTGCCAACCTGAAATGACGACCCCTAAACACTGCATGAAATTTAGTTTATTTCTTCTGAAGTAAAATACAGGAAGGGTTAAGATCAACGTACAAACTTTTAAATAATTCCAAAGCCTCAAAGCTTTCAGAAAGCTCCAAGGAAATTATTTTAGGTGTTTTTGAACATTTGTGCCATTTTGGATCTGGTTCAATTCAGCGGCGCATTAATGACTGGAGTGACACTATTGAATAGATTGAAGTGAACCGGCTGTGTGAATCCTGTCATCATCTCTTGTCCTAACAGCAACAACAAAGGCACTTATGAGTGATTAGAAAGGATAACTTGAAATATAGTGCCACATTTGGGATGGGGCACCGTAATACAGAGGAAAAACTGATGTGTTTCATGAATTTAGCTGCATTGTGATAGAATATTGAAGTATCCACGAAGTTAACGTCAAGCTGTTAATATTGTTTGGTTGAGAAAATCGTGTTAAAGATGGTGCCTGCTCATATGTAACAAAACAAACCATCACCATAACATGCTAGCATGTAGCATTATAAAAATGATGCTACACGCTAGCATGTTAATTTGGGAATAAGTCACTGCAATGAAATTAAAAATGATGAAACACAAATAAAAACAAAAACCAAATATGATTTCCAGCTCAATTTAAAGATTTTTATAATCATATGAAAATAGGCAAACATTCTCTTTTCACGATTGCATATATTAAATCAGACAGAAATCAGTAATAGTTGTAAATTGGCATGAAGAACACAGGCCAAGATTGTCAATAACTTAAGATGCTTGTCTGACGGTGGATTACTGGACACAGCAGTACGATTAGACAAGTCATTAAAAATAAAGGCAAATATTCACAAAAATAACATAAAAAAAGTTTTAAAAGTTTAAATGCATGGCCTTATGAATTCATCTCAAAGAAATTTAAACCAATGTGTTGCAACATCTTACAGAAGAGCTTAGAGAGAGCAGATTTATTAATTTTACTAGGTTCAATTCAGAGAGGAAGGTTGAGAAAACATATTTCTAAAGCTGTTTTGAGAAATACGTCTGAGATAAATAACAGAAGTGTTGACTTGTGCACACAGCACCACTAATTTAGACACAGAAAACAACCATTCACACATTTTCTGCACTAAGAAATTTAACATCTGACTGGGAGGTCATGGCGAGTTTGGGCACCATTAACAATTTGTTTCTGTTCTAAGCCATAAATCTACACAAATCTTTTAGAAAATTTCAGTCTCTGCATGTCTTCTTGGCAGTATTTCTATAGAACATGAATCCACAGTAAAGACAAATAAATAAGAAACGTAGCGCACAGTCCGCTCACATGTATATCTATAGCATTGATTCTGCAACAGAGTTTGTGTTGGTTACTTCCAAAATTATCCACACACTCAAACTTTTTCCACACTTTGTCACATTAACACCACAAACTTTGATCAACTTTATTCTGATTTCATGCGACAAACGCAAAGCAGTGCACAGTGATTAAGTGGAAGGAAATGGACAGAGGTTTGGATTTTTCTTCCAAAAATGTTTTTTGATTTGTAAAAGAAAATTCAAATCATATTTCACTTTCAATCTGCTTCTGAATTATGCACTACTTTGTGTTTCTCTGTTATAGAAATTCAAAGAAATTACACTGAAGTTTGTGATTACGAAACAGTGGAAACTAGTCGGGTTATAAATACGATTGCAATGCGATTTAGATGCTGATTTTGTTTGCTGATCACGTGTGTGTGCGTGTGTGTGTGTGTTATTCCAGTGTTTGCAATGAGTGAAATATAATTACACACGGTTAAAGAAAAAAAGAGATCATGATTGATTTTGCAAGTTGATGATCAATATCACTCTGAAAATTTCTGCCCGTTTTGCGGTCTCATTCTGATTGTCTTAAAGATTACGCAACTCATCATTTTTAGCAAAACGGTTAAATCCACTTTTGTTAACGTTTTAATCAATTATTCTTTACGTTTCACCTTGCCAGTGGTATTACAACGTCTTCCAAAAAGAAACCTCCCATACAGCCTTGGTTGTCGTCATTGAAGTGCAGCATCTCTCTTTCATGATATCTAAGCAAGGATCCACAGAAATTGCACTATTTTCCGCAGCTGTACAGCGATGCCTCTTCGGTCCCACACAGTCGCATCTTTATCCGTCTTTGGGACTTTGAACTGTCAAATGAGGGAAGCTTTCTCCTGAGCAGGTCCGTCCTGAAAAAAATAGTTTGCTGTGTGTTATGGTACATTTTCAATGTGGCAAAAACAACAGAGAAAAGTGTCAGTACGGCTACAATCTGTCTTGTAAGAGAGATATGCTCAAATTACTTTCGACTACGTTTCATTTTAAAGCGTCTAAAAATTGAGAAATGTTTAATGATTTTAGAGAAGTGGTTCTAAATCTATCTTAAGTACAAAAAGAACCAGAATCAAAAATATTTTGACTCCAATCATTTCCACTTTTCTGCCACTTCTTGCAGTTTAATCCCACCCAGCACCTGATCACTGCGTTCTCTAACAGTAGCAGCTTTCTCTACCAATAGGAGAAACAAAACCTGTCAAGAAATCCAACAAAAGGCATTTTTTTAACATTACCGTGCTACAGTAAGACCAGTCTGCCTTCTAGCTACCTCTGTTCATGTGTTCCTGCACAATGAAGCTGCCAAAGCAGAACCAGCCAGTGACAGTAGCACTGCTGGTTATAACGGACCACGGCTCACGTCGACCCCCCACTCCACACCTACTCACCCACTCAACTTTGTGACAACCTTTCTAGACATAAAAGTCAAACTCCAGGCTGCCTCTTCTTCACATGAATCACACAGAGGAGGAAGGAAGGAAACTCAGGCCTCACTGATTTGTAAAAGAGTCTGCAGTGTTTACGTCACACGTCGACTCGCAGGATAATCGTTTGATTGGGTTTGATCGCATCTGCTGGAAGCAAACCCAATCTAAGACCACCCGTCAGATTCTGAAGCAGCGAAAAGGAGCTCATGCTAACATCAGATGTTCAGAGATTACAGTAAAACTGATTAATGCATTCTGTACCCTAGTTATTAATGTTAAACCTTTAATCCGGATGATGGAGAACGCGCAGAGTAAAATTCGTACCTGTCCTTGCGCCGGTGCCGGGCCGAGGATCTGATGTCGATGCAGGTGGCTGTGCAGCCTGTGAGTGTCTCTCTTCTTGAGCAGAGCGGGGCTCGGCGAAAGCTGACATGTGCAATCCATGTGATCCACGACCGACACCACAACCTTAGCAAAAGTGGGTCTTTCATTGAACACGATCTTTGTGACCTGGAGAGGTTGAGAAGAAGAAGACGGGAGTCACTGGGCGGTACTCCGAGTTAAAGAAAATAAATAAAAAAACGTCTTGTGGGAACGCTATGACAAATGTATGCTTTTATGTACTCAAAAAGGAGCTGTTGCTAGGCAACAAATGGAGGTTAAATAACCAGAGCTGCAATTTTTGTTGCTTGTCAGAGTGAACTACTTGAAAAGCACAGAGAAATAAGATGCAGAGCAAGTCTTTACATTTTATGCGTCTGATTCACCTCGTCAGTGTTTGGTTGGCTGTAAACTAAAAATCTTACTTTTTTTCAGTCAATGAATGCAACATGTATAAGCACTAACGGCAAAACACTCTTTTATGTGGAAGTTGTTACCGAAGGAAGATGACTCAAGCTAAACTAATTTCAATTTTTGTCAGGTGATCTTTATGAAAATCTTTGGGGGTTTTTATAATTAAACACCTGTTGATACATTTTTAAATTTATGTAGAAAGTTACAAAAAATGTTTTGCTATGAATTACAGTTGTTATTCTTAATTACTTTCAGATAAGCTCAAAATTTCTAATAGTCCAGAGGGAGTTAATGGTGACGGCAAGAAGGCCTTCCAACATCACCAAAGATAAAGCGTCAAAAACCTGCTGAAATATGCAAAAAGCAATCATGAAACAGCTGTAATTGCTCTAAATCTAAAATTTTTTTCTACTCATGATCAAAAACGCTGCATGTAACAACAAAATGCTTCTTTCTCATTGTTTTATTATCTTTTGGGAGATACCTGTCATTTATATCAGAAACAAACGTCTTAAATCAAAGGGAAATAATTGAACATCTAAGTCTGTTTGGGACAGGAACCAACTTTGGGTTTAACTCTTTCTACTTACTAATCGTTACGACCAAACCTGCTCATTTACCTCCACATTTCTGGTGTTTGTGGCATTGGAAACGCACTGTGTGTTCCTGACCCTACAGCAGCCAGAGCAGCGCTGGACTTCCTCGCACGGCGGCCACAGTAGAAAGTTGGCGTTGTTGCGGTCCACCATGTCTCTGGTGAGATCGACCACTTCTGTGCGAAGTTTACATTGTGCCCGCTGGGCGTGCGGAGGGTCTGAGGGAGCAAACACTACATGCTAAGGCGTCAGCAGCACGTTTGATGAGCCAGATAATGCGTACTTCTCTGCCCGAGAGTTTGAATTTTTCTGTTGTGGACACACAAGGACGTGTATTGAAAAGCAGAAACACTGAGTAGTAGAGATATGCCAATCAGGTTTTTTCCTGCCGATGCCGATCACCAATACCGATCACATAATTATTTTTTTTTAATCATAAACACCACCGGTTACATTATGTGGAAAAAGGAACCATGAATTCACCTTAATTTAGACAAAAACTTGTTTTTAATAAATTTTTCCAAGATGAAAACTAAATAAAACAGGCATTGTGCAAATTGTACTGCTATTGGTAATACTATCTTTAACAGACTGATAACATATGAAGGCTCTCAAGAGGTTAAATAATGCAAAGAGCCAAAATAAAACCTCTCAACATTGCCAAAAAAATTCAAGCTTAAAACTTAACATTCAAAGGCAAATACAGGATCCATTACAATAAACAATCCTGAGTTACTGAATGAAAACTTCCTGATAGCATGGCGGCTAGCTGATTACTGCTAGTTCTGAGTGGCTGTTTCTGACTGAGCGGAGTAATTATGCAGAACAGGGAGGAGATTGATTATTTTTTTAGAGATTATTTGTCTCATGTTAGGACAGCGAAAGTTTTAATGTAAAATGTATTTTTTTTTAAGTTAGATGCTGCAGCTTTAAACAGAGGTTCGGTGTGAGAGTCACTACCAAGTGGAGCAGAAGCGGCACTTCGTCTGTCAAATAGTACTACCTGTAGCGCGTAGCAGCGGTTCAACAGCAAGAGCAGAACCAGCGTTTTGCATCGCAGCTCAAAGACTTAAATAATTTTGAGGGGTTATTTGTTTAGCTTTTTGACCGTCATGCTAATCCAGCTGCAGGTAAAGCAGCTGTGTGCTGCTTTACCTGCTATCTGATCCTCCATATGTCTTTTTTATCGCAGTGAGCCTCGATGTAACCAAACTCTGTCAAGTATGTGATTGTTTTTATGTTGTATTAGTTTCATTGTGTTGATGCATTTTGACGTGCTTCTATTTTCCGCCGCAACACGCAAACTTTCCCATTCACTCAGTGTGTTATAGTTCCACATCGCTTAGTATTTGTTGCTGCGCGTTTGCGCAGTGTGAAGGAAAGAGGAGACGAGCTGCACAGGCAGGTTGAGAAATGAGATGCAGTTGATCGGTATCGGCAACAAGAGGCAATGATTGGCGATCACCGATCATGCACTTTTTCAGGGAAATCGGTCGATTATGATCGGTGGCCCATCGATCGGCACACCTCTACTGAGTAGGTTTTATTCAAAGATGAGCAAAGGCAGGTTGTAAATCAGCGTCTGGAAATTTTGAGTTCTGCTTCAAGAGAACAACGACAAAAAGGTTAACGGGAAAAGATTTTCCCTCTGTCACAAAAACTATTAATCATCTCCCAGACGGACTGGCAGAGCGTTCTTTAGCCAACATAACGAGTTTCCTAAGAGGACAAACAACGCAGAAATTTGTAAAAGGAAAAAAAAAATCACAACAACCAAATAAAGAGGTTTGGCTCACTGGGGCTGCGTGGAAGTCTGTGACCTCCGTTGGCTGCAGAGTTAGCTTCCTCCTCATCTGAGACAGCAACACAAACATCATTTATGCCATTAGAAGAAGATAAATAAAACGCTGACTGTGCACAGAAACCAGGGGTGGAGCGGTCATGGTACGCTACGGTTTCAAAATGTCTTGTTTTAATGTTTTTGTTTTATTTTCTTTAACCTTTACCATTTTAGTCCCATTGAGATCAAATATCTTTTTTATGAGGAAGACCTGGCCAAGACATAAACTTAATATAAACGTTTTTGTAGTTTAAACTCCTCCTAGTACAGAAAGGGCAGAAGTAACTGTGGGGTGTTTTTTCCAGCTGTGTAGAGCAGAGAGTCAATGTGGTGCTGCCCCTCCCCCACCCATTGCTGTGCACTGCCTGCAAGCTGGCTAAGAAAAAAACTGTAAAAATGGAAAGTTTGGACACATTTCCATTAATGGAAAACCTGTGACTCTTGCTAAGATCAAACTTTTTTAAAAGTTAAGATGCAACAGGTGTGAAACAACTGAGAAGCTGGAGCAACTAATTAACCAGCTGACGTCAGCTCACCGTAAGAGCACAACAATCAGGTTTATCCTCCTGACACTGATCAGCACTACACTGATCTGTTATTTATGGAACCTCAACTACATTTAATCAACCTGAGCTAAAAATCTAAAATATTTAAGTGAATCTACACTAATGCTGTGTGTTTAGTTAAATAAATTGTCCAATTTTGACTCAATTAGGCTCCAAATGTTCACAAACATTACATAATCATCAAAAAAACTAATAAAATTATATACTGTAATTATTCCAAGATGTTCAGCTTTGTGAGTATGCTCTTATTTTGAAATGTCCCCTGACTCTTATGCTTTGATGCGGGTGATGTTTTGAAAAATCAAAGCCAGTAAAGTATGACAGGAGAGGAGAAATAGCCGCACCCGACCGTTCGTTTGTGTGTATTGACAGGTGATGTGTCAGGGATGTGCAAAAACTTTATAAAACATTTTGTTTTTGTATAAAAATCTAAAAATAAATCACATGAAAATGAAGGATCTCAAGGGATGTTGTTGCTCAGTTGAAGTGCATCACTGGATTTTGATGCCAGATTACTAAAGAGTTTTGCTTCCTCTTCAATCTTAAAATTGATTTAAACTGATTCCATGTGTCTGTAAGATGGAAAAGAAAGAAAAACCAAAGCTTTGGGTCTTTACCTACGGAGTCAGTGAGCAGCTGCTGGAGGTCCTCTATGGAGTTGATGGGGCTGTTTCTAACCAGCTCCACCAGCGCTGCAGGCAGAGGGTCCTCCTCAGACACAAACAGGAAAAAAATCAGACCAAATAACAAACAACTAGTGCAAAACCAGAAAAACAGACAGAATGTATTCAGAAGCTCATATGAGCTTAAAAAAATAAAAAATTCAGTAGGCGATGGGAAAAAACCGCAGCACTTCCGCGACTACGATTATAATGTTTGTTTAAGCCTCTAAACAAACATTTCCAGAGTATCACACCAGAAACCACAGAACGGCTCCACTTTGTGATTCTAGAGATTTGACTGTGGGTTTAACCCCCCTTCCTTTCCCTCCTTGGTCATTAATGGGCAAGAGACAGCCTGCAAGGGAGGGGGGAATTAACCAAAGCAGACACACAATGGCCACTAAGAGCAGGGTGAATGACTATTGGCGTTGTGTCCTCTCATCTGCTAACATTTAGGGGTCAAAGGAGCAGGCGAGGAGTCAGGAAGTGGGGGAAGGAGTGATACAGAGAGAGGATGAGAGAAGGGAGGTGCATCTGGATAAAAAAGAGAAGAGGAGGGATAATAGATGAGTAGGAGAGAGGCTGAAATGGATGAGAATCTTTGGCTTAAATGGGGTTTGAAAAGCTAATTTTAAACAAGCTGCAAACTGCGATTAAAGCTGTAATGAGTTCAGTGCTGAATGTGTAACAGACTACTTTCATTCAGAACATAACAAACCCCAGCAGCTAGCAGCTATCCATACATGAACACGCACTCTCTCTCGCCCTGCGCTCACCATTCTCCCATCGACATCCGCCCTCCGCCTCCCTCAATTATTGGTCGGCTTCCCGGGGAGGCAGCAGGGGAAATGCCCGCTGTATTCCACTCGCATCCCTTTCCACCGGCTCCACCGATGCCCCTGAGGACTCATCACGATTATATCCCCCTCTCTGCCGACGGAGCACGCCAGCCGGCTCGGCTAATTGTGTCTGACGGTAATTACAGGGTCTGTGCCTTTTGTTGGCCGTGGTGCTTGCTGTCGCTGCAATTTGTGTCCGAGCAGGAAATATTAAATAAACACCTTCTGCTCTGGTAAACAAACCGATGCGGAGTGGGCCGCCACAAATTGTAAACACGCGCTAACTGTGGTGAGTGTGGAAACGGGGATGAATAGGACAGCAGATGTCAATGAAACGTCTGGTTTATAGGTGAATTTTATGAGATGGCTGCACACCAAACTCTACAAGTTCAGTCCCTCCATCCTCACTGAAGTCTAAACTTTCTCTCAGGTTGACGGGGATTTTATTTGGTGAGGCAACATTGTAAAACAGAATGTAACAGAGGAGGGATACACGCATTTTTTTTAAACTAAAAATTGTATTAAAAAGATGCTTAGGATTTGCCCAGAGCCCCAGTAGTCAACTCTTTGTAAGACAAACTTTCACTTACCACTGTACACAAACTAACCTTAGCCCTCACCTGAATATTCCTAACTATATTCTCAATTGGACCTAGGTTTGTACTTTGACTGGGCCGTTCTTGCACATAAACATGCTTGGATCCGATTCAGAAATGCCCAACTCGGCTCCTCCAAAGCCTCTGTCAGTTTTCTGCATTTGCTCGAGTTCTTCAGAGGCCTTCGTTGGATTCAGGCAACATCTAAAGATCCAATAAATTGTTTATAAATCTATAAAGTATCTAACAAAAATATACATCCGGGTCCATTTATGAACTAGGACAAAATGTGAAAAGATACTCCCAAAATAAACCTTCAGATTAACCCGTCTAATAAACGGTTTCTGTCAATCACATGGCATTCTTCTAAATTGTCCTTCCTTCCCACAAGACAAACTATATTCTGCTGCAGATCTGCAGCCATCTAAGTCTAAAAGAAACCCCCCCCCCAAAAAACACCAATTTTGTCATAAACCAGTCGTTATCGCCTGAACGCCATCCCATCTCCCTGCGGACGCCCTGAGGAGTCCCAGGTACAGGCAGCGGCTGCAGCTCCAAAGGAGGAGGAGGGAGAACATCTAATCGTAGATAATTATGGGGGTCGAATTTGCTGGCGGCAGCCGCAGCACATGTGGGAGGTTTCACATGCAGGCCCAGAGAGCGTGCCAACACGTGCGCGACAGAGCAGTGTGCAAACGATCGGCAGTTCAGTTCATCCCGCTGTCACAGTTCAGTTTACCTCTCAGCTCGGATGCCTGGCGCAAGAACGACTTTGAACATTTCAAGCTTTTACCCAGAACACATTAGATAGTTTGCAAACTTTCTCTTTGAGTTGCAGAGCGCATGGCGGTGTTCGTGTCCCAGCTGCAAATCCTTGATCTTTTAAAATTAGACCCGGGGAATTCCTGGCTGTATACCTCAAAGCTTTAGCAACTTTCCCCCATAAAGCACTGTCAGATTTGAAATTTCCTTTTCTGTGTGATGCCAATTTCCTTTTCTGTGTGATGCCAGCTAAATGACAGAAAATGAGAAGACGGCTTGATGACAGGAAGCTGAAGTCATCCCTCACAGATCAAACGTCTACCTTTTTGGGAGGCTCTCAAAGAGACGGTGGACTGTACGCATTTACATTCACCTCATGAATGCTTCTTGTTTTGTTTACATCAGGATAACAGAGTGCGTATCGCCACCTCCCATGGCCGACTAGGTTGATTTGTACTTCAGCCCAGTTTAGATTTCGAGGTCAGTGGCACAGGCTAATCGTTGTGGAGAGGACTCGCCTTGTTCAGATGAAATCTGCAAGCGGAAGCAGAACGGCTGATAAAATCCAATCCGATTTCATCAGCAGAGAAATTTTTGCCTGTTTTTTCTTTTATTTCTGGTCAAGCCTCACTTGACCTACATAGGACCCCTGGTGTGTTTTGGGTTTCCTGTTTGAACAGAGCTGATGGTCAGATTTCACCCATCTCTCTCTCTTTCTGATTGGTTTGTGGAGAAAACATGCTCTACAGATTTGTGCTGTAATGAAGCAACTGTTAAATGAAAATGGAAACAAAAAGTTAAATAGGGCGAACTTTGGTCTTCACAGAACGACGTCACAGCTCGATGGTGCTACATCTGGATCAGATACACTTTTTGTGCTGATGGGACATAAGCTGGATGGCTTCAACCAAACACAGAACCAGATTGTTGGGTTACAGAGGAGACATACAGAAACCTGATTATAGCTCCATTTTGAACCATGCAACAACCTGAACCTCCTTTTGTAGGTGCGAAATTACCTTAAGGTTTACATTCAATCAGTTTTAATGCAGCTTGATGAGGAAAACAAAAATAAAAATCTTGTGTTTTGAGCTGGACGTGTGTGCAGTATTGTATTTGTGTGTGTTTCTTGTTTCCCTGTGTTTTCCCCCTGGCTCTGGTGGTAAACTTGCTCTATAAACTGGTTAGTCACATATTCTTGTTGAAACAGGTGCACTAAATCGAAATATTTTATATAAACAAGACATAAAGTTTAACCTATTTCATGAGGTTGCTGGCGCCATACATGGAAAGCGGTGACAAATATTAATATTGGGCTAACATATATTATCGTATATCTCAATAATACAGTTCTAAAGAAAAGTTTAATGTGTAGCTAAGTTTTCTGATAGGTGTCGGTAAACTTTTACTGGTGATTTTTATTTCCATTTTTACTTACCTCGGCCACGCCAAACCGCACACACGCCGCCAGCATCGCGAGCAGCAGCAGCTGGACCCACGAGCTCATCTTGCTGTCCAGCCTCGAGCCTCTCCAACGGACCGGGAATTTATGGAGGCGCGAGCAAGCCTCTCTCCTCAGCTCGGCGCGCGGAGGGGAGGATGAGGAGGATGAGGAAGGAGACAGCGGCTCGGCTCGCGGAGCTGTGCGCGCCTGTGAGCTCCGTCCCGTTGCCAGCAGAGTGGAGAAGAGCTAGAAGGCGCTCCAAGCTCTTCCTTTCTACTCTTTAGAAAGTAAATCCTCATGCTCAGAGTTGTAGTTTGCGCTCTTATACTTCTTCCAAGGAGTCTTATCAGTGAGCAAAGTGCTACGTGGCTTCTGCCCTGGACCAGCTTGATTACGCGGTGGTGGTGCTGTTGCTGCTGTGAGGAAGGGCTGGCTCCCAGCAGACCCTAATACTCGACTTTTTCCTCTCTGTCTCTCTCTTTCCCGCCCCCTGCCTGAAGAAAAGGCCACAATCCGCCTGCAAATCAGCGACATCATGGTGGATACGCAGCAGTCGCTCTCAGTCTTAATTTATGGAAATACACTCCTGATCAAAATCTTAAGACCAGTCTAAAAATTGCAAGAATTTGCATTTTGATCTTAAGAAGGTTCTAAGTAGAGCTTCACAATTTTAAAAGAAGAAATCAGTGTAAGAGACAAAAACTTTTGAGCGGGGATTTAAATGAAAACTGCATTTCAACCTGGAGAGACTCACGCACAGAGAGAGAGAGAGAGCGGTATTAGAAAGTTTAATTGACAAATGAAAGTCTATGGCGCTCAGACCCAGGAGGAAGACGCTTCGCTGAAAACTGCTGTCAGAGAGAATGAGCCACTGTGTATGAAAATTAGAGACGTCTTCCCCCAAAAAATAAACTAAGGTGACCAAGCCGGTGCCAAAGGCTAGGGAAACTAAGGTGGGAGATCAAGTATGCTTGCTAAGGAAATGACTCTGCCTGATTAAAGATGAAGGAGATGGAATACAAGATTTTATGAAGGTGAGAAAATTATCTGAAATTGTGAGAAGACTAGAAGCACAAGGATAGAGGATGTCAACGAGGCGCCAAGAAGAAGTAAAGACAAAACTTCGGAGAAGTCGGAAGAGAAGAAATTATGAGAGCCTGTCAAGATATCAGAGAAACTGAGAATGATAATTATGATTAAATTGGGTTGCCATCATGTCAGATGCCTGTGCAAGCATAGGAAGAAGATGGAGAGGCGATAAAGGGCCTGAATAGTAAGATTATGACCGAAGAAGAGAAATGGGTTGCGAGAGTCTGAAGCGGAAACGAAGAATGAAGAGGTTAAGAAACGGGAGAAAGATCTGATATTTTAGAGGAAGCTGAGGAGAAGCAGAAAGGTAGGAAGGAGAGTAATTTCTGAAAATAAACAAGAGTTAAAAAAGCCAGTCGGGCATTGGCAAGGTTGAACATGGTTGTCATGATGATGATTGTAATGATGATGATGATGCATAAAAACAGTCGGTTGCCTGTTAGGGCGTCAATAGAGAGAGACGGGAAGAGATGCCTGCTCGGGCAGTGAGTTGCCTGCATGGGGCGTCGGTTGCCAGCAAGGGCGTCGATAGAGAGACAGGGAGAAATGCCTGCATGTTCATGAAAACGCCCGCATGGGCGATTGACAGAGAGAGACGAGAATGCCTGCCAAGGCGTTGAGAGCTGCCTGAAATGGCGTCTGGGGCCTGTAAAGGCGTCGATAGGAGAGACGAGAATGCCTGCCGAGGCGTCGAGAGCTGCCTGAAATTATGTCTGGTGCCAGCATGGCGTCAATAGGAAAAAACAGGGTCAGAACCATACACAGAGGAATGTTCTCCACCACTAGCAGTGGCGCAACTACACATTATTCAGGTGGATGCAAAAACATAGATCGGCGCCCCCCGACCGAGGGACGGAACGTCAGGGTGAAGGAGCGACGCTCACTCAGCACCCCCCCGAGGCGACGATACGTGAAGGGTAAAACTCGCTACATTTACCTCGTTATGTGCGCGAGGTGAAGGAGCGTAAGGCGCGCATTAGTGTACGGGAAAACATCATCGGCGCGCCGCCCCCTCCAGACAGGGTTTTGGCGCCCCCTCTGGTGCTGCGCCCCTATGCGTTGCATACCCTGCATACCCACTTTTTGCGCCACTGACCACTAGGTATTTGAAGAGTGAGCTATACAAGGTGAATACAGAACAATGAGAGCCAGATTTAGAGGAGAGGTTAGGATGGATATAGAATGCATATGCTAAGGACGAACAATAGCCAAGAAGCTGAAGAAAGTAGTAGGAATCCGAATTGATAAGTGTGACGAGAAAAGGCAAAGTAGGAAACGAACGATGGCTAAAGCTGATGAGGGAAGAGTTGGAAGCATTTAGCATGATGAGCTACTATGATAAATACTGCAGAGGATTCCAAAGGAGGAGACCAAAGGCCTCAATAGGCCAATACTGGAGAGCTTGCTGCCCCGGAACCCCCCAAAACCTAAGCATGGGTGGTTACTGGGTAAAATCACAATGAAACAGAAGGGAACACAACATTGCAGAGAAGCTACTTCAACTACAGAGACTGTGTAGATGACGCCAGGACTGAGGATGACTCATCAGACTGGGGAACGCCGGAGCTATGGGACATGATATGACCAGAGAAACGAGACGACGGGTGCTCAGGAACAAGACTTGACCAGCCAGCCTGCTAAATGTACTGCAGAGTGGAATGCCCCTTACCAGATGGGGAACTAGATGGCCACAAGGCGTATAGAATATTAGTGAAAAGAAAAATAGATTTAAAAGTGAGGCGAGGAAGTCTGTGGAGAAGTGTCAAAGTTAGGAGAGAATTATTGTTCATTTTATAAATTAAAACACAAGACTAGATAAATGACATGGCACGTCTTAATGGGATCGGGCACTTGAACTAGCGAAAGAATAAATGCCATTATGATACCGTTTACACAGGAATTGGGTGAGAATAATTAGAATTCCTACGATGAAGCCTGATCGAGATCCAGGCCACTTCCATGAGCAGAGATATTAACTCAGAAAAGGATGAGGTTCTCGGCTGATGAAATGATTGCTGCTGTAGGTGCAGCTTCTGATGAAGCATAACTACATGCTCTTAACACTTGCCCACGACTTGAAAATGGCTGAGACGATGACGTTGGACTAATTGAAAATAGGCACTGATGAACAAAATTACTGAGGTTAAGAGATGTGTGGCGCCAACTGAGGTGGCTGATGCAGATTGAATATAGGAGAGCAAGGTCAATGAGGATTGGATGGCTCTGAAACTTTGCTGTTGCCAAAGCTAAACCGCGGGCAAATCACGACTGCAAAATGCTCAAAGAATCGTAAAATTGTTTACGGCTTTTTGGAGCCAAATGCCCTGATGAAATCCTAATTGAGAAACTGTAAGAGAGCAGTACTGTTGTTGTCCTCCGTCCCTGCGCCACCGCCAGCTACCACCAGAGGGGGTTTCCCGAGCTCCCTTCTGACGCCCCACCCCGCGGGTGTGTCACCACGCACCTCCAGGTCATCCGATCATCACCAGGAGCTTAAGAGGAGCCGCCTGACAACACTTCCTCGCCAGAGTGTTGACCTTCGCGGTAACAGAGATCAGTAAGAAAGCTTTGAATTGTTAATCCTGCGTGTTCTAACGCCTCCATCTCCTCACCCCAGGTTTGATCAAGTCTGAGAGCCGTATCGAGTCTGGGACCAACCAAGCCCGTCAGCTGGATCCGGATTTCCCCGACAAGCACCATCGAGTCGGTCTCTCTCTCCCTCAGCTCCCCGAACTGACATTATTCTGGCTCCTGCCCCCCAGCCCGGACGTTTCTGCCCAGCCTCCAGTTCATAGTTTTCCCTCGCTCGAGTTCCCCTGGATTTGTTTGTAAATAAACCCTTGATCTTCAGTTTTCTCTTGAGTGTTTTGCTGCATGTGGGTTCGGAGTATTTCTAAAACCATGACAAGTACTACTACAAAATAATTATGATGTGACGAAGATCATCACGATCATTGTTGAACTTCAACATGCCAGAGTCAGTAGTTGCCACCTTGTATTTAATTAATTTATATTAAAGCTAAAGTCCATTTATTCTGTCCCCTGATAAGAGTTAATGGCCCCGGGAGAGTTGCTCTGGCATCAAGCTGCAATGCTTGTGTCTGGCTTCCACGAGAAACGGCAATATGATTAATGAAAATAATACGCGAATAAAGCAAAGAGAAAGTTAGAAAACAGATCAGGCTTTGAAACAGGTAAATTGGTTTTTAGGGAATCTGGTTTTACCAATGCTTTGCCCCAGATTCATAAGGACTGGAGGCGGCATTACGCACAATACCGAGATGGAGGAGAAATGGTACCAGGTCTAAAGATGCTGTTATGGTGCTGTTTGCACGTGAGGATTCGGGATGAAAAGAGATAATTGAATCCCAGAGTGCACACCGATTAGATGCCTAGGTGACCCCGACCGAGGCAACAATGAAGCCAGGTGATTGTTTGGTTCTTTGATCAGCAGGTTAGAACGACTTCACGGGCTGGTTCAGGTGGACTGAAGTACGTACAAGTGTGCGTGTGTGGTTCTACAAAGAAAATGAATGAATAAAAATTACAATCCATCATGAACGCAGATACTCATTTATGAACATATTACAAAGCATGTTGTTTGTTTCATTACTATCAAAGCTTAAATGAAATAAAAAAGCAGTTTAACATGATATGGTTTGCCATTTTAGCATAGAAATTAGCTTAGCCTAGCCTTCCCTTATTCTAAAACCTAACCAAAAATGTTCGAAGTAGTAAAATACACGTGAAGTGCCGCTCAAACATAAATGGACTACGATCTACCACTCGTATGGACAGACGCTCGAACGAAATCACAGAACATTCTGCAAGCACCATGTCTGCTGACGTGCATGGCTTCACTAACGATGGTTGGTATGTGAACAGAAAACGAGCCACAAAACGGCCGGGCCACCTGGTGGCGAAGCTGGGAACTGCGGCACAGCCTTCAGAACACATGCAATTTCACCAGTTGGCTAATTACCTAATGACAATGGGGAAGACGCAAGGAGTAGGAGTTTTAAATTAGAGGTTCAAAGCCAGAATGTCTAAAACAAATGAAGGGGGGAAAGAGAATGGATACGGGACTTCAGATAGTGATAAAGAAGGAACGTGATAAACTAAAAGGATTTTAATCCAACGCGGCCCCTTTAACATAGCCTGTCTAGCATAGAGTGAGCAACGGGGAAGCAGCAAGAAAGACGAGGAATAAACACTGTTTGAGTGGCCAGAACTACATATCCCACCGGAGAGGGTGGAGCAGGGACATGTACTGAGACATCTTAGTGGAGCTTTGAAACTTTTTTATTTTTTATTTGGTTAACTACTGAGCGAAGCCGATGGCCATTGTGCAAATGATTAGTATGATTAAACAACGAAATGAAGTGCATGATATGCAAACATGTATACTTCGAAGCATGAAGAGAACTGGGTGAATACGTCTTACCTAGGGACATCCCGTAACGGGTGCTGGCGAGGGAGGCGGTCATGGGAGGGGCTGCAATACGAGCTGAGGCCTGAGTCACGAAGCGAAGAGATGAGGGGTAGATGTGAGACGCTGGTGGCGACGCCTTCTGGAGGAACTGAGGAGTGTCCTATGAACGTCCTGTGGCGGGGGTAGGCAAGGAGAAGGTGATGGGAGGTGCTGAGAGGTGAGCTGAGGCCTCAAACACGAAGGAGTAAACGAGGTAGGATGGTGGCGACATCTTCTGGAGGAGCCGAGAAATGATCTGGAGCAGTTGAGGAATATCCTGAAGCGATGGCGCACAACTAAAGAGATGAGTGAAAACAGACGAGCCGAACGTCAGCGATGAGAAGGATAATGCTGGAGACGGCTGAAGGGGATCCGTGCTACGAAGGTGCAGCCAGAGCAATTAAGGCTGATTGATCTTAATAGATTATCCCGGATCCGAGTAAGATTGGCCCGGTAAGAGCAGAAGTCTGAATCAACTATGCAACGGGAGCTTTCCAAGCCTGGATAAAGGAGAAAGAGTCTGGTATTTCCATGAAAAGCGAGGACACGCATGAAACCATGATGAGGTTGAGCAGCAGCTTGCTTGAAGCTCAGCCAACGAGCGGACGCTGGTGAAAAGCTGGACCTTATCAAGGGAGTGACGCTTGATGATTGGAGGAGACCATCGCCGATTGGTTGGAATCGAGGTGCAGAACGACATCTTGGTTGGGCAGGTGGGATGAACATAATGGTCTTCCAGGCTGAATTTTTGCCAAGGCTTCATTTACACTCAAACATGATTTTTTTTCAGCTGATCAAAAGTTTAAGATCATAGTTCAAAACCCCCCGAAAACTCCCCAAAACAGAAATCAAAGTGTCAAAAAAAGGACTCAGTAATGAGTAGCTCCACCATTCTTGTTCATCCCAAACAATCGTTTAGGCTTGATGCCAGTGTTTCCAGGAGGCTAGTGGGAACGTTGCTCCAAGTGTTGAAGATGGCTTCACGAAAGACATCCACTGTCTGGAAGTGATGTCCATTTTTGTAAACTTCCCTTGCCATCCATCCCCAAATGTTCTCAATTGGGTTTAGATCCGGGGAACATGCAGGATGGTCCAAAAGAGTGTTATTCTCTTGGAAGAACTGAACTGCAGCATTGTCCTGTTGAAAAACCCAATCATTACCACACAGATGAGGGCCCTCAGTCATGAGGGATGCCCGCTGCAACATCTCCACATAGCCAGCTGCTGTTTGACGCCCCTGCACAACCTGAAGCTCCATTGTTCCATTGAAGGAAAACGCACCCCAAATCATGATGGCGCCCCCACCACTGTGCCGTGTAGAAAACATCTTAGGTGGGATCTCCTTGTCATGCCAGTAACGTTGGAAGCCATCAGGACCATCAAGGTAAAAAAAAATTATCATCAGAGAAGACTTCCATCTTTCAATGTCCCATGTTTGGTGCACCCTTGCAAAGTCCAAACGGGCTTTGTTGCGTTGAAGAAGACGTGGCCTTTGAAGATGTTTTTTTGTTTCTGAAGCCCTTCTCTCACAGATGCCGTCTGATGGTTATTGGGCTGCAGTCATCACCAGTAATGGCCTTAATTTGGGTAGAGGATCGTCCCGTGTCTTGACGGACAGCCAATCGGATCCTGCTTCTCAGACCTGGTGAAATTTTTGGGGGTCTACCACTTGACCTTTTTGTTCCATAACCCTCAGGGTCATTTAAAAAATGCAACATGACTGTCTTACTGCATCCAACCTCAGCAGCTATGGCATGTTGTGAGAGGCCTTGCTTATACAGCTCAACAATCCTACCACGTTCAAAGTCAGTAAGCTTTTTTGCTTTTGCCATCAGGAGGTCTTGACAGTGTAAAGACTTGACAGAAAATGACATGGAATCCAGATTTTTGCACAGCTTTTGGCTTTTAAAGACTATAGTCTTAAACTTTTGATCAGCTGAAAAAAATCATGTTTGAGTGTAAATGCAGTTTTCAGAAAATTCCCTGCTCAAAAGTTCTTGTCTCTTGCACTGATTTTTTTCCTTAACATTGTGAAGCTCTACTTAGAACCTTTTTAAGATCCAATAGTGCAAAATGCAAATTCTTGCAATTTTTTTGACTGGTCTTAAGATTTTGATCAGGAGTGTATTTCTGTGGCGAAACCAAGTCGTTTTTGCTTTGTTTTTGTGTGAGAGAGGGAATGTGCTTGCTGTTTTGCTGACTTTAGCGCGTGCTACTTAAGATAAGAATAAATGGGAGCGTGTGTGTTATTTATACATTTAATGAGAAGTTAGAAATGGAAAAAATATTTATCGAGTAATTTCCCTTTTTGAAGGGGATATATTTGACATATTCCTGCTATTTTAAAGATATTATAAAGTTATATTGTTTAGGGAAAAAGTAACACCAATTTACGCTCTAATTTGTAGAGCATAAATTTGAAATCCTGTCGTTAGTACCAGAGACCAAATAAAATAGTGATGAACCGTGGGAATTGAAGTCTTTCTTTTTTAAATTTAAACGTACAAACAGCAGCAGTTTGATAATGTTGGAGCCGAAACACTATTTAAGGAGTTGTTTTTGCAAAAGGATCTTGGTGCCTATTTTGGTCAAACTGACCCAACTCCTTTCCTTCCATGTGCGTGCAAAGCGCTAATGGAACCAAAACATGACTTGGAAAGAATGCTGTTTAAATAACATAAAATCAACAGTTTGAGATAAATTGGTCTATTTGGCAGTTTTGAGGAGTAGATGTTGAGGTCTTGAAGTCTCAAGTATTTCAAAGGTCGTTCAATACACACTCAGTATAAAGCGTGCCAGAATCTTTCTGCAAAACAACAGTAGCAAGCCATTGGTTGAAACTTTCCAACACACACCAATGAAGTTAAGAGGGTATAAAAAAGGTTGATAAGACTTCGGGGAGATTCTTTGTGTTGAGACTTTGGAAGATTTTTGAGTATTGAAATGATGAAACTGTAATGAGGAATCAGTTTAGTGTAATAAGTCTCCGGCTCGTCTATGGCCTAGCAGCAAGAACTATGTCTCTGTGTGTTATTCCTATTAAATATATATTAAAGAGTAAAGCCACCTTTCAATTCTTCAATAAAAAATGGTGACCACGGACGTTTGATCAAACAAATTGAACAACCAGAAGAAGGGTGACTCGCTTCAGCCCGACTGCGGACGGGAGGCCATCTGGGCCCACTTACAGAAAATTAGGTAAAATTTTATCTCTTTTATTTGTTAAAAAACAGAACAGTTTCCTGTCTCCTGGCGGTCTGAAGTGCTAAAAAGTGTGATTAAGTTCTTTCTGGTTACCACAGGTAAGTTTTTTTTTTCTTTGCGCAAAGAACGATCTGCCAAAAATCTGCGATTCTGCATAGGTACCTCATACGTTCTGGAAACAAGCAGTTCGGACAAAAAACAATTTCAGTCTGGTCTCACCCATTTTAGTGACGGTAACAAGGAATTTTTCATTCATAAGTTACCATATATCAGCCAGTCTGGTGTAGTTCTCCTGAACAGGCACTTTCGTTGAGCTGACTAATAAATAATATATCACGGTTTGTTAAATTTGGCAGGAGGCCAAGAACCTTAGCATAACAAGGCTGGACCACGAAGAAAGATTGGGATCTCTGTGAAAACCGCTAAAGAATAACAATAAAAGAGGCCAGGAGAGGACAGTTCTCCTATGTGAGACCACCGAGACAGTGAGTTTTTCTTAGCGGAGGAACGTGCCTTTCTCGTTGGAGCGACCGAGGCATTTTTTTCCCATTCATGATTGAGCAAAAAGCCGTCTGGTGAAAGAGAAAACCAAAGTCCTCCATAAAAGTAAATGTGGCCTGGAATAAAGTTGAAAAATGAGTTAAAAGTGAATAAATTCAAGTGAAGAAAATAGTTTTTTTTACAGATTACTTTGTGAGTTAAACTGCAGAAATTGTTCTTTAATTTCTTTGAGATTTTTGGAGAGGAGGTTAAAGTGATTTTGTCAGCCTTGGCTAAAATAACTGATATTCTAATAATTAATTGTGTGCACACATTAAAATTGGACAGTGGCTAATTAAATCAATAGCCAACTAAATTTATAGATATAAATTTAGTTGGCTAAATTTATATCTAATTTATTTTTATTATAAAGATTTATAATAAAAATATTAGTCCATATAGTTACTAAATCCCCGGGGAAGAGGAGGAAGAAAAGTAATGGAGTAGAAATGCAAATGGAATGAATGTTGCTGAGATGAATGCTGAATAATTGGGAATGTATGTTGTCTGTTGTGCAAGTATTTGATTGGCATGCCTGTATATACTGTAAAATTCTGAAATGTGCATGTTTTTGGCTTATTAAGTAACCGACTGCTTTCAAAGTAACGTTGAGCATTAGAGTTAAAATTTGGTCTTCATTTTGACTGCAATTGTTTTTACGCTGTTTGTAATTTGTAATTTTAAGCTGTGCAATATAGATAGGAAAATATACATACCTCATTACTATATTTCAGAAAAGTACAGCAGTACTTTTCTTTTCTTTCTCCCTCTCTGGGAGAAAGAAAAGTTTCTTGGCTGAATTCCCAGAAACACACATACACGAACTTTCTCTCCCACCCTTTCTATCCCCCACACACTCTCTCCTTCTCTCTTGCCCAGCCCTTCCCTCCCCCGTCTCTCTCCCTCTCTCTTGTTCTGTCCCTCTCTTCTTTCCCTCTCTCTCTCGCCCTGCCCCTCTCGTCCCTCTCTCTCTCCATCTCTCTTGCCCTGCCCCTCCCTCTCTATCTCTTTCTTGCCCTTTCTCTCTCTTCCTCTCTCCACATTTGGTCCCGGATCCTTTGAGATTTGAGGCCATTCCTTGTTAACACCCATTTGTAGTCCATAACACCCATTTGTAGTCCATAATCTTTCAGACAGCCCACTTCCTATCTCGCATAGTTGGCCCCCACCTTTGCTCATTCGGACTGAAGCAGACTGAAGTTTTCCTTTTTTTTCTCTTCTGTGCTCATAACTGAAGAAGTTTTAAGCCTAAGGCCTTGAATTAACTTAATACAGACTTTTATCCAAATAATCATTGTTTCTGTGATACTAAACTATGTTAAACATTTTACAAATGTATATTTTACTGTAAATAGAGCTGAATAACTGTAAAAAATCTTGATAAACTGTTCTATTTATTGAAGAACATTTAATATACTTAATATTTAGCAACTATAAGCAATAACACTACAAGGAACAAATATAACAAGTACAATTAACTAAAACAATCAACTTATTTTTTAAAATAATTTTGGTGAAAACATTTTTAAAAGTTGACGGAAACAAAACTGCAGAAGACAGTAAAACTTAAACAGAATTCTAATAGTGAGACAACTGCTAAAGAAACAAGATGAGCAACATACCTATTGTCATTATTGGTTAAAAAAACCCAGAATATGCTTCTCAAATTCCAAAAATTTCTAAGAAATAGCAAAAAAGAACGCAAGGACTTCCATTGCCATGGCCAGAAAACGGGAGCTTTGACTTATCCCTTTGTGAACAAATGGAAACTCGGATTGCAGACTACAAAGCAAAAAACGAAGGAAAGAAAAGACAAACCAAAAGAGAACTAGAATTAAACATTTTACAGCTATTCAAGGAAGAGGTGAAAAATACAGGAAAAACTTAAAACAGCAGCTTGTTGAGCTAAAAAACATTTACGAAAAACCCAAAGATGATCAAATTAACCCTGCTGGGTTGTATCCAGCCCTGACAGGAGTTCTGAATATTACAGGTGATTTTGGATACAGGAATGATCAATTTATGGACTTTAGACAAGGTAAAAACAATGAGCCAGAAGCTAAATCAGATAGTGGTGTGTGCCCTGTAGAGGATCTATCAACAGTAGTTCAAACACCAGCTCCACCCAGAGGTGCACCACAGACAAGCGCAAGTGCTACAGACAGTAGCACGAATAATAAGCACTCAAAAAGCATGGAACCAATGACGTGATATACAAATGTGGATGGCTATAAGCCAGCTGGCAGACATGACACATCATTACCACCAATCCAAACCATAAGTCAAACCTCTAGTGCCGGATGCTCCACAACACGGACAGTTGGAAACATTAAAATTCTTGACTGCTACGCGGGTCTTCTGAAAAGATGCAGAGATGAAGCGGAGACGCTTATTGGTTAACGTTAGGCCGAAAAGTCCTTGATATAGAATGTAAAGCAAACCAAACACAGATACAGGAAATGGAAGAAGAAATTGATGAAGGCCTTATACGATTAGCTGAAAAGGAGCCAAGATGTGACAATGATGAAGACGGAGCAATGGCTGGTCCATGTACAATAATAGTACATGTTGTTAAAAAACAACAAAAAGCCCAAAACCAAAAAGAATACGATTTGAGATCCAGACCTGACATATGCAAACCTGATCATTATGACCCCTCATAACAATGACCAATTATATTAAAAGAGATGTTGCTCAATATTTGCCATTAGCCTCGATGGATCTGGTCGGGTTAGTCTCACAGCTGCCAGACATTCATAATGGTGCAGGAAGATGAATAAGAGCACTTGAAGAAGAGACAGTTGGCAAAATCTTGGGACTTGAAGACATCAAAGCCATTCTTGCAAAAGTTCTTGGAATTGCCACCATGCTGAACGTTTTGAAGGATCATCCCTGGATGAGCAGATGGGATTGAACTAAATGCATGCCGACCAATGATCTGGGCAGCCTTGAGGGCAGAATTTCCAAACAAAGTGGACCCTAAGAACTTGAAAGGGGAACCAATTGGTGACTGAGAATTCAGCATCCTATGTCGCCAGGCAGTTGAGAAGGTGGAATGAGGAAATAGAGTTTGATGTTGACAAATAGCCAATGATTGCAGGTGTGTTTCGGAAGTCAAAACATGACTAATAAATTATAGGATGTTAAAATCAGCTCTAAAAATTCCAACTTATCATGTTTATTAATAAAAAATTTGAAACTTTTAAAAAGCATTTACCCTTTTGCATAGCTTTGAGGTGTTTCTGGTCCTTCGTTGGGAGAGACTCACAGGAAGATTCAGTCTCTCTGCTTTGTCCACATACAATTATAAACACTGCATCTGTTTTCTAGCATAATTCTGGCTGAATTTATGACCATTCCTCTCATCAGAAATTGTGGCACTTTGCCTCAATCGGTTGCCGTCTGCTCGAAAACAACTTCAAGCCTTTATTGACATTCACAGCGGCCTACCAATGGTTTTGTGGTAAGAGAAAACAAAGTTTGCGCTATTCAGTCTTGTGGATGGAAAAGATTGTTTGGCGTAGTCAAGGTGATGCCTTCGAACCAAAGAAAACTACACCGACTGTCAAGCAGCGTCATGTCAAGTCGCTGTTGTGCAACAGGTGTTCTGACCATCTGTCATACCCATAAATCCAGCATACCTTATGGTAATGCGCATGATAGTCAGAACACCGGCAGGTTTTGGAGAATCGTGCAAAGGTAAAAGAAAACCTGGAGTGGGAGGGCTTCAGGGCCGGCCCAAGTCTCCATGGGGCCCTAAGCGAAATGTGGTTTTGGGGCCCTCTAGTTCTGCTAACAATGTGGACTGGCTGCTATCAGCAGTCCAATCATTAGATCATTCACACACCTGCTTTAAACTTATTGCATCTCTGGCAGCGTTGTTTACATTATACACATATTTAATAAAGGAAACATTTTTTGGCCTACTAATTTATTAACCAGTTGATTTCTGGGACTGAATTCCATAATTTTGGGGGATTGTGATTGGCCGATGCTTACACCTGAAGCCTGCCCCCTCAAGGGTGGCTTCAAGACGCCCTAAAACAGAAAAATTACAGAGACAAAAAACAAGCCAACCAGGGTTGGCGGAGGGGTGCGGAGAACCCACTTACAGGGTCGGGCCACGCCACCAGCCGTGCCGCCTGGGACACCATGACCATGGGGACAGAGGAGACAGCAGCGGCTGAAGGCGAGCTCACAGTGAGAGGTGAAACGCAGAATGGCTGCAGCAGCGGCGAGAGGCGAAGATTTTGCAGCAAGTATCACTTTGTCTCAAACGGAAAAGGGCAGCCGCATTGTCAGTGTGGCCCGCTTTTTTTTTTGTATCCATTTTTCCATCAAGCTGTGTTTGCACGTTTCAATTGATTTACACTCAAGCTTCCCCCGTTAACTTGAGGAAGCTACTTTCTTTCGTTAAATGTGAAAAAAGATAAAAAATACCAACTATCTGCCTTTTACATAGCTACTTTCTTTCATTAAAGGTGAGAAAAGATTAATGCGTCCGGATGTAATTTCCTTGCTTTTAAAGAAGGATAAAGACCCTTTGAGCTGCAGTTCATGTCGCCCGATATCGCTTCTAAACACTGATGCAAAAATTCTTACAAAAATGTTGGCGAAACGAGTCGAACAGATTATCCCCAAACTGTCTCGCCTGACCAGATGGATTTTGTTAAAAATCGTCAATCCTTCTTTGATTGAAGGATTGACGATGTGTTGTATACTTCCACCCCAACCGGTCACAACTGTAATGAGATGCATGTTGGGTTAATGAGAAATTAGCACCACACACACAGAACAGAGAGGAGATAAAACAAGCTGCAGTGGTAAAACTAAGCGTATGAGCTTGTGTCCTAAGGTGTCTGGCGTCCATTGCAAGTCAGCAAAACACCTGAGCCCTTCTGCTTATAGCAGGACTTTCACATTACTTGACAAAGTCCAGCTGTCTGGCAGAATACTATAACCTGCCGCACACACACAAAAAACCCCTGCATCGAACAGATTCTGTTTACAAAATCTACTTTAATTAATGTCATTAAAACAAAGGGCATTACAGGGGGTTAATTGTGCTTTTCCCACAAATCAGCGCAAATGCAAATTCTGCGAGAGAGACTTCTGCTCTACAGTGAGGAGTGATGGAGTTTTAATTATTCAGGCACCCCGATGACAAGGTGGCTGTATTTGCTAAGGAGATGAAATGAGAGGAATGTTGTAAAAAAAAATAAATACATCAACGTGTGAAACCAGAAGGAAGAATAGGCCAAAAAAAGAAAAAGAGACAATACCTTAAATGGCGGATTGTAGTAAATAAAGGTCAACCAGAGGAAAGAACAATCTGACTTACTTAACCTTCTGACAGTTCTCAACTCAGTGACCCCTTTCTGACATCTCTCACTTTCAATCATGAACCCACGCAAACAGCTACTCCTCCATCATCCTCCGTTCAGTTCTGCTACCAGCACACAGTCTCAACCACGCTCCACAGGTCTGTGCAGTGGAGGGAACATCGGGAACCAGAGGGCAATTGGCAAAGTATCTATGACCTTTGTGCCGTACATATGTTTAATGTTTTTATTTTAGTAGAAACAGGAAAGATTTTCAGAGTTCATGGGAGGATGGATGATGGAGGTAAACCTTGGCTTCAATCCCTACAAATTACGTTGATGCATTTTAAGTAACTGGAAAATTAATCTGCAAATGCACTATTTTTAATATTTCTTAAAAGTCAAAATTTGAAAAGGGTGCTATCCTTTACTTTTCACCCCCCCATGTCAATACATTGTAGGTTCGCTTTTTGGGGTACGTCTGTAGCAGCTTTACAGATGAGCAGGCTGACGATTCAGTCGGGTATTCTTGGAAAGATATCTCAAGCTCTGTCAGCTTTTCATTGAGTCTGACCAACTTCACTGACCAAAAGCGTCCCCACGGCATGATACTTCCATCACCATGTATCATGTTAAAGTTGGACCGTATTTTCTGGACTATAAGTCGCACTTTTATTGACTTATAATGTTAATTGATTGCTTAGATGTTAATTGATACTGACGGACGTGAGCCAAGGATTAAACATTAACTCTGCAGCTGAGAAGAAAACTCATTTCAGGACGAAATGTGTAATGAAATTTTAGCTGCAGCTTTATGTCAATTCATAATTATGTCATCGTGTCAGCCTTGTGTAAAATGACCTTCTACATCTTAACAACCACATTGTGAAAGCATTTTCTTCAAGACATTTCCACTTTGCTGTCACTCATAATGTCAAACCGGTAGAAAAATACCAGCAACATAAAAATGTGATGTTTCTGTATCGATATCATATTGTGATGGTCGGAGGTGAGATGGTCCTTCAGAGTTCATTTTTGAAGCCTGCATAGACACAGTCTCTTTTTAAAGATCTCTTCTTACATTTATCCTATAAAAAGAGCATTTAAGCTGCACTAACAACAAACACTTTCATTTTTTACAGAAAGCTGTCTATTGATCAGAGTTCAACAGTTCGAGGCATTTAGTGTAAAGTAAATCCAGGTCTTACTGTCCTCACATTGTCTAAAAATTCTCAGGTGGAAAATCTTCACATACATCAGTCCACACACTTTCACTTTGACCTTTCAGTAGCTCCCATTAGCACAGCTCACACTTGGCACTGGCAGAAGTTTAATGTGATCGTTTTACAAGTAAGGCAGCTCTTTGGATGCGATTATGAGACAATAACACATTTTACCCCTTTACGACCAAGACTTGTCCTTTCCTAGTTTAAAAGCCATTTCCTGTCTTAAAACCTCTTTCAAGGCCAATGCCTCAATGTCTCCCTGATTCATGAGGGAACAAATAAATGCTGAGGTTAAACCCAGACAGGTAATCAGAGATGCTCTAGAAGTGATTCAATCTCTGAATTTGTCCTTTGCATGATGCATGGACTTGAAACCAGAGTTAAAGTTGGTTAAGACATCTGGAGATCTGCTTGGATTTCTGTGCCATATGACACTAAATAATGTCCAAGAAGCACCTTTGTGCATATTTGGCATATTATCACAACATTAGGTCTACAGCTATGCCACCACAACATCAAGTCGCCTTCAATGCTTCCACACAATAAGCGATTGCTGCAGAATTGCATATCCGCGCTACATTGCATACCCGTAATCTAAATACACAACACACATAAGAGACATCAAATGTCAGTATGATGATGTGAATTTTTTAAGTCGGTGTTAAATCACTTGGTTCAGTGTGAAAATGAATTAAAACTAAGAGCTTGCTGTGACGACTTTAGGAGCAACAACGGGCTTCAAGTATTTGTCATAACCGACCATCAGTTTTTTACATCACTATGAAGGGATTGTCCCTCTTTTCTTGTCACAGTTAGTTAATTCAGGCACATTGTGTCATGAGTGAACAGCTTGTTTGGTGACATACCATGCCATTTCCAGTCCAAACTTTGACTAGACCATGCAAATATCCTAAATTTGGTTTTAAGAAAACACCCTATCCAGCTCAGATCTGGCGGAGTTATCACTCTGAACAGCCAAGTAACCGAATCACAAATCACTTCAATCGGTGTGAAGCTGGAGACAGAATTTTAACACAAGTAGGGGTCCATTATAAACTTCAACGCTGCTGCTGACACTCTGCACATTGATGCTTAGAGATTTATGAAGGCTTGAAGGAGTCCCAAAGAGAGACCAATTCATAAATGCATTTTAAAACAGACTTAGCATGAAGTTGTCACATCCACCAGACTAGCATTTGCCTTTGCAACTGATGAAAGTTTATCACAATAATTTGGACTTTTAAATCACTTTTCTCAGCCATTTAAACACAACTGATCACTATGGAGGATCATCAACCACCAACTTGTCTTTCATCTGTACCATAAACCCCACAAGTAAGGTACATTTCAGTCTCTAATCAAAGTTAATGCAAACGTCACTCCTTGCACATATTGCTTAAAATCACTACGGTGAGAGAGTGTTGGTGTGTGTTAATCCATTAGTAGGGCAAGGGACTCAAAATAGTGGACTCTTTGCACCTCAGCTTCCAATACAAATATAATTTTACACTAGGTGCTTGCAGGGCTTGGTTAAGGTTTTTACATCCATACGAATGTACGCCTTGTTATACATTCACTGACACGAAGGTGAGTTTTACTTAAACATTGTGGCTAACATTAACTTTAGCTTATGGTAGTAGGCAATATTCTCGGACATTGTTCTTGTAAAAATGTGCTATTTAAATATCTAAACATTCTAACAGACAATGTTTTTATCTTATTTCCAAGTATATTGTCGTCAGTGTCAGAGACTAACGGGGGAGATTACGGTTCGGGCTTTTAGCTTCCGAAGCCTGACGGAGCACAACAAGCCTCATAGCTTAACCGTAGCGCAGCTCTGGTGTCATAGATCTGGTTCAACTGACCGTTCAGGTTCAAAGTTGCTGCTTTTAGAAAAATATGACCGTGTCCCTGAATGTCTCCGTGTTATTTTATTACCTTTGCATGTTTCTTGTGAATGTAACGTGGAACCACCAGGGGTCGCTCCCCCACATAGTGAGCTCCCATAAAAGGGAAGCTGTCAGGCTGGTGGCCAATTGTCAATCTCCTCTGTGCTCGTCCAGGTGTGTTGGCCCACGCGTTTGTGATCAGGTTTGTGTTTGTTGTAAAGACAAAACTCTTTTAATTTGATTGTACTAAGTCAGTGTTTGTGGTGTTTTTATATAGGGCCACATAGGGGTGTAGCAATACAATAATTTCACGATACAATACGATATACGATGTTCTGGTCATGATACAATATGTATCACGATATTTGTGGAGCAATACAATTCGATACGATTCAGTGCAGTTTTACGATTTTCTGAAAGATTTTAGAAGGACAGAGTGATTTTAGTGACATTTTGTGTTCCATAGACTTGAGGTCCTTGGGTCCTTAGCCCTGACCTGACATACCTTCCTTTGGGGGGTCGATTTATGTTTTCGCATTCACCTGAATAATGTGTAGTTCCGCCACTGGCTCAAGTAGTGGCTCCGCCTCACCCCGTAGTGATCGACTCCCTGCAGCTAAGCAGCGCCACTATTCCCCTGCTTGGATCTCTGAGTAGCTGCCTCCCAGACTGCCAGGATCTCATAGTACTCGCAGTCTCTGATACTCTTTGTCTATTGCTAATAATCGATCAGCCATTGTTATCATGAAAATCCTCACTGCGCGGCGGATTCCGGCTGGGGTTTTTCCTCTTCGTCTTCCTGCTCAAAAAACACAGCACCGCTGCGCGCCCGCTGCGGATGTTATCAACCCATGTTCATTCTTCAGGTAATCCTTTATATACAGAACAGAAACCACAAAGCTAAAAACTAATTACGAAGTGAATGCTACCAGTCAAAATTTGCATTAATTTCATGATCTCACTGCTTTTGCAGCTGCTCCGTTCGCGCCGCTACTCCGTTCCGCTTCTCTTTCACGGTTACTTCCGCAACTTTCCTTCGTTTCTCAGCAACAAAATACAGCCCATCTTTATTTATTGAAGATTTTACATTTCCAAAAACACAGGAATCTAATGTTTCGTTTCGTTTTGTACGTTTGGAAGCTCATTCCCTCTCACATAATCGGAAAAGCCGGGGCATGGCGGCGCTTTTGACATTTCTCTGACATTCAGAAAAATATGTTTTACTAATTTTAGCATAACTCCGGTTATACTTGGCCTATTAACACAATTTAAAAACTGGTGTGCACTTTAAGCTCAAGTTGAAAGTGAGACTGAGGGAGGCGGAGCCTTGCTGCTACACCCTTAACAAACTAGACGTTAAAAAGTTGCTTTAACGGATCGATACTCGCGGATGAAAAATCGATACTTTCCGAGGGCGTAAAATATCAATATATATTGTCGAATCAATTTATTCATACAGCCCTAGGTCCACACTTCATGTTTTGATCTGATGATTGCTCTACCTGGGCGTGCGATTGATCGACGCTGCAGGTAGGCGTTGTATATTTTTTAACTTGATTGAATTGCATGGTTTTTATTTCAAAGATTTAATAGGCATTTGGTAATTTTTGTTTTTTTTGCAGTTGTCGCTGTACCCTGCTGTTCTTTTAGAGTTTGATTTTCTTTTTCCATTGTTTTTTCATTTACTTTTTTATTTATTGTTTTTGCAAATACACATCCTCTTATTTTGTAATAATAAATATCGTCCCTTTTATACTGGTTGTTTTTATTGTACTATAAGTGGCCGTAACATGAAGAGCTCAGATAGGACGGTGTTTACAGCAGTATGTACAGGCGGATCAGTTGCTCGGCTGTCTGGCTCTGGTCTGCTCTCTTGTTCCCATAAACTCGCTCTTTGAGGCTCAATACAGAAGTGATTCCATGGAAATAACTCAGGGAGTCTCCTTTATCCGTATCCCCGGTATTTTTAGGCTGATCCGGAGTGAAGTGAAGGCTGCAAACTTTGTGTTGTGCGGCGTTAGCTTTAACTGGTAGTGACAAATATTTACAAGCCACCATCTTCTTAATTCAGGATCGCTTGGAAATTAATGAAAACTTAAAAGCCCATTATATTAGTTATATTAGGAAGACAACAATGTTCATAGTATTGCTTTTTTTGCATCTGAAATACAACTTAGTCTTTTCTAGCAGTAATAGTAACTCGAAGCAGAAACAAGTGAGCCGCATTAGCTCCTGGAGATGTGACGTCAACGCCGTAGGTGCAAAGAGCCAGCTGCATGCAAGAACCCCCTCCCCACTGTCCACTTAGGAAGCAACACTGATTGACAACGGGGACCCTCGTCGGGTCAATCAGTGCTGCTTCCTAAGTGGACAATTTGATTTCACAGAAGTTTGATTTACTTGGAGTTATATTGTGTTGTTTAAGTGTTCCCTTTATTTTTTTGAGCAGTATATTTTATATTGCCTTTACTGATTTTAATTTAGTAATATGTAACCAAACATTTAACAGGGTAAATAAAGTGTTTTTATATCTACAAATATTCCAGGAAGAATATATATTTATTTTTTATTCATGTTTATCTTTAACATGATCTACTGTAACAAGCTGCCACTCCATGAAACTGCTAAAGCAAAGAGATGGACGGTGAGTTAAAGTCAGAACATTGACTCTGTGACCTTTTTCAGCATTTTATTTTCTATAAAAGTTACACACACATGCTAATAAGACAAACTAGCATTTTTACTGTGAATGCTGTCATAATCAAACAAAATGAAGTTGTTTCCGTGTCAGAAGTGAAACCATTTTGTTTCAGATTATTATCTCTGGAGGCCTCAAATTAAAGCTGTAGTTCTATAATTTTTTTGGAACTGGGATATGATCTACATTTAATACAAATTACGACAAGGGAAGTCTCTGATCACATTATGTAATGGTTGCTCCTTTCCTGTTACTAGCTTCACCATGTAATTGCGCAAAGGGAAAGTACAAAAATAAATTTGCCTAATGGAAACACTCCAATGTAAATTTTTTATTTTTTTGCTAGGATCAGGTATTTTTTGACTATCAGAATTTGTGTATTTCACAAAATTGCAAAGGAAACACTTTTTTCACATCATACGAGTCATATGATCAACACAAGGTTACTACAGGAGGAAATAATGAAGACAACAGGAAGAGTAAGGAGAACGATGGCATTGCATGTTTTTTAATGACATCATGTGAACAAACTAGTTAACCTTTGATTTTAATCATGTTTTCCATTTAATAAAAATACCGTAATTGTGAAATTGCATTGTTTTATTTTACATTAGTGGAACATCGATAAAGTTTTGTGCACACTTGTAATGGAAATTGGGAGACTTGGTGTTGTCCATGAAGTTCAACTAGAGGAAACTGTTGACTGAACTTATTTAAAGTGTACATTTATTTCATTTGCATTAACCTGCCCATCTGCCAGGTTCTGAATAATTTGGGGCCAAAGTGCAGTGGTGGGAAGTAACCACTGTACAGTAACCACTGTACTTAAGTACAATTTTTGTGTATCTGTACTTTACATAAGTAGATTTAATAATGGATACTTTCTACTTTTACTCCTCTACATTTTACAGTAAGTATCTGTACTTTCTACTTCACTACATTTTTACAAAACTGCCCCGTTACTCGTTACATCTTTGTCGCTTTGCTCTTTTTTCCGTTAAAATGTGAAGTTCAGGGACTTAAGGTGGCGCCGTAAAATCCAAGCAATAACGTAACTTAGTGTCTGTTGTCACCCATCGCCTTCCACTGTACTCGCACGCGGAGCTCCAAGACATGCGCAGTGGTTTCCTCTGAGCGGGAGAAGATGTCTGTCTAATCGTCAGTAATATAATAGCGCTGCATAAATCATAACATATGGCGACATGTAAAATAAGCAGCGCTTCGCTTTCACAGTTGGTAGGGACTTCGTCCAACTTTTAGCGTCACTTGGAAGGAAAGCTTAAAGAACGGTAAGTTCTGTGGACGTGATGCTAGCAAAGCTAGCTGTACAGAGACAAATGTTGCATCTGCGATGAAAAAAAAAGTCACTAATGTGACAACTTTTTGACAACTTATTGTGTGGAGGTGTTGACTGAGGTATCGCAAATATGGGACAACGCTGTGACCAAAGTGCAATATAGTAATATGACATTCAGTAACGATCCGATGGATGGATCTTTACTAAGGTTGATAGGACTGGAGCCTCAATGTGAGACGTTCTGTGTCCTTGTTAATGCTCTGCGTACAGTGCAATAGCTATTTTATTTAATAAAAAAAAAAAAAATATATATATATATATTTATATATATATATAATTGGCAAATAAATAAAACAAGAACGTAAGAACACAGAGCATGCTCATTTAGGGCTGTTGTAAACGATTATTTTAGTAATCGAGTAATCTATAGATTTTTCTTACGATTAATCGAGTAATCGGATAAAAACAATTATGAAATAAAATATTGGTAAATCTTCCATAACACCAGTTACTATCGGATATCAACATCAGTCTATTTTTTCCACATTTGAGCTTCCCTACCAGTTACTTTTTTGTAGACCGGGGGAGCAATACAGGATATTTACGGCTCCTCCGTTCAGAAACTCATCTACCAGCCATGTTCCGCCTCCCGTTTGTTCAGACCGGGATGATATAAGTTTATTGTGCGTTTCGTCCGTAAAGCTGCACTTACCCTGTAAGCATCAACCCTCAGCCGCCTGCCGTGTTCAGTCTCTCCGCTCACCTGTATAAATCCTCCTCAGCTTCTTCCCACCGTTCAACCAGCAGCTCCGGAGCAGAAAGGCTGCTGAACTCCCGGCATCGCGCCGGTCATTTTAAGGATGTTTATTGGTCCCACAAAAACGATGAAAACCCGGAATTATCACCAATCAGTAAAATCCCAGCGGGCCGAACTTGAAGATTGGACGTTATGCCGCTAACACGTAGCTTCCGTCAACAACTCAGAGGCAGAAGTCAGAGCTCTGCGCAACACAAATAATGTTCCGGCTGAAACACGGTGCGCAAAATGATAAAACATAAATTAACGAAGCTTCGAGGCAGGTAAATTTTCCTCGAGGAATTTTAATAATCGAGGTGCTCGAATCACTCGAGGAATCGTTTCAGCCCTATGCACCTCCTTCTGCTTGGTTACTTCTTGCGTGTTGCGCCTTGGACAGTGTTCATAGATGAGCATTGCTTACCATTAATTGCTATGTTTAATGGTGCAGACAGTTGTGGTTTCTGACATTGGTAATATGGGCAACCACCCAGGGTGCTATTTTTTTAGGGACGGCAGGAGACCTCTGCGGATTGTGGCACAAAGATGAAGGCAAAACAGAATGAAGAAGAGTTTGAATTGATACTGGTTAAATTTATTTCAGCTCTAAGTATTTAATATCTAGGTGTTTTTATGGAAAAGTAAATCTTTCAGATCAATTTGAGAAGCAATTTTGATAGGTGCACTTAATTTTATTGTCATGTAGCGGCGGGGTACTGGTTTTGATTTGGTCTTGGGTTCGGTGGTCCAGACTGGTCAGAAAAGGCTTCTGCATGTTGGTGTTCCCGCTAAAGCCTGAATGTCAAATTTTGTTGTCTTGGTCCTTTTATCGCAGCCTGTGGGGTTTTCCCTGACTGGGAACTAGAATAAAATCTGTTGAATGTGACAGGTAGCCAATCGGAAAGCGCGGTGACGTAAGAACAGAGGGGAATCCCAAACAGCTGACATATCGCGCACCTGAGAATCCGGTGGATATCGGAGATGATACATGGAAATCTTTATTATTATATGTAAAGGTCATTATTATATATTATTGTGTTTATTCAGTTAAAAATGTTAACTAAGAAAAAACATAGTCATAGAGGTTTGGAGAATCGGCCAACAATTCTTAAATCTTGCCGACTAAACCAGACTTAAGACTCACCAGCTCTACTCATCTCCTCTCGACCACTGCCCAAACGCTCTCTGACTCTGGTCGCTATGGTAAAGTTTACATATCCCTTCAAAATAAGATACAGATGCGCCACAAAAATGAACATTTTACTTTCGTGAAAATTTTAACTCACTATAATGACTAACGGGAGCCCTGAGCTTGTTTCTCTGCAACGAGACGGTCCCATCTGGGAGTGATGAGAGACAATAACACATGAAGTGTTGCTTATGCACAGGGTGCTTGGTCTCTATGTCGCGAAGCAGTTTGAAGTTTCATTGCCTCATTAGCGAGCCGGTCGTCCCTTGTGGGACTCACCTACCGGTCCGGGATAAATCCATTCTCCTGTTTCTGGACCTTTCCCCTTCGCAAAGAATCTTTCCAAAGACATCTGATCTTTTTCTTACTTTTTCTTACTCATTTTGCTTGTGGGCTCAATTTTGGCGCGCAAGTAACCGAGAGAATCTGGTTAAGGGATTTTCAAAATAAAAGATCCTTCAGACTCAAATAATACATAAAACGGAAATATTTAATTATTTCTTGTGCAGCCCGGCACTGGTCTATACTACAACTCTGCTACGTGGCTCCTTGGTTCCATGTCCTCCCCTGCCAGTTGGATTTCTTTCAAAAATAAAAGCCACTAGTGGCACAAAAAAAGTGAAGTTCATGCTATGTTAGGACAGGAGACAGGATGTTCCATCCCTGAAATTATGATGCATAGAATCACATATCTAAGTCTAAACTATGTTACAGAGTAAACACAATAAAAACATGCTTTATCTGTGGCATTGTTCATTAAAATGGCACATTACTGATGTATTAAAATTGAATAAGATCGGTTCACTTAATGATATTAGTGATTAGGTATTATTCAGCAAAAGCCAGGACTTTTTTACTTTTACTTAAGTAAAATGTTAATGTGGTAGTTTTACTTTTACTTGAGTACATTTTTGTCTGTGTATTTGTACTTTTACTTAAGTACATTTTTTGAGTACTTTCTCCACCGCTGCCAAAGTGTATGTAGCAACCTTTATCGGTATAAAATATTGGAAAAGTTATAAAGCTCCTGCTTACCCAAGGACATGCCTGCTGGATCCATTTTTAACAGCGTACTGTATATTTCACTTTATCCATGCCACACACATTTTCACTGTTTTCAAATTTATTGCTGTTTTTCTTTCCATCTGTTCGGCTTAATGGGGTTGCAGAAAGTTCAAGGGTTTGAAAGTTTCTCGAGGCAGGAGCAGGAGCGCGGTAAACAAGCGATGTGTGAGCGTGCAAGTGACTCGCAAAAATAATCCGACCTCTTGAACTTTTTCCACATTTTGTATCTTTCCAATGAAAAACTTCAGCGTTTTTTTATTAGGGTTTGATGTGACAGTTCGGAATCCGGTGTGAATTTAATTTTATATGCTATATGTATTTAAAAATTAAACCTACATCCACCACACATAGCAGACTTATTGTGAAACATGGCATCCCCTACAGTAAAACACGGCGGTGGAGGCATTTTTCTGCGGTAATTATTTTCTTCACTTGGATCAGAGTTGTTTGGAAAATCAGAATGGTTTCTATCAAACCCATTTACGTGTGTTTATTACAAAAATACATAAAACACCACTTAATATTTCCCTTCCACTTCAGAATTATGCACTTTCGGTGTGCAACTTAATTTTCCGATAAAATACATTGTATTTTGTAGTTAACGCAGGAAGGTATGTGGAAAAGGTCCCAAGGGAGTCGTTGCATGGGATTGCTACACGTCCATATCGTAATTCGTATCATGAAAAACATCCATATCGTAATTCGTATCATGAAAAACAAAATCCCTTTTCATAAAAACAGAAGGTTGGAATTCCAGGCATTCTGATATCAACTTCCTGTGTTTTGAGACCGTTCAACGGTACGACTTCCTGTCCGATGGGACTGACGGGCACTTTGACTCAAATTACCCTGAGTCATCACAGCCATAGACATAATAAAAGGATAGACGCCTCATGGACCGCTCTCGCCTATTGTCGCTGACGAGATTTAGGGCGGCCATCTTGGAGTGGTCCACCACTCCGCTTATGTGTTTAGCAGCACAATGACTTATCAGCGCATTTAATCGATCATAACACGCTTTTTTGTTACTGGAAACCATATTCAAACATCTATCAAAGCAATTGTATTATTTATCCATCCATCCATCCATCTTCTTGCACCCTCAGTGGGGTCGGGAGGGGTGCTGGTGCCCATCTCCAGCCAACGTTTCGGGCGAGAGGCGGGGTCCACCCTGGACAGGTCGCCAGTCTGTCGCAGGGCAACACAGAGACACACAGGACACACAACCATGCACACACACACACACCTAGGGGCAATTTGGAGAGGCCAATTAACCTGACAGTCATGTTTTTGGACTGTGGGAGGAAACCGGAGTACCCGGAGAAAACCCACGCACACACAGGGAGAACATGCAAACTCCATGCAGAAAGACCCCAGGCCGGGAATCGAACCCAGAACCTTCTTGCTGCAAGGCAACAGCTCTACCAACTGCGCCACTGTGCAGCCACACAGTGGCGCAGTTGGCAGTTGTATTATTTAAGTATGTTTTAATACATAGTTCAGCATATTTAAATATGCTTAGTGGCTATAACAATAGAATAAGATTGAAATATTCTGATATCGATGTATGAAGAGCATATTACAAAGCACACAGCCGTTAATTATTTAGTAATTAATATGATTAATAATGGCACAAATGATTAATACTGAATAATGTATATTGGATACATGTTTGTATGTATGTATGTAAATACATACATTCAGAGAGATTCAGCAGTTGAGATTGAGTCCAAAATCCGATGTTTTCCAGCTGCATCAAGGACCTACTGCCAGTCATCCAGATGTTGGTCAAGAAAGAAGCAGGTAAGATTTATTACTAATCTAGAGATGTCACAATTCCTTGAATGATTAAAGTACTGTGATTTAATAAAATCGATCAAAGAAAATTATCCAATTATCACTTTTCTCTTGACAAAAAGACAATTTTTCAGTGAATATGTTGAATTTATCATTTTTTCTTATCTAATAAAGATACTGGCTAAGACACAGCGCCCTTTAACAATACATCTTTTTTATTTTGTATGATAAATAGCATCAGCTGTGGTAGTTTTATTCTTCTGTGTCTGAGCCAAATGAAGGCGAACATGTTGGACCGTGTCTCCAGTTAGTCAGCATCTAAATATCTACTCCATTAAACATGGACATTGAGAGAATGTCAAACTAATAGTTTGGAGTGAAAACCTTATGAGTAAAACAAAGAAAAATAATTTGCACCTGAACTTTCACTTCATGGCAGAACAGTCGTTTCTGGTGGGAATATTTTTAGGTAGAACCTGAAATGACGACCCCTAAACACTGCATAAAATTTAGTTTATTTCTTCTGAAGTAAAATACAGGAAGGGTTAAGATCAACGTACAAACTTTTAAATAATTCCAAAGCCTCAAAGCTTTCAGAAAACTCCAAGGAAATTATTTTAGGTGTTTTTGAACATTTGTGCCATTTTGGATCTGGTTCAATTCAGCGGCGCATTAATGACTGGAGTGACACTATTGAATACATTGAAGTGAACCGGCTGTGTGAATCCTGTCATCATCTCTTGTCCTAACAGCAACAACAAAGGCACTTATGAGTGATTAGAAAGGATAACTTGAAATATAGTGCCACATTTGGGATGGGGCACCGTAATACAGAGGAAAAACTGATGCGTTTCATGAATTTAGATGCATTGTGATAGAATATTGAAGTATCCACAAAGTTAACGTCAAGTTGTTAATATTGTTTGGTTGAGAAAATCGTGTTAAAGATGGTGCCTGCTCATATGTAACAAAACAAACCATCACCATAACATGCTAGCATGTAGCATTATAAAAATGATGCTACACGCTACCATGTTAATTTGGGAATAAGTCACTGCAATGAAATTAAAAATGATGAAACACAAATAAAAACAAAAACCAAATATGATTTCCAGCTCAATTTAAAGATTCTTATAATCATATGAAAATAGGCAAACATTCTCTTTTCACGATTGCATATATTAAATCAGACAGAAATCAGTAATAGTTGTAAATTGGCATGAAGAACACAGGCCAAGATTATCAATAACTTAAGATGCTTGTCTGACGGTGGATTACTGGACACAGCAGTACGATTAGACAAGTCATTAAAAATAAAGGCAATATTCACAAAATAACATAAAAAAAGTTTAAAGTTTAAATGCATGGCCTTATGAATTCATCTCAAAGAAATTAAACCAATGTGTTGCAACATCTTACAGAAGAGCTTAGAGAGAGCAGATTTATTAATTTTACTAGGTTCAATTCAGAGAGGAAGGTTGAGAAAACATATTTCTAAAGCTGTTTTGAGAAATACGTCTGAGATAAATAACAGAAGTGTTGACTTGTGCACACAGCACCACTAATTTAGACACAGAAAACAACCATTCACACATTTTCTGCACTAAGAAATTTAACATCTGGCTGGGAGGTCATGGCGAGTTTGGGCACCATTAACAATTTCTTTCTGTTCTAAGCCACAAATCTACACAAATCTTTTAGAAAATCTCAGTCTCAGCATGTCTTCTTGGCAGTATTTCTATAGAACATGAATCCACAGTAAAGACAAATAAGAAACGTAGCGCACAGTCCGCTTGGTGTTGATTCTGCAACAGAGTTTGTGTTGGTTACTTACAAAATTATCCACACACCCAAACTTTTTCCACACTTTGTCACATTAACACCACAAACTTATCAACTTTATTCTGATTTCATGCGACAAACGCAAAGCAGTGCACAGTGATTAAGTGGAAGGAAATGGACAGAGGTTTGGATTTTTCTTCCAAAAATGTTTTTTGATTTGTAAAAGAAAATTCTAATCATATTTCACTTTCAATCTGCTTCTGAATTATGCACTACTTTGTGTTTCTCTGTTATAGAAATTCAAAGAAATTCACTGAAGTTTGTGATTACAAAACAGTGGAAACTAGTCGGGTTATAAATACGATTGCAATGCGATTTAGATGCTGTGTGTGTGTGTGTGTGTGTGTGTGTGTGTGTCATTCCAGTGTTTGCAATGAGTGAAATATAATTACACACGGTTAAAGAAAAAAAGAGATCATGATTGATTTTGTGAGTTGATGATCAATATCACTCTGAAAATTTCTGCTCGTTTTGCGGTCTCATTCTGATTGTCTTAAAGATTACGCAACTCATCATTTTTAGCAAACGGTTAATCAACTTTTGTTAACGTTTTAACCAATTGTTCTTTACGTTTCACCTTGCCAGTGGTTTTACAACGTCTTCCAAAAAGAAACCTCCCATACAGCCTTGGTTTTTGACATTGAAGTGCAGCATCTCTCTTTCATGATATCTAAGCAAGGATTCAGAGAAATTGCACTATTTCCGCAGTTGTACAGCGATGCCTCTTCGGTCCCACACAGTCGCATCTTTATCCGTCTTTGGGACTTTGAACTGTCAAATGAGGGAAGCTTTCTCCTGAGCAGGTCCGTCCTGAAAAAAATTGTTTGCTGTGTGTTATGGTACATTTTCAATGTGGCCAAAACAACAGAGAAAAGTGTCAGTACGGCTACAATCTGTCTTGTAAGAGAGATATGCTCAAATTACTTTCGACTATGTTTCATTTTAAAGCGTCTAAAAATTGAGAAATGTTTAATGATTTTAGAGAAGTGGTTCTAAATCTATCTTAAGTACAAAAAGAACCAAAATCAAAAATATTTTGACTCCAATCATTTCCACTTTTCTGCCACTTCTTGCTGTTTAATCCCACCCAGCACCTGATCACTGCGCTCTCTAACAGTAGCAGCTTTCTCAGATTCTGAAGCAGCGAAAAGGAGCTCATGCTAACATCAGATGTTCAGAGATTACAGTAAAACTGATTAATGCATTCTGTACCCTGGTTATTAATGTTAAACCTTTAATCCGGATGATGGAAAACGCGCAGAGTAAAATTTGTACCTGTCCTTGCGCCGGTGCCGGGCCGAGGGTCTGATTTCGATGCAGGTTGCTGTGCAGCCTGTGAGTGGCTCTCTTCTTGAGCAGAGCGGGGCTCGGCCAAAGCTGACATGTGCAATCCATGTGATCCATGACCGACACCACAGCCTTAGTAAAAGCAGGTATAAGGTTTTTGAACGTGATCTTGGTGACCTGGAGAGGTTGGGAAGAAGAAGACAGTAGTCACTGGGCGGTACTCCGAGTTAAAGAAAAATAAAAAAACGTCTTGTGGAGACGCTATGACAAATGTATGCTTTTATGTGCTCAAAAAGGAGCTGTTGCTAGGCAACAAATGGAGGTTAAATAACCAGAGCTGCAATTTTCTGTTGCTTGTCAGAGTGAACTACTTGAAAAGCACAGAAAAATAAGATGCAGAGCAAGTCTTTTACATTTTATGCGTCTGATTCACCTCGTCGGTGTTTGGCTGGCTGTAAACTAAAAATCTTACTTTTTTTCAGTCAATGAATGCAACATGTATAAGCACTAATGGCAAAACACTCTTTTATGTGGAAGTTGTTACTGAAGGAAGATGACTCAAGCTAAACTAATTTCAATTTTTGTCAGGTGATCTTCATGAAAATCTTTGGTTTTTTTTATAATTAAACACCTGTTGATGTATTTTTAAATTTATGTAGAAAGTTACAAAATATTTTTTACTATGAATTACAGTTGTTATTCTCAATTACTTTCAGATAAGCTCAACATTTCTAATAGTCCAGAGGGAGTTAATGGTGACGGCAAGAAGGCCTTCCAACATCACCAAAGATAAAGCGTCAAAAACCTGCTGAAATATGCAAAAAGCGATCATGAAACAGCTGTAATTGCTCTAAATCTAAAACATTTTTTTCTACTGATTATTAAAAACGCTGCATGTAACAGAATGATTCTTTCTCATTGTTTTATTATCTTTTGGGAGATACCTGTCATTTATATCAGAAACAAACATCTTAAATCAAAGGGAAATAATTGAACATCTAAGTCTGTTTGGGACAGGAACCAACTTTGGGTTTTACTTTCTACTTACTAATCGTTAAGACAAAGCATGTTCATTTACCTCCAGGTTTCTGGTGTTTATGGCATTGGAAACGCACTGCATTCTCTGAATCCTACAGCAGCCAGAGCAGCGCTGGACTTCCACGCACAGCGGCCACACCAGAAAGTTGGCGTTGTTGCGGTCCACCATGTCTCTGGTGAGATTGACCACTTCTGTGCGAATTTTACATCTAGCCCGCTCGGCGGGCTGAGTTTCTGAGGGAGCAAACACGACATGCTACAGAGTCAGCGGCACGTTCTGAGGTTGATGAGCCAGACAATGTGTACTTCTCTGCTCGAGAGTTTGAATTTTTCTGTTATTGATACACAAGGACGTGTATTGAAAAGCAGAAACACTGAGTAGGTTTTATTCAAAGATTAGAAAAGAAAAGTTGTAGATCAGCTTCTGGAAATTTTGAGTTCTGCTTCATGAGAACAACGACAAAAAGGTTAACAGAGAAAGATTTTCCCTCTGTCACAAAAACTATTAATCATCTCCCAGACGGACTGGCAGAGCGTTCTTTAGCCAACATAACGAGTTTCCTAAGAGGACAAACAACGCAGAAATATGTAAAAAAAATAAATAATAATGATAAAAGATCACAACAACCAAGTAAAGAGGTTTGGCTCACCGGGGCTGCGTGGAAGTCTGTGACCTCCGTTGGCTGCAGAGTTAGCTTCCTCCTCATCTGAGACAGCAACACAAACATCATTTATGCCATTAGAAGAAGATAAATAAAACGCTGACTGTGCACAGAAACCAGGGGTGGAGCGGTCATGGTACACTACGGTTTCAAAATGTCTTGTTTTAATGTTTTTGTTTCATTTTCTTTAACTTTTACCATTTTAGTCCCATTGAGATCAAATATCTTTTTTATGAGGAAGACCTGGCCAAGACATAAACTTAATATAAATGTTTTTGTAGTTTAAACTCCTCCTAGTACAGAAAGGGCAGAAGTAACTGTGGGGTGTTTTTTCCAGCTGTGTAGAGCAGAGAGTCAATGTGGTGCTGCCCCTCCCCCACCCATTGCTGTGCACTGCCTGCAAGCTGGCTAAGAAAAAAACTGTAACAATGGAAAGTTTGGACACATTTCCATTAATGGAAAATCTGTGAATCTTGCAAAGATACAACTGAGAAGCTGGAGCAACTAATTAACCAGCTGACGTCAGCTCACCGTAAGAGCACAACAATCAGGTTTATCCTCCTGACACTGATCAGCACTACATTGATCTGTTCTTTATGGAACCTCAACTACATTTAATCAACCTGAGCTAAAAATCTAAAATATTTTAAGTGAATCTACACTAATGCTGTGTGTTTAGTTAAATAAATTGTCCAATTTTGACTCAATTAGGCTCCAAATGTTCACAAACATTACATAATCATCAAAAAAACAAATAAAATTATATACTGTAGTTATTTCAAGATGTTCAGCTTTGTGAGTATGCTCTTATTTTGAAATGTCCCCTGACTCTTATGCTTTGATGCGGGTGATGTTTTGAAAAATCAAAGCCAGTAAAGTATGACAGGAGAGGAGAAATAGCCGCACCCGACAGTTCGTTTGTGTGTATTGACAGGTGATGTGTCAGGGATGTGCAAAAACATTATTGTGAAAAAGGCTGCCTAAGTGCTGAGGCTCTTTAAGGAGGGCGGAGCTTAGAGCACCTGTGGATCAGCACGCAGATGAAAAAAAGGAGAGAAGAAAAGAAAGGAGTCGAGTTACCGATGACATTTGAGTAGTTTAAATTGCCTTTTGCAGTTGTTACCTTTTATTTTCGATAAAAGTGTGTGCGTGGAATACAAGTAAGTGATGTTAGGAAGTTAAGAATATTGTTTATGTATCTGAATATTTAAGTTTTAGCGATAATTGATTGCATGCTTCGTTCACGTGCGCACTTGAGCTACACAACGTGGTTTTGTGTCGTGTTTAATTAGAAAGAATGATTGTGTAACCTTTATTGGTGCAGTTAGTTAAGTAAGTGTGTTATTTCAGTCATTTATTCATCAGGCACTGATGTTGTATTATTATTTATATTTGTAGAACCACACCGCTACGGCGAAATAAAGACTGAACAGCAAGTGCAGATTGAATCAACCGACTCTGGTTTCTTAGGGGTTCTGACCGGACTCGCCACAGTGATTTGACATTTCCATCAGCGAGTTTAAAGTTTTCCTAATTTTTTATGGTCCTTCGAGCCGGAGTAGCAGATTGCTGTTAAAGGATGCAGAACCCAGAGTCAAAAGCATTGGACACTCGACCCAAACGACGAATGTCAGTTCCTTCCTACCTGTCAGATTATGACCTAAGTGGACCTGGAGCTCAGAGTAGATTCCAGACAGAAGCTGCAGGGGAATTATTAGTAGAGCAAAGGGCACCAGAGCATCCAACTACCAGATCTCCATCACCACCAATCACCTACCAAGTTCCTGAGTTTTGTGTTGCCCTTGAAGAGATGCGCCAAGAAAACGCTGAGCTTCGTAAACAGTTTCAGAGCCTGATGGTTGCTTTACAGTCCCAGCCAGCAGCTTATCAGCCTGTATTCCCACCTCCTCCACCTCAAAGTGTTTACGGTGGTGGTTATGGACATTACCAACCCCTTACTTATTCTCCAGCACACCAGCAGCTACAATATCCAACATTCAGCTCCCGAAGAGAACTGCCATCAGATTTCACTCAACCCAGAGTTACCCAAACATCCGGTGGTCTGCCTTATAACCCGTACTACGCACCAGCACCGCAGCAGAGTACCTCTTCCTATTCACATAGAGATTCTTCATTTTTCCAAGTTCCCAGCTTTAATGAGCCACAGAGAGAGACCACGTACAGGGGGCCAAAGCCCACCATCCCCAGATTTACATCACCTGACCCCAGAGAATTTTCACGCATGAAAATTGCCTTAGAGAATCTATTACCAGGTGATGCTACTGAAAGATACAAGTACCAGATCCTTACTGATCACCTTCAGTGTGAAGAAGCTTCACTTGTAGCAGACTCCTACTGCAACTCAAGGCAACCTTACACTGATATAATGATGGCTCTCACAAAGATGTATGGACAGCCCCACAAGCTTGCAGTGCAACGGATTGCAGAGTTAATGGACGGTCCGAATATACGCAGTGGTGATGTTAAGAGCTTTCGCCTGTTTGCCCTCAATGTCCGGTCACTAGTAGGCATGTTGGAACAACTGGGGCAAAGAGGCCAAGTCGAGTTAGTCTGCGGCTCTCATGTTTCAAGGCTTTTAAGTAAACTCCCCTATGACCTCAACACCAATTTTAAGAGATTCATCCACCCTCTCAGAGTAGTCATTCCTACCCTCGTTGACTTTTCTGATTGGCTAGAATATGAGCTAGAAGTTCAGGAAGACAGCATGAAGCCCCCCAAGAGAGAGGAGTCATTTAACAAGAAGTCTGATACCAAGCGCACTCCTAAACCCTCAAGTAAGACTGCTACTATCCTCCTGGGTACTGAGAAGGTCTCTGGATCAAATAGTGTAGCAGCACCACCTACACATGGACCTGCTGTCAACAAGTCAAGGGTAATAGAGAAGGTTACGACCTACTGTCCCTATTGTGACAATGACAAGCACTTCCTGAACAACTGTTCTAACTTTAAGACCCTGAGCAAAGAACAGAAGGTGACATGGATTAAAACGAATAATAAGTGTTGGCGTTGTGGACGCAATCACCAAGCAGCAAAATGTACACTTAAAGCTCCCTGCAAAACCTGTGGTAGGAGACATCTGCTTGTGCTGCATGAGGTGAATGAGAAAGCAGAGGAGGAACAAGCATCAGTTCCACCTCCAGCAGAAAACTGCCTTGTAAACACTGCCAACAAAGTTGTGTACGTTGACCGACCTGACTACAACTGTAAGGTGCTACTGAAGATCAGTAAGTTACTTCTGAGAAACGGTGACAAGTACCTTGAGACGTATGCTGTCTTGGACGATGGATCTGAACGGACCATCCTGCTTCAGTCTGCTGCCAAGCAGTTGGGTCTTAAAGAAAGTAAAGAGGTGTTGGCTCTTCGTACAGTCAGACAAGAAGTGGAGAAGTTCCATGGGGCGGCCGTGTCTTTCACAATTTCCCCAGCAGCCAACCCTGACAAAGTGTACAGCATCCAGAATGCCTTCACAGCCGAGCGACTGAGTTTAGCAGAGCATTCCCATTCAGTTGTCTCACTCCAGCAGAAGTATAAACATCTGTCAGGTTTGCTTCTCCCTCCTCTACACAGAGTCCGTCCCATGCTGCTGATTGGCGCTGATTACACACGCCTCATTACACCTGTGGAGCCAATCAGACTAGGACCACCTGGTGGGCCGGCAGCAGTGAAGACTCTCCTCGGATGGACGCTACAGGGACCTGCTCAAGCCATAGAATCCATCCCAAATGTGAGTCACTGCCTCTTCACATCTGCATCATCACCTACAGAGCTGTTCTCCTGTGTAGAGAAATTATGGCAGATGGATGTGCTCCCTTACCGCAGTGAGAAGTTAGCAGTTAGGTCACGACAAGATCAAGAGGCAGTTAGGCTCCTGCAAGAACAGACAGTGAGAGTTAATGTCAGTGGTGTTGAGCACTATGCCACACCCCTTCTTCGAACCAACAACATGCCTCTCCTGAACGCCACACCAGAAGCAGTATTGCCTCTCCTGAGAAGCACAGAGAAGCGTCTAGCTAAGTCACCAGAACAAGCTGCTGCCTATCAGATGGAGATCGAGAAGCTTGTAGGATCTGGCTATGTAGTGAAGTTGGTGGATCATCAACCAGAGATCGGTGGTGAAGCTTGGTATATACCCCATCACATGGTTCAACATAATGGGAAGAACCGGGTGGTGTACAACTGTTCATTCCAACACCAAGGTTACAACCTAAACCAACTCCTCTTACCAGGTCCCACTCTCTGCCCTGCCTTGCTAGCGGTGCTCCTACGTTTCAGGGAACATGCTGTGGCCTTCAGCAGTGATATTCGTGGCATGTTCCACCAAGTGAGGCTCCTACCTGCAGATCGACCCCTGCTTTATTTCTATGGCGGGACATGAACCGAGACAAGCCCCCTCATGTCTACGAGTGGCAGGTACTTCCATTCGGAACTACTTGCAGCCCTTGTTGTGCAACATTCGCGTTACAGAAACACATCATGGATCACAGCCAACCAGAAGAAGACGTTTATGTTGCCATTAACAAGTCCTTCTATGTGGACAACTGCTTACAGAGTCTTGCATGCCCAGTAGCTGCCAAGACACTCGTTGACAAACTGCGTCACCTCCTGGCTGATGGGGGATTTGAACTGAGACAGTGGGCCAGTAACAATCCAGACGTCATCCACCATCTTCCTCCAGACCTCAGGTCATCCAGCTGTGAACTGTGGCTCAGTCAAGGTCAGTCTGACATCCAAGAGCCAGCCCTTGGGCTACACTGGAACTATAAGTCTGACACCCTCACTTACAAACACAGACACATCCATTGCTCAGTGGTTACTATGAGGAATATTTATAGAGTTTTAGCCACCCAGTATGATCCTCTTGGTATACCACCCGAGCCAAAGTTATTGTACGCCACCTGTGGGAGGAAAAGAGAGATTGGGATGACCCACAACTCCCTGAGGAGCTGCTGCAGAAGTGGCAAGCATGGGAAGCAGAGCTGGAACAGCTGCACAAGATCACACTGCCTAGATGCTACACCAGTCCCCGGTTAGACCAACCAGGGACTGGTGTGAGAGATATTCATGTATTCTGCGATGCCTCCGAACAGGCGTATGGATCAGTGGCTTGTCTCAGGACAGGAAGTCCTGAGGGAGAAGTTGAGGTTGCCTTCCTTGCAGCTCGGTCTCGTGTTGCTCCAAAGAAGCAACAATCTGTTCCTCGGTTAGAGCTGTGTGCTGCTCTAACAGGTGCTCAACTCTACAAGGTCATCAGCTCTGAATTAACTCTTCCCATAAGCAGCTGCATCTTGTGGTCCGACTCAGCCACAGTCCTAACCTGGTTGAGTTCAGACTCCTGCAGATACAAGGTGTTCGTGGGCACTCGTGTGGCGGAAATACAAGACATGACCGTAACTGCCACATGGAGGTATGTGCCCTCACGAGACAATCCACTCGTGGCCTCACTCTCCAAGACATCAGCAAAGGCAGCAGATGGACAGATGGACCTGCATTCCTGAAACTAGCTCCACGTTACTGGCCTGATCTACCACCCCCACCTCAGAGAGATCCTGAAGATGAGCTGAAATGACAAGCTGTTTGTCTGACTGCGTCCAGCTCTAATGTTCCAGATCCATGCCAGCATCAGACTTGGGACAGCTACATAAAGGCCATAGCACATCAGCTTCACGGGGCGGCTGACCCAAACCACCCTCTCACCGCTGATTCCCATGCTGCTGCTGAGGTAGAAGCCCTACAACAAGCCCAAAGGGAATCATTCTTGGAGGAGATCACCCAGTTAAAGGCCGGCAAGCCTATTGCCAAATCCAGTTGCCTTCTTCTACTTGCACCTGAGTTCGATGAGGAAACAGGGCTCATCAGAGTAGGAGGCCGGTTACGTCGGAATCCTGACCTGACTGTAGATGAAGTGCACCCCATTGTTCTGGACCCCAGACACGCTCTGACTCAACTCATCATACAAGATTATGATGGTAAGCTCCATCATCCCGGGCCAGAAAGGGTGTTTGCCGAGATCAGAAGGAGATACTGGGTGCTACGTGGACGTGAAGCAGTACGCCGCCATCAAAGATCCTGTGTTGAGTGCAAGAGGTGGAAAGGTCGCCCTAACCCACCTCGGATGGCGGACCGCCCTCCAGGCAGACTGCGTTTGTTCAAGCCGGCATTCTATTCCACGGGTGTGGATTGTTTTGGGCCATACACCATCAAAATCCGACGCAGTAATGAGAAAAGGTGGGGAATACTGTTTAAATGCCTAACTACAAGAGCAGTGCACCTTGACTTGATCCCAGTATGGACACAGATGCTTTCTTAATGGCTCTGAGATGCTTTATAGCCAGGCGTGGGAAACCCAAGGAGAGTCTATGTGATCAGGGGACAAACTTCCGAGGAGGAGAACGTGAGCTGTAAGAAGCATTTCGAGCTCTTCACCCAGACCTGAAAGAGCAGCTAGCTTGCCAGCAAATCAAGCTCATTTTTAATCCTCCTGGTTCCCCACACTTCGGAGGTTGCTAGGAGCGTGAAATTCGCTCACTAAAGACTGCTCTTCAAGTTATCATCGGAGCCCAAATCGTCACTGAGGAGGTGCTGCACAGTGTTCTGATTGAAATTGAGGGGATGCTCAATTCAAAACCCCTGGGTTACACCTCATCTGAAGTAGCGGATCCTGACCCAGTGACCCCTAACTATCTCCTCATGTGGCGGCGGGATGCTTCGCTGCCGCAAGTCATCTACGACAGCCCAGAGATTCTAGGACGGAGAAGATGGAGGCACAGCCAGATTCTAGCTGACCATTTCTGGCAGAACTTCCTGAAGTACTACCTGCCAGGACTCCAAGCCCACCAGAAGTGGCAGACTGAGTCAGCCAATCTACAAGTAGGAGATGTGGTCATGATTGTGGGCAACCAGCTTCCGCGAACACTTTGGCCTGTGGGTAAAGTCTCTCAAGTTTTTCCTGGACCAGACACCCGGATCAGATCAGCTGAAGTGACTGTGAAGGGACGCACCTACGTTCGACCCGTGGCAAGACTTGTGAGCCTACCTGCCCTGCCTAAGGACGATTAATCACTGCTTCTACTCAGCCTTTTTTCGGTTATTCATATTCACAGGTGAATACGGGGGCGGCTGTGAAAAAGGCTGCCTAAGTGCTGAGGCTCTTTAAGGGGGGCGGAGCTTAGAGCACCTGTGGATCAGCACGCAGATGAAAAAAAGGAGAAGAAAAGGAAGGAGTCGAGTTACCGATAACATTTGAGTAGTTTAAGTTGCCTTTTGCAGTTGTTACCTTTTATTTTCGATGTGTGTGCGTGGAATACAAGTAAGTGATGTTAGGAAGTTAAGAATATTGTTTATGTATCTGTATAAAAATCTAAAAATAAATCTCATAAAAATGAAGGATCTCAAGGGATGTTGTTGCTCAGTTGAAGTGCATCACTGGATTTCGATGCCAGATTACTAAAGAGTTTTGCTTCCTCTTTAATCTTAAAATTGATTTAAATTGATTCCATGTGTCTGTAAGATGGAAAAGAAAGAAAAACAAAAGCTTTGGGTCTTTACCTACGGAATAAGTGTGTAGCAGCTGCTGGAGGTCCTGTACGGAGTTGATGGGGCTGTTTCTAACCAGCTCCACCAGCGCTGCAGGCAGAGGGTCCTCCTCAGACACAAACAGGAAAAAAATCAGCCCAAATAACAAACTAGTGCAAAACCAGAAAAACAGAATGTATTCAAAAGCTCATATGAGCTTAAAAAAATAAAAAATTTAGTAGGCGATGGGAAAAAACCGCAGTACTTCCGCGACTACGATTGTCTTTAAAAGCCTCTAACTCCCCCACCCCCCGTAAGTTTGCAAACTTTCTCTTTGAGTTGCAGAACGCATGGCGGTGTTCGTGTCCCAGCTGCAAATCCTTGATCTTTTAAAATTAGACCCGGGGAATTCCTGGCTGTATTCCTCAAAGCTTTAGCAACTTTCCCCCATAAAGCACTGTCAGATTTGAAATTTCCTTTTCTGTGTGATGCCAGCTAAACGACAGAAAATGAGAAGACGGCTTGATGACAGGAAGCTGAAGTCATCCCTCACAGATCAAACGTCTACCTTTTTGGGAGGCTCTCAAAGAGACGGTGGACTGTACGCATTTACATTCACCGCATGAATGCGTCTCGTTTTGTTTACATCAGGATAACAGAGTGCGTATCGCCACGTCCCATGGCCGACTAGGTTGATTTGTACTTCAGCCCAGTTTAGATTTCGAGGTCAGTGGCACAGGCTAATCATTGTGGAGAGGACTCGCCTGGTTCAGATGAAATCTGCAAGCGGAAGCAGAACGGCTGATAAAATCCAAGCTGATTTTATTTGCAGAGAAATTTTTGCCTGTTTTTCCTTTTATTTCTGGTCAAGCCTCACTTGACCTACATAGGACCCCTGGTGTGGTTTGGGTTTCCTGTTTGAACAGAGCTGATGGAGAGCTGATGGTCAGATTTCACCCATCTCTCTCTCTTTCTGATTTCTTTGTGGAGAAAACCTGCTCTACAGATTTGTGCTGTAATGAAGCAACTGTTGAATGAAAACAGAAACAAAAAGTTAAATAGGGCGACCTTTGGTCTTGACAGAAAGATGTCACAGCTCGATGGTGCTACATCTGGATCAGATACACTCTTTGTGCTGATGGGACATAAGCTGGATGGCGTCAACCAAACACAGAACCAGATTGTTGGGTTACAGAGGATCCATCCATCCATCCATCCATTTTCTTCCGCTTATCCGGGGTCGGGTCGCGGGGGCAGCAGCTTCAGAAGGGAGGCCCAGACTTCCCTCTCCCCAGCCACTTCTTCCAGCTCCTCCGGGGGAATCCCAAGGCGTTCCCAGGCCAGCCGAGAGACGTAATCCCTCCAGCGTGTCCTGGGTCTTCCCCGAGGCCTCCTCCCGGTGGGACGTGCCCGGAACACCTCACCAGGGAGGCGTCCAGGAGGCATCCTTACCACATGCCCGAGCCACCTCAACTGGCTCCTCTCGACGTGGAGGAGCAGCGGCTCTACTCTGAGTCCCTCCCGGATGACCGAGCTTCTCACCCTATCTCTAAGGGAGAGCCCAGCCACCCTGCGGAGGAAACCCATTTCGGCCGCTTGTACCCGTGATCTCGTTCTTTCGGTCATGACCCAAAGCTCATGACCATAGATGAGGGTGGGAACGTAGATTGACCGGTAAATCGAGAGCTTCGCTTTTTGGCTCAGCTCTCTCTTCACCACGACGGACCGGTACAGCGCCCGCTTCACGGCAGACGCTGCCCCATTCCGCCTGTCGATCTCCCGCTCCCTTCTTCCCTCATTCGTGAACAAGATCCCCAGATACTTAAACTCCTCCACTTGAGGCAGGACGACCCCCCTGACCCGGAGAAGGCACTCTACCCTTTTCCGGCTCAAGACCATGGCCTCGGATTTGGAGGCACTGAGCCTCATCCCGGCCGCTTCACACTGCTGCGAACCGCTCCAGTGAGAGCTGCAGATCACGTTCCGATGAAGCCAACAGGACCACATCATCCGCAAAAAGCAGAGATGCGATCCTAAGGCCACCAAAACGGATCCCCTCAACACCTCGGCTGCGCCTAGAAATTCTGTCCATAAAAGTAATGAACAGAATCGGTGACAAAGGGCAGCCTTGGTGGAGTCCAACTCTCACCGGAAACGAGCCCGACTTACTGCCGGCAATGCGGACCAGACTCTGACACCGGTCATACAGGGACCTGACAGCCCGTATCAAAGGGCCCGGTACCCCATACTCCCGGAGTACCCCCCACAGGGCCCCCCGAGGGACACGGTTGAACGCCTTCTCCAAGTCCACAAAACACATGTAGACTGGTTGGGCGAACTCCCATGCACCCTCCAGGACCCCACTGAGGGTGTAGAGCTGGTCCAGTGTTCCACGACCAGGACGAAAACCACACTGCTCTTCCTGAATCCGAGGTTCGACTATCCGACGGACCCTCCTCTCCAGGACCCCTGAATAGACCTTACCAGGGAGGCTTAAGAGTGTGATCCCCCTGTAATTGGAGCACACCCTCCGGTCCCCCTTTTTAAACAGGGGGACCACCACCCCAGTCTGCCAGTCCAGGGGAACTGCCCCCGATGTCCATGCGATATTGCAGAGTCGCGTTAGCCAACACAACCCCGCAACATCCAGAGCCTTAAGGAGCTCCGGGCGGATCTCATCCACCCCCGGGGCCCTGCCACTGAGGAGCTTTTTGACCACCTCGGCGACCTCGTCCCCAGAGATTGGAGAGCCCAGCCCAGAGTCCCCATGCTCAGCTTCCTCAACAGAAGGCATGTTGGTGGGATTGAGGAGGTCTTCAAAGTATTCCGCCCACCGGCCCACAACGTCCCGAGTTGAGGTCAGCAGCGCACCATCCCCACTATAAACAGTGTTGGTGCTGCACTGCTTCCCCCTCCTGAGACGCCGGATGGTGGACCAGAATCGCCTCGAAGCCGTACGGAAGTCTGTCTCCATGGCCTCTCCAAACTCCTCCCATTTTGCCCCCATTTGGGCGCCTGTACGTTGGGGTTCACCCCGGTGAACGAGAGGGTAGCCTCCCTCGGCCTACGGGTGGGGGGACGGGTTCTGACTGTTGTTTGTGCTTACGGGCCGAACGGCAGTTCAGATTACCCACCCTTCTTGGAGTCCTTAGAGGGGGTACTGGAGAGTGCCCCTCCTGGGGACTCCCTTGTTCTACTGGGAGACTTCAACGCTCACGTGGGCAATGACAGTGAGACCTGGAGAGGCGTGGTTGGGAGGAACGGCCCCCCCGATCTGAACCCAAGCGGTGTTCTGTTGTTGGACTTCTGTGCTCGTCACGGATTGTCCATCACGAACACCATGTTCAGGCATAAGGGCGTCCATATGTGCACTTGGCACCAGGACGCCCTAGGCCGCAGTTCGATGATTGACTTTGTCATCGTCTCATCGGATTTGCGACCGTATGTCTTGGACACTCGGGTGAAGAGAGGTGCGGAGCTGTCCACTGACCACTACCTGGTGACGAGTTGGCTCCGGTGGTGGGGGAGGAAGCCGGTCAGACCTGGCAGGCCCAAACGTGTAGTGAGGGTCTGCTGGGAACGTCTGGCGGAGTCCCCTGTGAGACGGAGCTTCAACTCTCATCTCCGGCAGAACTTCGAACACGTTCCGGGGAGGTGGGGGACATTGAGTCTGAGTGGACCATGTTCCGTACCTCCATTGCCGAGGCGGCCTATCGGAGCTGCGGCCGCAAGGTTGTTGGTGCCTGTCGCGGCGGCAACCCTCGAACCCGTTGGTGGACACCTTAGGTGAGGGATGCTGTCAAGCTGAAGAAGGAGTCCTACCGTGCCTTTTTGGCCTGTGGGACTCCAGAAGCAGCTGATGGGTACCGGCGGGCGAAACGGCATGCGGCTCGGGTTGTCGCTGAGGCAAAAACTCGGGCGTGGGAGGAGTTTGGAGAGGCCATGGGTTACAGAGGAGACATACAGAAACCTGATTATAGCTCCATTTTGAACCATGCAACAACCTGAACCTCCTTTAGTAGGTGCGAAATTACCTTAAGGTTTACATTCAATCAGTTTTAATGCAGCTTGATGAGGAAAACAAAAGAAAAATCTTGTCTTTTGAGCTGCACGTGTGTGCTGCCTTGTGTTTGTGTGTGTTTCTTGTTTCCCTGTGTTTTCCCCCTGGCTCTGGTGGCAAACTTGCTCTATAAACTGGTTAGTCACATATTCTTCCTGTTGCACAGCTGACTACGAAATCAATGGGATGACAATTACTTTTGTGACTTTGGGGCGTTTTTGTGCGTGTTCTCCCAACACCTGTGTGGTCTTGTACTCCAGCTTCCCCAGATCATCCAAAAACATGCACATTAGTTTAATTGCTCTCTTTTTCTCTCTCTCAAGTGTGTATGGGTATAATTATTTATGCTCTGTGGTTCACTACTTATTCACCCCCTACAATCATTCAAGAACAAACTGGACTCCCAAATTGTAACCCAGGAGTTTGTTAGAGACCCTGAACTCATCACGTCCAACCGCGTGGAGACAACAGCTTCAAATTAGCGTCCATCTAATTTCTCCCACATTTCTTGCTACCAGGATGTGCGTGTTTTGGATCCCAGCGTTTATCTAAAGAGGAAAATCAGGGGAGTTCCACCTCACATGGAAACCTTTTGTTATAAGAGTATGTTGAAACAGGTGCGCTAAATCGAAATATTTTATATATATATATATATATATATATATATATATATATATATATATATGTATATATATATATATATATACATATATATGTGTATATATATATACATATATATATACACATATATATATATATATATATATATATATATATATATATGTATATGTATATATATGTATATATGTATGTATGTGTATATATATATATGTATATATATATATATATAAACAAAACAAAACATAAAAACGTTTAACCTATTTCATGAGGTTGCTGGCACCATACATGGAAAGCGGTGACAAATATTAATATTGGGCTAACATATATTATCGTATAGCTATGTCAATAATACAGTTCTAAAGAAAAGTTTAAGGTGTAGCTAAGTTTTCTGACAGGTGTCGGTAAACTTTTACTGGTGATTTTTTATTTCCATTTTTACTTACCTCGGCCACGCCAAACCGCGCACACGCCGCCAGCAACGCGAGCAGCAGCAGCTGGACCCACGAGCTCATCTTGCTGTCCAGCCTCGAGCCTCTCCAACGGACCGGGAATTTATGGAGGCGCGAGCGAGCCTCTCTCCTCAGCTCGGCGCGCGGAGGGGAGGATGAGGAGGATGAGGAAGGAGACAGCGACTCGGCTCGCGGAGCTGTGCGCGCCTGTGAGCTCCGTCCCGTTGCCAGCAGAGTGGAGAAGAGCGAGAAGGCGCTCCAAGCTCTTCCTTTCTCCTCTTTAGAAAGTAAATCCTCATGCTCAGAGTTGTAGTTTGCGCTCTTATACTTCTTCCAAGGAGTCTTATCAGTGAACAAAGTGCTACGTGGCTTCTGCCCTGGACCAGCTTGATTACGCGGTGGTGGTGCTGTTGCTGCTGTGTGGAAGGGCTGGCTCCCAGCAGACCCTAATGCTCGACTTTTTCCTCTCTCTCTCTCTCTCTCTCTCTCTCTCTCTCTCTAGTGGTGGTGGTGAGTTTGCAGGTGGTGAGTTCGAGAGAGTGAAAGTGTCCTAAACGGTTGTTATTGTCTTTCTTTCTTTTATTTTTTTTTCTTTCCTTCATGTAAGTGTTTTCTAATAGTCTTGACTTCGTTTTGGTTCCAAGTCTTGGTTGTTTTCGTGTGTTTTCAGCGCTTGTAGCGCGTTTTGTTTGGGGTATGGCGTCTTCGGAGCCGCCGCCCCTCTCTTTGAGAAATGGTTTTCAGATCCGACCTGATCCGATAATTCCAGTTGAAACGGTTCTGTTGACGGTTGGTGATCTAGTTGGTCACAGGATGAATAAGGGAGTCGTGGTATTTCTAAAAGAGCAGCGCCTGGTGAACCAGCTGATTGCTAGCGGGGTGACAATAAGCGGAGAGTATCTGCAGGTGTCGCCGCTTGTGGTTCCTTCCACCCGGGTCATTGTCTCCGGTGTCCCGCCGTTCATCCCAAACTCTTTGTTGGAGAAAGAGCTTCAGCGTTTTGGGAAACTTGCGAGTGGTTTTAAAACCATTGGTTTGGGATGCAAACATGACAAACTGAAACACGTTCAGTCCTTCAGGAGGCAAGTTTTCATGTTCTTAAACGCTGCCACGTTAGAAGTCTCTTTTAGAGTAAAATATGAAGAAGGATCCTACATGGTTTATGCGAGTACTGGGAGCATGAAATGTTTTGAGTGTGGAGATGTTGGGCACAAACGGGCCTCCTGTCCACACAAGCAGCAGGAGGAGCAGGCTGAGGGGGGAGGAGAAGCGGAAGAGCCTCGGGTGGTTGGAGATCCTTCCTCGGCAGAAGCTGGTTCTGATGCCGGGGAGGGAAGCAGCGGACAGGATAAACGCGTTGCAAAAGGGGAGACTGAGGAAACCGGACCTGATGTTCCAAAAGACCCATCAGATGGGAACGATTTGGATACAGTAACCGATCGGACGGCTGTTTGTGCTGCTGCTGAAGCGGCAGCACAACCTGACCCATCGGATGGGAATGATTTGGGTATAGAAACCGATCGGACTGCTGTTTGTGCTGCTGCCGAGGCTGCAGAGGATCGGTCCGCAGCTCCACCTGTACAGGTGGAGGACATGGAGGATGACAGTGACTCGGACAGTGTTTCCATTACAGATTCGCAAATATCTAGTGATGAGTTGTACACACTGGAGGAAATTAATGATTTTCTGAATGAAACGTTTGGAAAGCAAGTTAAAGTTCTTGATTATTTTCCCGATGCGGAAAAGTTTATCAGAAGCGTGTTAATGGCGCAGAGAATAGTTGGGTTTGAAATGTTGGATGAGAAGAAACGCTTCCGGTTAAAGAAGCACATGACAAATGTCCGAAGACATTTGTCCGTAACTAAAAAAAAGGGTTTGAAACAGTTGAAAACTCAGAAATAAGACAATGATTAAAGTGCACGGGGTGGTTTTCTCTCTACTGTCTCTGTCTGTCTTCTTTCTCCTTTTCACCTCAATGAGTAACATCAGGGTTGGGACTTTAAACATCAACGGTGGGAGGGATCCTCATAAAAGGATGATCAGCTTAGATATGATTAGGCTGAAGAAACTTGATGTTGTGTTTTTACAGGAGACACACACAGATCATGAAAATGAGGTGGAGTGGGGTTTGAGCTGGAAAGGGAAACATTTTCTATCTCATGGGACCAGGTCATCTGCTGGTGTAGCAATTTTATTCTCGCCAGTCTTAGATATTAAGATTGTTTCTAGTACTGAGTTGGTCCCAGGAAGAGTCCTGGTGGTTAGAGGGGAAATAGGAAAGACCCAATTCTGGTTTATGAATGTCTATGCGCCTAATCAAGGGGATCAAAGAATTAAAATGTTTCAGGACATGTATATTTTTTTTGCAACAGTCCAATCAAAATGAGTGTGTTGTAATGGGGGGTGATTGGAACTGTACTGAAAATTTTTTAACTGACAGAACAGGGGAAGAACCGCATCCTCCATCATCCTCCATCATCCTCCAAATTAGCCGAGGTGACAGCAGAGCTGGGCCTGGTTGATGCTTGGAGAACTAAACATCCCCAGGACAGGCAATATACCTGGGTAAAAATGAAGGGTGGGACAGTGAGTGGGGCCCGGTTGGACAGGCTTTATATTCCAGACAATTTTAGAAATAATTTGGCCAACTGTCTAATTTCTCCAGTTGGTTTTTCGGATCATCATTTGATATATTTGGATTTTCTTTTTCCGAGTAATATTAGAGGTGGATCTTACTGGCATTTCAATACGAAATTGCTTAGAGACATTCTCTTTTGTCAGAGTTTTTGTAACTTTTGGCAAGTTTGGAAAACAAAGAAATCGGAATTTATGTCTTTAATTGAGTGGTGGGAGGTCGGAAAGGCTCAGATAAGAGTCTTTTGCCAACAATATACGAGTTTTTCTACAGTTAAAATTAAAAAAGTGATTCAGAGCTTAGAAAGGGAAATTAAAGATTTTGAAGAGAATTTGTCATCTGACGCTGGTAATCAGCACAAATTTAAGAAGGATCAGTTAAGTAGTTTTTTACATGAGAGGGCAAAAGGGGCTTTAGTTCGGTCCAGGTTCACCTCGGTGAAGGACATGGACGCCCCGACATCTTTCTTTTTCGATCTGGAGAGGAGCGTCAGCCGGGCGAAGCAGCTGGTTTGTCTCCGACTCCCTGATGGAGCGCTGACTGCTGATCCTGGCGTTATGAAGGAACATGCTGCAGCTTTTTACAGTGACCTCTACAGGAAGCAGACCTGTAGCAGAAGCTCCAGGGAGACTTTGTTGGATGGTCTTCCTCAGCTCACCGCTGCAGATCGGGACATTCTGGAAGCTGGAGTTTCAATAGAAGAACTGACGGCTGCGGTTGGACAGATGGCTTCGGGAAAGAGTCCAGGCCTAGATGGTCTACCTGCCGACTTCTACAAACACTTCTGGAGGCTGTTGGGGGACGACTTGTGGGAGGTACTTCAGGAGTGCATTTTAACAGGAATATTACCATCGTCTTGTCGTCAAGCTGTTCTTTCCCTGCTTCCAAAGAAAGGAGATTTGACTCTTTTGAAGAACTGGAGGCCTGTCTCTCTCCTCTGTGTGGACTCCAAGCTATTTTCTAAAGTGCTTTCCAACAGGCTGAAAAATGTTCTTGAATTTATTATACACAGAGATCAAGCATATTGTGTTCCTGGGAGATCCATCAAGGACAATCTTTTTCTTTTAAGAGATCTGTTTGACATTTGTAAGCAATATGAAATGGATGTTGGAATTATTTCTTTAGATCAAGAAAAAGCTTTTGATCGAGTCGATCATTGTTTTCTTTTTTCTACATTGAGAGCATTTGGATTTGGTGAAGGTTTTATTTCTTTATTGGGTTTATTATATAATGAAGAGTTTTGTGTCATAAAAGTTGGGGGAGGATTGAGTCGTCCTGTTAAAGTCCAGAGAGGAATTAGACAAGGCTGTCCCATATCTGGACAGCTGTATTCTATTGTAGTTGAGCCGCTGTTACACAAAGTTCGCTCCACCCTCACTGGTCTTGTTCTTCCAGGTTTGCCTAGCAATCCAAATTTAATAATTTCTGCATATGCTGACGACATCAATATTTTTATCAAGAACCAGAATGATGTTACGGGTCTTCAGCATTGTCTGGAGCTTTATGAAAAAGCCTCTTCAGCTAAAGTTAACTGGGAGAAAAGTTCTGCTTTAAAAGTCGGCCAATGGAAGAACAATAACCTCCCCGTATTGCCAGGTAACATTCACTGGGTTGATCAGGGTTTAAAATTCTTGGGGGTTTATTTGGGCACTGAGGCTGTTTTGAAGAAAAATGGGGAGGGTGTCATGGAGAGAGTGTGTGCCAGATTATCTAAATGGAAATGGTTACTACCTCAGCTATCTTACAGGGGAAGAGTCTTGGTAGTTAATAACTTGGTCGCTTCGGCTCTCTGGCACAAACTGACTGTATTGACGCCTCCACCGTCTATTATACAGCGTCTCCAAAAGACTAGTGGACTTTTTCTGGTCCGGATGTCACTGGGTGAGAGCTGGAGGAGGAAGGACAAGGACTAATTGACATCATGTCCCGGATTGCGGCCTTCAGGCTTCAAACTCTGCAGAAGCTGTCGTATGGGGTTGAACTGCCATGGATGGACACGGCGCGTCTTCTGCTGAGGACAGCAGGTCGTATGGGGTACGACAAACACCTCTTTTTGCTGAGACAAGGATCTCTGGATCTGTCTGGTCTCACCCCGTTCTACCAGTCTGTGCTAAGCGCTTGGAAGATCCTCACCTTTGAGAGAGAGACTGAGACAACACCTGGAATGTGGGTTTTTGAAGAGCCTCTGTTTGAAAACAGTTTCCTCTCGTCACAGCTCCTCTCATCTGGTACGCTGAGATCTAGGATGAGGGAAGCAGGCTGTGTGAAGCTGGGTCACCTGATGAAGCTGTCTGTGGACAGTCTGATGGAGAGTCTACAGATACGATCCAACAGACTCGCATCGAGGCTGAAAGAAGAAGCATGTGCCCCTCTGCCAGTTTCCATCAGAGCGTTTGCTGTAAACAGTACTCTGTCTGACCAATGGGATGATGAATGCGAGTACATGTTTCCTTCCCTGATCGTCTCTCCTGCAGTAGATCAGTGGCAGGATGAACCAGAGCTCTTGCTGTCTCTACAAGATTCTCCTTTGGGTCGTTTTGATGGCCTGGAGAAGAAGGTTTTGTACCACATCTGTGTGAAGGTGCTGAATTTACGCTCACTGGCAGAGGTGAGAGTTTCGAGGTGGCTTGAGTTTTTTGGCTCCAGCTCTTCCCCAAGAGGCTGTTGGCGGTCCCTGTACAAACCCCCTGTTGAGAAGCGGGTGGGTGACCTCCAGTGGAGGGTTGTGCATGGGGCCAGAGCTACAAACAGGTATCTGGCACACCTTGATCCTGGGGTTAGTGTTCTCTGTGGTTACTGTTCTCAAGACGAAACTTTGTCTCATTTATTTATCGAGTGTTTAAGATTGAAGTCTCTTTTTGTTCTTTTGGGTCGTTTGTTTGGTGGGTTTGGTGAAAAGTTTTCTAACTGTTTTTATTTATGGTCCAAGGTACAGTGTAGGAAAGAAATCTATACACACTCTTCTGAATTTTATTTCTGGGACTGCAAAACTAGCAATATGGTTATCAAGGAGGAACAAAAAGAACGGTCATCAAACGGATGATGCTTGTGTTTTATTTCAGAGACTGATAATCGCTAGAATTCGTGTAGAGTTTGAGTTTTTTAAGTTGACAAAGAACATTGATGGATTTGTAAACAAATGGGGAATTAACAATGTTCTGTGTACATTGGATGAGGGTTCTTTAGTTTTTTCTTTTGTTTGAGTTCGTTTTTATGATTGTTTTTGTCTGTTGTTTGACATAAGGAATGTAAAATAAAGGAAAATTTAAACCTCAAACCTCTCTCTCTCTCTCTCTCTCTCTTTCTCTTTCTCTTTCCCGCCCCCTACCTGAATAAAAGTCCATAATCCGCCAGCAAAGCAGCAACATCACGGTGGATGCGCAGCAGTCGCCCTCAGTCTTGATTTATAACAATATTTCTGTGACGAAACCAAGTCGTTTTTGCTTTGTTTTTGTGAGAGAGAGTGCTACTTAAGCAACGTAGCACTTTGTTCACTGATAAGACTCCTTGGAAGAAGTATAAGAGCGTGCTTGCTGTCTTGCTGACTTTAGCGCGTGCTACTTAAGATAAGAATAAATGGTAGCGTGTGTGTTATTTATACATTTCATGGGGAGAAGTAAGAGAAACGGAAAAAATATTTATTCGAGTAATTTCCCTTTTTGAGGGGGAAATATTTGAGATGTTTCTGCTATTTTAAAGATATTATAAAGTTATATATTTTAGGGAAAAAGTAACACCAAGCTTGCTAATTTGTAGAGCGTAAATTTGAAATCCTGGCCTTAGTACCAGAGACCAAATAAAATAGTGATGAACCATGGGAATTGAAGTCTTTCCTTTTTAAATTTAAATATACAAACAGCAGCAGTTTGATAATAAATTGTAGGATGTTAAAATCAGCTCTAAAAATTTCATCTTGTTTATTAATAGAAAATTTGAAACTTTTAAAAAGCATTTACCCCTTTGCACAGCGTCGAGGTGTTTCTGGTCCTTCGTTGGGAGAGACTCACAGGAAGATTCAGTCTCTCTGCTTTGTCCACATACAATTATAAACACTGCATCTGTTTTCTAGCATAATTCTGGCTGAATTTATGACCATTCCTCTCATCAGAAATTGCAGCACTTTGCCTCAATTGGTTGCCGTCTGCTCGAAAACAACTTCAAGCCTGACTGACATTCACAGCTGCCCACCAATTGTTTTGTGGTCAGAGAAAACAAAGTTTGCACTATTCAGCTTTGTGGATGGAAAAGATTGTTTGGCGTAGTCAAGGTGATGCCTTCGAACCAAAGAAAACTACACCGATTGTCGAGCAGCGTCATGTCAAGTCGCTGTTGTGCAACAGGTGTTCTGACTATCTGTCATATCCGTAAATCCAGCATACCTTATGGTAATGCGCATGATAGAACACCAGTGGGTTTTGGGGAATCGTGCAAAGGTAAAAGAAAACCTGGAGTGGGAGGGCTTCAGGGCCGGCCCAGGCCTCCATGGGGCCCTAAGCGAAATGTGGTTTTGGGGCCCTCTAGTTCTAACAATGTGTACTGGCTGCAATCAGCAGTCCGATCATTAGATCATTCACACAAACTTATTGCATATCTGGCAGTGCTGTTTACATTATACACATGTTTAATATAGGAATCATTTATTGGCCAACTGATTTATCAACCAGTTGATTTCTGGGACTGAATTTCATAATTTTGGGGGATTGTGATTGGCCGATGCTTACACCTGAAGCCTGCCCCCTCAAGGGCGGAGGGGTACGGAGAACCCACTTACGGGATCGGGCCACGCCACCAGCCTGGCCGCCTGGGACACCATGACCATGAGAACAGAGGAGACGGCAGCGGCTGAAGGCAAACTCACAGTGAGAGGTGAAACGCAGAATGGCTGCAGCGGCGGCGAGAGGCGAAGATTTTGCAGCAAGTATCACTTTGTCTCAAAGGGGAAAGGGCAGCCGCATTGTCAGTGTGGCCCGCTTTTTTTTTTTAAATATCCATTTGTCCATCAAGCTGTGTTTGCACATGTTTCAACTGATTTACACTCAAGCTTCCCCCTTTAACTTGAGGAAGCTACTTTCTTTCGTTAAATGTGAATAAAAGATAAAAAATACCCACTATCTGCCTTTTAGATAGCTACTTTCTTTAGTTAAATGTGAAAAAAGATTAAAAATACCCACTATCTGCCTTTTAAATAGCTACTTTCTTTCGTTAAATGTTGAAAAAGATTAAAAATACCCACTATCTGCCTTTTAGATAACTACTTTCTTTCGTTAAATGTTGAAAAAGATTAAAAATACCCACTATCTGCCTTTTAGATAGCTACTTTCTTTCGTTAAATGTTGAAAAAGATTAAAAATACCCACTATCTTCCTTTTAGATAGCTACTTAGAAGTAGCCAATTTAAAAATAGAGGATGAGAAAAAGTCGAGGCGTTCTCACTGTGTGGGTAAGAGAGCAGTCGACATTACACAGCTCTGCAGTTAAACAAGACTTTTATTTATTTCAAACTTCTCTAAATCTCGCGATAAACAGTAAAATTTTTCTTGCCTGGCATGTCTCAACAAAATGTGCACCATAACGACTAAAACTCCATCAATCTTCTGTGTTAAAGGAAATAATTCCTTCAGCAAACGAGTATTTTTGGCATAGTTTCTAGTGTAAATATCCTGGTACACTTGAAATTAAGACAAAACTAACTTTTTAGCACCACAGAGGAGCTTGTTTTATGTCATTAATCCCTTAATATTGATGAAAATTTTCTAGATATAAGTGAAATAATCTGCCAGTGGAACAGAACATTTTACCTGGACAAAATCTGTCGCCAAGGTGATGTACAGTATTTGTTTTTCTCCACCGTTTTGATCTCATCTCAGCAAAACACCTTCTCCTCTGTGTTTACTGTGACCCTTACATGTGGTTTTCTTCTCCACACATCTATATTAACTATATTTATCATATTTTGGTAACATCCAGTCTAACAAACAGGCTAAACTCTGTCAATATGGTATTTGGTTTATTCCATAAAATTTAAATAAAAACAAAAAAATCTTGCGACATGAATAAAATGTGGAAAAGTTTAAGGATGTGAAAACCTTTGCAGCAGTCGACGGTTTTTTTTGTCCATTTTTAATTTGGGATTAAAAACCAAAAAGTTAAAGGAGACATTATGTTGATGCCTTTTCTGTTGAATTCTCAGCTTGGTTTTGGGGGCCGGCGTCGGTGGTGCTTCCGGTTCATCATCCATTACTGGTAGGGTTAATTTATAAAACTCAAAGGATTAAAGAGGAATAATTTGACTGCCATATCCTTCTTCTGCAAACCAATTTGTTAGAATGGATTATAAAGTACAGATCCCAAATTCATTTTACACTAAAACATCCGCAACAGCTTCATGTTTACTGTGTTGGAGTCATTTGGGAAACTTTAAGTCAAGAAGCCACTGAATGCAGCAAAACCAGGAAATTCAACCCAGGACTGTAAATTTATGCTGGAAAGAAAATAACTCTCTCTGGGGGATTTTGACCCGACTTTCATTACAGACATTTCAGTACAACCTCCGGAAAATGTGTTAAATTGTAAAAGATGTACAGGATAGTTAACAATCGTCCTCAGAAATTGTTTTAAGGCTCTATTAAAGTCTTTCAGTGTGTTGACGAAAGGCTAAGAAAATACATGATCTGTGCTGTTCTAGTGGTAACAAATTGTCTGATCTAACTGGCTAATTTTAAAATATGTTCAGGGTTTCCCTCAGTGTATTATAAGCCTGGCGGGCCACCAGGCTTTACTTGTGCCCCCACCAGGCTAATCATTGCTTATTTATGTGTCTTTTTAAAATGTTTGCAGTTTTTAAGACTTTATAGTTGGTGTTCATGCGTTAATCTTCCAATCTTTCAATAACACAAAATTATCAAGTGATATTTTCAAATTTCCTGTCAACTTCAAACATTTTTTAACTCAAAAACATGACGGGCCGCTGGATGAATGACTGATATGCGCCCAACCACTGGGCTTAGTGAGTTTTCTGGGGACACCTTGTACGTTTCTTGCCAAAAAGTCTTTTTCTGTGTGTTAGCACAAAACTGAACTCACTGAATTATCTTTCTGAATGACTCGGACTCGGGACAAGAACTAATAAAAGATTATGTTCCCAAAAAATGGCAACAAACAAGATTTTATTTATTTATCCAATAGCAAATGAATGAATGCTGTATAGCTTAAAATTACTGTATACTCTATTCCAACTGACTACATTCATTAGACACCAGAACATTCAACTATGTGCACATAGCTGGACTCATGAGTCCAGCTATGTGCTTAGCAGCAGTTTAGCTGCTAAGCACCTAAACTGCTTAGCAGATGTGTAAATAAATGAAAAAAGAAAAATCATAACTAAAACCATTATGTTGTGAATGTTGTAAAGTGTTTAAGCTTGAGTGACAAATAATGGACATAAACTCAAACTTGAATAAAATGCCTTTTGTTGTTTTGACTCATCACGATGAAAATCTAGACCAGTTTATAATTTTATCACTATGATATTTTGATATATGTTGCGAAAAGTCATTCATTTGTACTATTAAAAATATGGAGTGAAATTAAATTGTGTTCCTCGTGTCTATAAGACGATATAGATGAGGTAGCGTCAGAAAATCAAACAGTATTATGTAAGGGAGCACCAGCAGGCGGCGCTGCAGGAGGAAACGGTGCCACTAGTTGGTCAGTAATGTCTCTTCACCAGCCTGCCTTCAGTCTCCATGGTAACCAGCTGTTGTTCTGGATGAATACTAGCATGCGCTTTAACTCAGTTTCACTCTAGGCTAATTAGGCTAACAGCTAATTGCTAGCGGTGCTAGCATTGCACGTCCAGGTGCCACCCGTTGCCATGGAGACTTAAAACAAGCTGGTTATTCTCTCACTTGTGGGTTTACATCCTTATCTACCAAAAGAGGCATCATGAGTCATAGAGACAAAGCTAAATATACTTATCAGAAGGAAGAGACGTTTCTACAAAATATAAGTAATGTCTTACAATGGAGATATTATTCTTATCCAACCTTCAGTTTGTTCAAGTTTCTCTAATATTGTTCAGAATGCTGCTATTTTCCTGTTCCTGTCCAAATCACATAAATTTTACTTGAATGGCATGTTTTCATCTATTTTGAGGAGAAATTTGTGTCAACTCTTGCTTACACCAAATCAGTGATCCCTAATAAAATTATCTAAAATATTTTTGATTTGCCTAAAAGGAAGTACTGTGTAGATTTAAGATAAATCTTTAAATTCCAACTAGCAGTGTCTGCTTGCTGTACTACCAATTCTATGTATTTTATTTTTTTACAAAAAATAATTATTAAAGATAAAATGTACAGAAATCAAAGATGAGTTTTTTCTGTGAGTGATAGAAGTGATTCAGGACGGTGTTTTGAATTGATCCAGTTGTAGTTCTACAATTTGACCTCTAGATGGCAGCAAAGCCCCGCTAATTAGCGTTTAGTAGTGATGGGTAGATGAGGCGTCGTGTGTCGTTTCGATACAGCAAAACTGTGTCGATTCTGTGTTGATACTGTGTCACTCAATACTGATACCTGCTCGACATTAAAAATTCCTACAGGCAATGTAGTGATCTGATGACCAAGTTTATACAATAAGATTTAAGTCTTCGTATTTTATTGAATATTATATTTTGTATTATGTCATATATTCAGTTAAATTTAAAATATATTTGATATACAGTCAATAAAAAATGTGAACATGTATCATAAAGTGAAAATTTAAGTGAATGTGTTTGGAATGAGGATGCTTGTGGACTGTTTATTTCCCTACAGATTTTGATTTAAAAAAAAAAAGTTTTTACAACATTTTGAAATTTAGCCTGTTAAGCTTTTTTGGCAAAATTTCTCCTGCTGTAGAAAAAACGACGTAAACATTACATTTACAGCGAACCCTTATTTTTCTTAGGGGTTGCGTTCCGAAAATAACCCGTGATAGGTGAAATCCGTGAAGTAGATGCCTTTATTTTTTACAGTTATTACACAGCATAAATAAATACTCTATATTGAAACCAAAGAACAAAACCTGTTTTCAGATCAGCGGATGTGCATGCTCATCCATCGGGTCTTAATCGGAGTCGTGTCATTAAAGCGTCTCCTCCAATCTGCCCCGCGAGATTCACAGCTGTATTTACGGCAGAGCGATGGATCTCATCAAGCGAGCCTCTGGTCGGGTTTTACGCTGCCTCTGGCCACAGTTTTTTTTTTTTTTTTCCAAATGGCATTCAAAGTTTCAGTTTCCATCTGCTGAATGGCCAGTCTGTATTAAATACCGTAACGTTATTGGCACTCAGGTAGGGAAGAAGCGCAGAGACCATTTTTATCAATCATACGGTCAATCAGGACGCAGAACACTGGGGGGGGGGGGGGGGGTGAAACTGCACGAAAAAATCTGCGAAGCAGCGATACCGAGAAAAGTGAACCGCGATAACCGCGATTTATCAAGTAACTGACAAGAACCGGATGAAACAACAAAAATGAAAACTAATTTATTTTCCAGTATAAGATCAAAATGGTCCCACTCTGCGGAAACCTTTCCTTTGAAGCTGCTCCATAGTTGACGCTGTAAAAGATCAAGAATTTGTTTGGCAAATGCTTTTGACAGATTGACAGATTCGCTTCCTTATAAATAGTTTGGCGCGTTAATGTCATTTCGAAACAGTTCCTGTATCGGTCACGTGACTTGCTGAAACCAATACGCACCGACTCGGGTTTTGGTCCATGTGCTTGAGACATGCGGCGATGCATCGGTGTTGCCGGACCCATCACTAGCATTTAGTTGCGTTTTACTACTGGAATGTTCTAGAACAGTGGTTCGTAACCGGGGTTCGATGAGTCGGTCTCAGGGGTTCGGCGGAGCCTCTGCCGCGGAGGTAAAGACACTTGTGTAAAGTTGTGATGACGCGCTGCAGAAGATCGTTACATTGCTTAGCCAATCAGTGCAGCGGAGGAGCACTGATTGAAGGAGCTCCTCACTCAGCATGGATTTGAACTTGTGTCTTTATTTATTTCAGCAAAGCTCACCGTTTTTTACCAAATTCTGTAGCTTTCGGTATACTTCTAAATCTGCTCCTTATGTAACCTGGTTGTAATTCTCTTTTATTATAATTACACAAAATGTCTTCTTTTGGTTATTTGTCTTGTTCCTTATCTTACTGAAACACCTCTGTCATTGTTTTGACCGTGTTATTTTAAGATCGGAAGCCCCTCCCTTTTATTTCTTCTTCTGTGGTATTGTCTTTAAATTTAAATTGCCCCTCCCCTTTTGACATGTCCTGCGGGAGAGGTGTGTGCTTTTCATTTTTCCATCTAAATACATTCAGTTTATTTATAGATCTATTAAGTTAATTTTTGTTTTATACTTTTGTTTGGTGTAGGACTTGGAGCGGGCAGCCTATAACACGGTTGTTTTGTCTGTATTTTCGTCAGAAATAAACGGAGAATCATCCGCTTGAAAGAAACTGTGTCACGGTCCATTCACTCAAAAACCAGCACAACGCAGAAAAGGATCCGGTTACACTTAGTCACATCTCTTCAAGGTTGGTACTGCCTCTAGTGGCGTGTGGGTGACAACACAACTTATATAATTACGTTACTAAATCAGAATACTGCAAAGTCTTTATTATTTATTATACATTGTTCATTATCTTAAGAATATAAGGCTAATTAAATAATCTAAACAAGACCTTAAAGTGGTTCCAGTTTCTCTCGATGGCCAACCTGTTGAAATTTTTGTTTCTGGACAGTCAGCTCAACTTTGCTGAAAACCTTTATTATATTTTGAAGAACTGTTCTCAGAGACTCTACCTTTTAAGAAAACTTAGTGATCATGGGTGATCATGGGTCCCACCCCTATGTCTTGAATTTGGGGGAAAAAAATCATATTTTATTTATCACTACAGAAGGGTTCGGTGAATGCGCATATGAAACAGGGGGGTTCGGCACCTCAAAAAAGGTTAAGAACCACTGCCCTAAACACTGCATGAAATTTAGTTTAGTTCTTCTGAAGTAAAATACAGGAAGGGTTATTATCAACGTACAAACTTTTAAATAATTCCAAAGCCTCAAAGCTTTCTGAGAGGTCCAAGGGAATTATTTTAGGTGTTTCTGAATGTGGTGGGATGGTGTTCCACCCTCCCCCACTCTGTGCACCGGGCACCGTTGATTGGTGGGCAGGGCGAATGCCTTTATAGTTGAGCGGGCCGCTGCAGGGTGTGTGCGTCTTTGTTTCTCCCACTGTTGCTACGGTCGGCGGCTACATGTCGGCTTGTGGGTTTGGTTGGTTTTTGGGTGCTACATCTGTCGTGCGTTTCTGCAGTGTTGCTCTGATGGCGTTGCCGACTGCAGCTGGGGGTTGCTGTGGAGTGCGGCTTCCGTCTGGTCCTCACCTGCTGAGCCGTCTGGTCCTCACCTGCTGAGGACCAGACGGCTGTGCTATTTAGCTTTTGATTTGTTTTATCTGGATCCACCGTTAATGGGTTTTCTGTTTCAGGCAACCGATTGTTTGGAGCTGCAGCGCTTTGGACGCTCTGCTGTCTTGTCTTCCCGTTGTTTGTTTCGGCCGCTCTCAACTGAACCCGTTGCTGATTGGCCAGGCTGTGCGGGCAGGGCATTACTCCCCTGGCCTTATCGAGGGGCATTTGGAACAGAATGACAACAATTTGTTCCGCTGTTTCCAGTATTTTGTTTTGTTATTGAAGTACTAATTTGTTTTAGTTTTTACTCATTTCTTTTGGATTGCATGTTTGTTATTTTGGAATAATTTAATTTGTCCAGTCTTTTTCCTTATGTGTTGCTTTTGCTCCAGGGACTGAGTAGTGGGCCCGAAACCTCGTTTTTAAAGAGAAATGTTTTAAAGAAATTGTTAAATAAAATATTGTGCACTGCTAAGTCTGTGTTCGGGTGCATCTTGTTACTTTTGAAAAGATCTCCACCTGCTGGTCAAATGAACATTTGTGCCATTTTGGATCTGATTAAATTCAGCAGCGCTATAATAAAAGTCTGCAGTGACACTATTGAATACATTGAAGTGAATCGGCTGTGTGAATCCTGTCATCATCTCTTGTCCTAACAGCAACAACAAAGCCACTTATGAGTGATTAGAAAGGATAACTTGAAATATAGTGCCACATTTGGGATGGGGCACTGTAATACAGAGGAAAAACTGATGTGTTTCATGAATTTAGCTGCATTGTGATAGAATATTGAAGTATCCACGAAGTTAACGTCAAGCTGTTAATATTGTTTGGTTGAGAAAATCGTGTTAAGGATGGTGCCTGCTCATATGTAAAAAAACAAACCATCACCATAATATGCTAGAATGTAGCATTATAAAAATTATGCTACACGCTACCATGTTAATTTGGGAATAAGTCACTGCAATGAAATTAAAAATGATGAAACACAAATAAAAACAAAAACCAAATATGATTTCCAGCTCAATTTAAAGATTCTTATAATCATATGAAAATAGGCAAACATTCTCTTTTCACTATTGCATATATTAAATCAGACAGAAATCAGTAACAGTTGTAAATTGGCATGAAGAACACAGGCCAAGATTGTCAATAACTTAAGATGCTTGTCTGACGGTGGATTACTGGACACAGCAGTACGATTAGACAAGTCATTAAAAATAAAGGCAAATATTCACAAAAATAACATAAAAAACTTTAAAAGTTTAAATGCATGGCCTTCTGAATTCGTCTCAAAGAAATTTAAACCAATGTGTTGCAACATCTTACAGAAGAGCTTAAAGAGAGCAGATTTATTAATTTTACTAGGTTCAATTCAGAGAGGACGCTTGAAAAAACATATTTCTAAAGCTGTTTTGAGAAATACGTCTGAGATAAATAACAGAAGTGTTGACTTGTGCACACAGCAACACTAATTTAGACAGAAAACAACCATTCAAACATTTTCTGCACTAAGAAATTTAACATCTGACTGGGAGGTCATGGCGAGTTTGGGCACCATTAACAATTTCTTTCTGTTCTAAGCCATAAATCTACACAAATCTTTTAGAAAATCTCAGTCTCTTCTTGGCAGTATTTCTATAGAACATGAATCCACAGTGAAGGAAATGGACAGAGGTTTAGATTTTTCTTCCAAAAATGTTTTTTGATTTGTAAAAGAAAATTCAAACCATATTTCACTTTCAATCTGCTTCTGAATTATGCACTACTTTGTGTTTCTCTGTTATAGAAATTCAAAGAAATTACACTGAAGTTTGTGATTACAAAACAGTGGAAACTAGTCGGGTTATAAATACGATTGCAATGCGATTTAGATGCTGATTTTGTTTGCTGATCACGTGTGTGTGTGTGTGTCATTCCAGTGTTTGCAATGAGTGAAATATAATTACACACGGTTAAAGAAAAAAAGAGATCATGATTGATTTTGCGAGTTGATGATTGATATCACTCTGAAAATTTCTGCTCGTTTTGCGGTCTCATTCTGATTGTCTTAAAGATTACGCAACTCATCATTTTTAGCAAAACAGTTAAATCCACTTTTGTTAACGTTTTAATCAATTGTTCTTTACGTTTCACCTTGCCAGTGGTATTACAACTTCTTCCAAAAAGAAACCTCCCATACAGCCTTGGTTGTCGACATTGAAGTGCAGCATCTCTCTTTCATGATATCTAAGCACGGATCCACAGAAATTGCACTATTTTCCGCAGTTGTACAGCGATGCCTCTTCGGTCCCACACAGTCGCATCTTTATCCGTCTTTGGGACTTTGAACTGTCAAATGAGGGAAGCTTTCTCCTGAGCAGGTCCGTCCTGAAAAAAATTGTTTGCTGTGTGTTATGGTACATTTTCAATGTGGCCAAAACAACAGAGAAAAGTGTCAGTACGGCTACAATCTGTCTTGTAAGAGAGATATGCTCAAATTACTTTCGACTATGTTTCATTTTAAAGCGTCTAAAAATTGAGAAATGTTTAATGATTTTAGAGAAGTGGTTCTAAATCTATCTAAAGTACAAAATGAACCAGAATCAAAAATATTTTGACTCCAATCATTTCCACTTTTCTGCCACTTCTTGCAGTTTAATCCCACCCAGCACCTGATCACTGCGCTCTCTAACAGTAGCAGCTTTCTCTACCGATAGGAGAAACAAAACCTGTCAAGAAATCCAACAAAAGGCATTTTTTTAACATTACCGTGCTACAGTAAGACCAGTCTGCCTTCTAGCTACCTCTGTTCATGTGTTCCTGCACAATGAAGCTGCCAAAGCAGAACCAGCCAGTGACAGTAGCACTGTTGGTTATAACGGACCACGGCTCACGTTGACCCCCCACTCCACGCCTACTCACCCACTCAACTTTGTGACAACCTTTCTAGACATAAAAGTCAAACTCCAGGCTGCCTCTTCTTCACATGAATCACACAGAGGAGGAAGGAAGGAAACTCAGGCCTCACTGATTTGTAAAAGAGTCTGCAGTGTTTACGTCACACGTCGACTCGCAGGATAATCGTTTGATTGGGTTTGATCGCATCTGCTGGAAGCAAACCCAATCTAAGACCACCCGCCAGATTCTGAAGCAGCGAAAAGGAGCTCATGCTAACATCAGATGTTCAGAGATTAAAAGAGAGCAAAATTCGTACCTGTCCTTGCGCCGGTGCCGGGCCGAGGGTCTGATTTCGATGCAGGTGGCTGTGCAGCCTGTGAGTAGCTCTCTTCTTGAGCAGAGCGGGACGCGGCGAAAGCTGACAATAGCAATCCAGGTGATCTACGACTGACACCACTGCCTTCGAAAAAACGGGTCTTTTGTTTTTGAATGTGATCTTTGTGACCTGGAGAGGTTGAGAAGAAGAAGACGGGAGTCACTGGGCGGTACTCCGAGTTAAAGAAAATAAATAAAAAAACGTCTTGTGGAGATGCTATGACAAATGTATGCTTTTATGTGCTCAAAAAGGAGCTGTTGCTAGGCAACAAATGGAGGTTAAATAACCAGAGCTGCAATTTTCTGTTGCTTCTCAGAGTGAACTACTTGAAAAGCAAATCTTTTACATTTTATGCCTCTGATTCACCTCGTCTGTGTTTGGTTGGCTGTAAACTAAAAATCTTACTTTTTTCCACTCAGTGAATGAAACATGTATAAGCACTAATGGCAAAACAACACTCTTGCCGAAGGAAGATGACTCAAGCTAAACCAATTTACATTTTTGTCAGGTGATCTTCAAGAAAATCTTTGTTTTTTTTTATAAACACCTGTTGATATATTTTTTAATTTATGTAGAAAGTTACAAAAAATGTTTTGCTATGAATTACAGTTGTTATTCTCAATTACTTTCAGATAAGCTCAACATTTCTAATAGTCCAGAGGGAGTTAATGGTGACAGCAAGAAGGCCTTCCAACATCATCAAAGATAAAGCGTCAAAAACCTGCTGAAATATGCAAAAAGCAATCATGAAACAGCTGTAATTGCTCTAAATCTAAAACATTTTTTTCTACTGATTATTAAAAAAGCTGCATGTAACAGAATGCTTCTTTCTCATTGTTTTATTATCTTTTGGGAGATACCTGTCATTTATATCAGAAACAAACGTCTTAAATCAAAGAGAAATAATTGAACATCTAAGTCTGTTTGGGACAGGAACCAACTTTGGGTTTAACTCTTTCTACTTACTAATCGTTAAGACAAAGCATGTTCATTTACCTCCAGGTTTCTGGTGTTTATGGCTTTGGAAACGCACTGTGTGTTCTTGATCTTACAGCAGCCAGAGCAGCGCTGGGCTTCCACGCACAGCGGCCACAGCAGAAAGTTGGCATTGTTGCGGTCCACCATGTTTCTGGTGAGATCGACCACTTCTGTGCGAAGTTTACATTTAGCCCGTTTGGCGAACTTAGTTTCTGAGGGAGCAAACACGACATGCTACGGCGTCAGCGGCACGTTCTGAGGTTGATGAGCCAGACAATGTGTACTTCTCTGCTCGAGAGTTTGAATTTTTCTGTTATTGACACACAAGGACGTGTATTGAAAAGCAGAAACACTGAGTAGGTTTTATTCAAAGATTAGAAAAGGAAAGTTGTAGATCAGCTTCTGGAAATTTTGAGTTCTGCTTCATGAGAACAACGACAAAAAGGTTAACGGGAAAAGATTTTCCCTCTGTCACAAAAACTATTAATCATCTCCCAGACGGACTGGCAGAGCGTTCTTTAGCCAACATAACGAGTTTCCTAAGAGGACAAACAACGCAGAAATATGTAAAAAAAAATAAATAATAATGATAAAAGATCACAACAACCAAATAAGGAGGTTTGGCTCACCGGGGCTGCGTGGAAGTCTGTGACCTCCGTTGGCTGCAGAGTTAGCTTCCTCCTCATCTGAGACAGCAACACAAACATAATTTATACCATTAGAAGAAGACAAATAAAACGCTGACTGTGCACAGAAACCAGAGGTGGAGCGGTCATGGTACGCTACGATTTCAAAATGTCTTGTTTTAATGTTTTTGTTTCATTTTCTTTAACCTTTACCATTTTAGTCCCATTGAGATCAAATATCTTTTTTATGAGGAAGACCTGGCCAAGACATAAAATTAATATAAATGTTTTTGTAGTTTAAACTCCTCCTAGTACAGAAAGGGCAGAAGTAACTGTGGGGTGTTTTTTCCAGCTGTGTAGAGCAGAGAGTCAATGTGGTGCTGCCCCTCCCCCATCCATTGCTGTGCACTGCCTGCAAGCTGGCTAAGAATAAAAACTGTAAAAATGGAAAGTTTGGACACATTTCCATTATTGGAAAACCTGTGACTCTTGCTAAAATCAAACTTTTTTAAAAGTTAAGATGCAACAGATGTGAAACAACTGAGAAGCTGGAGCAACTAATTAACCAGCTGACGTCAGCTCACCGTAAGAGCACAACAATCAGGTTTATCATCCTGACACTGATCAGCACTACATTGATCTGTTATTTATGGAACCTCAACTACATTTAATCAACCTGAGCTAAAAATCTAAAATATTTTAAGTGAATCTACACTAATGCTGTGTGTTTAGTTAAATAAATTGTCCAATTTTGACTCAATTAGGCTCCAAATGTTCACAAACATTACATAATCATCAAAAAAACTAATAAAATCATATACTGTAATTATTCCAAGATGTTCAGCTTTGTGAGTATGCTCTTATTTTGAAATGTCCCCTGACTCTTATGCTTTAATGCGGGTGATGTTTTGAAAAATCAAAGCCAGTAAAGTATGACAGGAGAGGAGAAATAGCCGCACCCAACCGTTCGTTTGTGTGTATTGACAGGTGATGTGTCAGGGATGTGCAAAAACTTTATAAAACATTTTGTTTTTGTATAAAAATCTCAAAAGTAAATCACATGAAAATGAAGGATCTCAAGGGATGTTGTTGCTCAGTTGAAGTGCATCACTGGATTTCGATGCCAGATTATTAAAGAGTTTTGCTTCCTCTTTAATCTTAAAATTGATTTAAACTGATTCCATGTGTCTCTAAGATGGAAAAGAAAGAAAAACCAAAGCTTTGGGTCTTTACCTACGGAGTCAGTGAGCAGCTGCTGGAGGTCCTCTATGGAGTTGATGGGGCTGTTTCTAACCAGCTCCACCAGCGCTGCAGGCAGAGGGTCCTCCTCAGACACAAACAGGAAAAAAATCAGACCAAATAACAAACAACTAGTGCAAAACCAGAAAAACAGACAGAATGTATTCAGAAGCTCATATGAGCTTAAAAAAATAAAAAATTCAGTAGGCGATGGGAAAAAACCGCAGCACTTCCGCGACTACGATTGTCTTTAAAAGCCTCTAAACAAACATTTCCAGAGTATCACACCAGAAACCACAGAACGGCTCCACTTTGTGATTCTAGAGATTTGACTGTGGGTTTAACCCCCCTTCCCTTCCCTCCTTGGTCATTAATGGGCAAGAGACAGCCTGCAAGGGAGGGGGGAATTAACCAAAGCAGACACACAATGGCCACTAAGAGCAGGGTGAATGACTATTGGCGTTGTGTCCTCTCATCTGCTAACATTTAGGGGTCAAAGGAGCAGGCGAGGAGTCAGGAAGTGGGGGAAGGAGTGATACAGAGAGAGGATGAGAGAAGGGAGGTGCATCTGGATAAAAAAGAGAAGAGGAGGGATAATAGATGAGTAGGAGAGAGGCTGAAATGGATGAGAATCTTTGTCTTAAATGGGGTTTGGAAAGCTAATTTTAAACAAGCTGAAAACTGCGATTAAAGCTGTAATGAGTTCAGTGCTGAATGTGTAACAGACTACTTTCATTCAGAACATAACAAACCCCAGCAGCTAGCAGCTATCCATACATGAACACGCACTCTCTCTCGCCCTGCGCTCACCATTCTCCCATCGACATCCGCCCTCCGCCTCCCTCGGGTATTGGTCTTGGACTTTGACTGGGCCATTCTTGCACATAAACATGCTTGGATCCGATTCAGAAATGCCCAACTCGGCTCCTCCAAAGTCTCTGTCAGTTTTCTGCATTTGCTCGAGTTCTTCAGAGGCCTTCGTTGGATTCAGGTAACGAAGGCCTCTAAAGATCCAATAAATTGTCTATAAATCTATAAAGTATCTAACAAAAATATACATCCGGGTCCGTTTTTGAACCAGGACAAAATGTGAAAAGATACTCCCAAAAGAAACCTTCAGATTAACCCACGTCTAATAAACGGTTTCTGTCAATCACATGGCATTCTTCTAAATTGTCCTTCCTTCCCACAAGACAAACTATATTCTGCTGCAGATCTGCAGCCATCTAAGTCTAAAAGAAACTCCCCAAAAAACACCAATTTTGTCATAAACCAGTCGTTATCGCCTGAACGCCATCCCATCTCCCTGCGGACGCCCTGAGGAGTCCCAGGTACAGGCAGCGGCTGCAGCTCCAAAGGAGGAGGAGGGGGGAGAACATCTAATCGTAGATAATTATGGGGGTCGAATTTGCTGGCGGCAGCCGCAGCACATGTGGGAGGTTTCACATGCAGGCCCAGAGAGCGTGCCAACACGTGCGCGACAGAGCAGTGTGCAAACGATCGGCAGTTCAGTTCATCCCGCTGTCACAGTTCAGTTTACCTCTCAGCTCGGATGCCTGGCGCAAGAACGACTTAGAACATTTCAAGCTTTTACCCAGAACACATTAGATAGTTTGCAAACTTTCTCTTTGAGTTGCAGAGAGCATGGCGGTGTTCGTGTCCCAGCTGCGAATCCTTGATCTTTTAAAATTAGACCCGGGGAATTCCTGGCTGTATACCTCAAAGCTTTAGCAACTTTCCCCCATAAAGCACTGTCAGATTTGAAATTTCCTTTTCTGTGTGATGCCAGCTAAACGACAGAAAATGAGAAGACGGCTTGATGACAGGAAGCTGAAGTCATCCCTCACAGATCAAACGTCTACCTTTTTGGGAGGCTCTCAAAGAAAACTCGCTAAGCCCATTTGCATGGTCCATTTTGAACCATGCAACAACCTGAACCTCCTTTAGTAGGTGCGAAATTACCTTAAGGTTTACATTCAATCAGTTTTAATGCAGCTTGATGAGGAAAACAAAAATAAAAATCTTGTCTTTTGAGCTGCATGTGTGTGCAGTATTGTATTTGTGTGTGTTTCTTGTTTCCCTGTGTTTTCCCCCTGGCTCTGGTGGCAAACTTGCTCTATAAACTGGTTAGTCACATATTCTTCCTGTTGCACAGCTGACTACGGATTCAATGGGATAACAATTACTTTTGTGACTTTGGGGCGTTTTTGTGCGTGTTCTCCCAACACCTGTGTGGTCTTGTACTCCAGCTTCCCCAGATCATCCAAAAACATGCACATTAGTTTAATTGCTCTCTCTTTTTCTCTCTCTCAAGTGTGTATGGGTATAATTATTTATGCTCTGTGGTTCACTACTTATTCACCCCCCTTCAATCATTCAAGAACAAACTGGACTCCCAAATTGTAACCCAGGAGTTTGTTAGAGACCCTGAACGCATCACGTCCAACCACGTGGAGACAACAGCTTCAAATTAGCGTCCATCTCTAATTTCTCCCACATTTCTTGCTACCAGGATGTGCGTGTTTTGGATCCCAGCGTCTATCTAAAGAGGAAAATCAGGGGAGTTCCACCTCACATGGAAACCTTTTGTTATAAGAGTATGTTGAAACAGGTGCACTAAATCGAAATATTTAATAGGCCTATATAGAAACAAAACATAAAAACGTTTAACCCATTTCATTAGGTTGCTGGCACCATACATGGAAAGCGGTGACAAATATTAATATTGGGCTAACATATATTATTGTATATCTCAATAATACAGTTCTAAAGGAAAGTTTAAGGTGTAGCTAAGTTTTCTGATAGGTGTCGGTAAACTTTTACTGGTCATTTTTATTTCCATTTTTACTTACCTCGGCCACGCCAAACCGCGCACACGCCGCCAGCAACGCGAGCAGCAGCAGCTGGACCCACGAGCTCATCTTGCTGTCCAGCCTCGAGCCTCTCCAACGGACCGGGAATTTATGGAGGCGCGAGCGAGCCTCTCTCCTCAGCTCGGCGCGCGGAGGGGAGGATGAGGAGGATGAGGAAGGAGACAGCGGCTCGGCTCGCGGAGCTGTGCGCGCCTGTGAGCTCCGTCCCGTTGCCAGCAGAGTGGAGAAGAGCTAGAAGGCGCTCCAAGCTCTTCCTTTCTCCTCTTTAGAAAGTAAATCCTCATGCTCAGAGTTGTAGTTTGCGCTCTTATACTTCTTCCAATGAGTCTTATCAGTGAACAAAGTGCTACGTGGCTTCTGCCCTGGACCAGCTTCATTACGCGGTGGTGGTGCTGTTGCTGCTGTGAGGAAGGGCTGGCTCCCAGCAGACCCTAATGCTCGACTATTTCCTCTCTCTCTCTCTCTCTCTCTCTCTCTCTCTCTCTCTCTCTCTCTCTCTCTCTCTCTCTCTCTCTCTCTCTCGCCCCCTGCCTGAAGAAAAAGCCACAATCCGCCTGCAAATCAGCGACACCACGGTGGATGCGCAGCAGCAGGCACGTGCAGAGGGAGGAGCTGGGGGTGCTTGAGCACCTGCCCTTTTTTCTCCTTGGCCCAAAGTGCCCTTTTGGTCAATTTTTTTTATTTATTTATTTTTATTATTATTATTTCATAAGCCCTTTTCTGACACATAAAAACATGTGCTAAAATTCTTTGCTTTTTTGTACAACATAATAAACTGGTCACCTTGTTACCTTTGACCTTTTGCCCATGACGCATGACGCAGTTGCCTCTCGCACAGTGCGATAAGGCGGCTAACTGCAGAACTCAACGTAGTGAACGTTCCAGATTACAGAACAGTTTTTGGTGAATTATAAAAAAAAAAAACGTTTTTGGTGAATAAAGTGGAGTAACTTGCTGCTTGTCAGATGACGGAAAAAGTTGAACGTTGTATCGTTTCTGCTTCAGCTCGGAGTCGCGGTTTAAGCAGAGAGGTAATGAAATACAACAGACACTGACAGGCCTTTGTGTCTGCCTTTCTCTGAAGAACTACTGAGCGGGAGGAGACAGCCAGGTGAGGAGAAACTGTTATCGATAAAGTCTGTTTGGCTGATTCAACAACAGCCTAACAGACTGTTGTCGATGACCCTGATAGATTCAGGGTCTAGATTCAGTCGTTAGTCGATAGACTGATAGATTCAGTCGTTAGCTGCTAGCTAACGACTTTGCTAGCCAAGCTAGATGACTAAAAAACTTCTCCCCTGTACCGTTAATGATATCAGTCATTCTTTAGTGTTTATTATGCAATAAGGGCAAATCGCCCGTCCAAAACCGATCATCTGCATAATGGATATATGTCCGACCTTCTAATTTCCTTTGCTGCATAATGTACATTTAATTTATTCCGGCGTTATGTAAATGTATCTTGAAGGAGAATAACACTTAAATAAAAGTCCAACAAGGATATTAATTTAGAATTGAAAATAACTCACCCCGAATTACCATGATAGATATATAAAAGTGTCATTAATGAAGGGGAAACAAAACTCAACCCTGACTTTAAGTTTAGGGTCTGGTAAGCAGAGTGTGAAGTTAAATTTGTTTCCCAATTATTCAACAGAGAAAAAAAAAACTAACCTCAGTTAAGTAAAATAAAATTGTAATCAAAACTTTTGGAATTGTAATGATTCCTTTAAAAAAAAGTTTTGTTTAAAATACTTTTTTTAATTTTTACCAAACATAAACATTTACTTGCACACATCAGAAATCTTTTGTTGTTTTGTGAAAACTCAGTAGGCCTTTCTCATGGTGACATGCATTAACAATTCAATTTTTGCTTTTGTTTTTTTGCAGTTTCACGTTAAAGTTTGATGCAGCTCTGCTTTCCTGAATGGACCGTCTTCATCTCCACTGCAAGTGTAGCAAACAGGCAGCTCTTTTTTATAGATTACAGTCACTAAAAGGTTGCATTGTGCCCTTGTTTATATTTTTAATAGTATAATTCTGTACAGACAAAATATGTCTGGTCCAGCTCTGATTTACATATCTTGCTAAATTGCGGGTTTGAATATTGCAATACTTTCCTATAACAAAAGAGACCTGCAGAAAGAAATTACTAATAAAATATCTTACATATGCATAGTGTTATGCTCTATATGGAGATGTTTGTTGGCTTTGATTGTATATGTCACATTTTTGTAATTTATCATTGTTTATTAAACTCTGAAAGCTGAATGGCTTTGTTAATATTCTGTCCTAGAATGCGGTTAGATGTGCCCTTTTTTTGTTTTTGAGCACCTGCCCCTTTAGTGGTCTCTGCACGGCCCTGCGCAGCAGTCGCCCTCAGTCTTGATTTATGAAAATATTTCTGTGACGAAACAAAGTCGTTTTTGCTTTGTTTTTGTGTGAGAGTGGGCACGCGCTTGATGTCCTGCTGACTTTAGCGCGTGCTACTTAAGATGAGAATAAATGGTAGCGTGTGTGTTATTTATACATTTCATGAGGAGAAGTTAGAGATGGAAAAAATATCGAGTAATTTCCCTTTTTGAAGGGGAAATATATGAGATATTCCTGCTATTTTAAAGATATTATAAAGTTATATTGTTTAGGGAAAAAGTAACAGCAAGCTTGCTAATTTGTAGAGCGTAAATTTGAAATCCTGGCTGATTGCCTCCATGCCGCATTGAAGGCTGCAAAATGATTCCTGACCAAGTATTGAGTGCATAACTGAACATAATTATTTGAAAGTTGGGTTTTTATGAGCTGCATGCCAAAATCATCAGTATTAAAACAATAAAAGACCTGAAATATTTCAGTTGGTGTGCAATGAATCTAAAATATATGACAGTTTAATTTTTATCATTACATTATGGAAAATAATGAACTTTATCACAATATGCTAATTTTTTGAGAAGGACCTGTATTTTGAAGAGCTGTTCTCAGAGACTCTACCTTTTAAGAAGACTTAGTGATATTGGGGTGGCCCAAATAGACTCTAGTTGGGTCACCCACCCCTATGTCTTGAATTTGGGGGGGGGAATCATATTTTATTTATTACTACAGAAGGGTTCAGTGAATGCGCATATGAAACTGGTACCTCAAAAAAGGTTAAGAACCACTGCGCTAGTACCAGAGACCAAATAAAATAGTGATGAACCATGGGAATTGAAGTCTTTCTTTTTTCAATTTAAACGTACAAACAGCAGCAGTTTGATAATAAATTGTATGATGTTAAAATCAGCTCTAAAAATTCTATCTTATGTTTATTAATAGAAAATTTGAAACTTTTAAAAAGCATTTACCCCTTTGCACAGCGTCGAGGTGTTTCTGGTCCTTCGTTGGGAGAGACTCACAGGAAGATTCAGTCTCTCTGCTTTGTCCACATACAATTATAAACACTGCATCTGTTTTCTAGCATAATTCTGGCTGAATTTATGACCATTCCTCTCATCAGAAATTTTGGCACTTTGCCTCAATTGGTTGCCGTCTGCTCGAAAACAACTTCAAGCCTGACTGACATTCACAGCTGCCCACCAATTGTTTTGTGGTCAGAGAAAACAAAGTTTGCACTATTCAGCTTTGTGGATGGAAAAGATTGTTTGGCGTAGTCAAGGTGATGCCTTCGAACCAAAGAAAACTACACCGACTGTCAAGCAGCGTCATGTCAAGTCGCTGTTGTGCAACAGGTGTTCTGACCATCTGTCATACCCATAAATCCAGCATATCTTATGGTAATGTGCATGATAGTCAGAACACCGGCAGGTTTTGGGGAATCGTGCAAAGATAAAAGAAAACCTGGAGTGGGAGGGCTTCAGGGCCGGCCCAAGCCTCCATGGGGCCCTAAGCGAAATGTGGTTTTGGGGCCCTCTAGTTCTAACAATGTGTACTGGCTGCAATCAGCAGTCCAATCATTAGATCATTCACACACCTGCTTAAAACTTATTGCATCTCTGGCAGTGCTGTTTACATTATACACACGTTTAATATAGGAATCATTTATTGGCCAACTGATTTATCAACCAATTGATTTCTGGGACTGAATTCCATAATTTTGGGGGATTGTGATTGGCCGATGCTTACACCTGAAGCCTGCCCTCTCAAGGGCGGAAGGGTACGGAGAACCCACTTACGGGATCGGGCCACGCCACCAGCCTGGCCGCCTAGGACACCATGACCATGGGAACAGAGGAGACGGCAGCGGCTGAAGGCAAACTCACAGTGAGAGGTGAAACGCAGAATGGCTGCAGCAGCGGCGAGAGGCGAAGATTTTGCAGCAAGTATCACTTTGTCTCAAAGGGGAAAGGGCAGCCGCATTGTCAGTGTGGCCCGCTTTTTTTTTAAATATCCATTTGTCCATCAAGCTGTGTTTGCACATGTTTCAATTGATTTACACTCAAGCTTCCCCCTTTAACTTGAGGAAGCTACTTTCTTTCGTTAAATGTGAAAAAAGATAAAAAAAATACCCACTATCTGCCTTTTAAATAGCTACTTTCTTTTGTTAAATGTGAAAAAAGATTAAAAATACCCACTATCTGCCTTTTAGATAGCTACTTAGAAGTAGCCAATTTAAAAATAGAGGATGAGAAAAAGTCGAGGCGTTCTCACTGTGTGGGTAAGAGAGCAGTCGACGTTACACAGCTCTGCAGTTGAACAAGATTTTTATTTCTTATTTCATATTTCTCTAAATCTTGCGATAAAACAGTAAAATTTTTCTTGCCTGGCATGTCTCAACAAAATGTGCACCATAACGACTAAAACTCCATCAATCTTCCGTGTTTAAGGAAATAATTCCTTCAGCAAACGAGCATTTTTGGCATAGTTTCTAGTGTAAATATTCTGGTACACTTGAAATTAAGACAAAACTAACTTTTTAGCACCACAGAGGAGCTTGTTTTACGTCATTAATCCCTTAATATTGATGAAAATTTTCTAGATATAAGTGAAATAATCTGCCAGTGGAACAGAACATTTTACCTGGACAAAATCTGTTGCCAAGGTGATGTACAGTATTTGTTTTTCTCCACCGTTTTGATCTCATCTCAGCAAAACACCTTCTCCTCTGTGTTTACTGTGACCCTTACATGTGGTTTTCTTCTCCACACATCTATATTAACTATATTTATCATATTTTGGTAACATCCAGTCTAACAAACAGGCTAAACTCTTTCAATATGGTATTTGGTTTATTCCATAAAATTTAAATAAAAACAAAAAAATTTTTGCAACATGAATAAAATGTGGAAAAGTTTAAGGATGTGAAAACCTTTGCAGCAGCCGACTGTTTTTTTTTCCATTTTCAATTTGGGATTAAAAACCAAAACGTTAAAGGAGACATTATGTTGATGCCTTTTCTGTTGAATTCTCAGCTTGGTTTTGGGGGCCGGCGTCGGTGGTGCTTGTGGTCCATCATCCATTACTGGTAGGGTTAATTTATAAAACTCAAAGGATTAAAGAGGAATAATTTGACTGCCATATCCTTCTTCTGCAAACCAATTTGTTAGAATGGATTATAAAGTTCAGATTCCAAATTCATTTTACACTAAAACATCCGCAACAGCTTCATGTTTACTGTGTTGGAGTCATTTGGGAAACTTTAAGTCAAGAAGCCACTGAATGCAGCAAAACCAGGAAATTCAACCCAGGACTGTAAATTTATGCTGGAAAGAAAATAACTCTCTCTGGGGGATTTTGGCCCGACTTTCATTACAGACATTTCAGTACAACCTCTGGAAAATGTGTTAAATTGTAAAAGATATACAGGATAGTTAACAATTGTCCTCAGAAATTGTTTTAAGGCTCTATTAAAGTCTTTCAGTGTGTTGACGAAAGGCTAAGAAAATACATGATCTGTGCTGTTCTAGTGGTAACAAATTGTCTGATTTAATTGGCTAATTTTAAAATATGTTCAGGGTTTCCCTCAGTGTATTATAAGCCTGGCGGGCCACCAGGCTTTACTTGTGCCCCCACCAGGCTAATCATTGCTTATTTATTTAAGTCTTTTTAAAATGTTTGCAGTTTTTAAGACTTTATAGTTGGTGTTCATGCGTTAATCTTCCAATCTTTCAATAACACAAAATTATCAAGTGATATTTTCAAATTTCCTGTCAACTTCAAACATTTTTTAACTCAAAAACATGACGGGCCGCTGGATGAATGACTGATATGCACCCAACCACTGGGCTTAGTGAGTTTTCTGGGGACACCTTGTACGTTTCTTGCCAAAAAGTCTTTTTCTGTGTGTTAGCACAAAACTGAACTCACTGAATTATCTTTCTGAATGACTCGGACTCGGGACAAGAACTAATAAAAGATTATGTTCCTATTATGTTTTCTGTGTGTTAGCATGTTACGACCGGTGTCTGCTGGTGCCCGTCCCTGATTGATTCTAAGAAGACGACGGAGATGTCCCATTGGCTGCTTTCCGGAGGTGACGGACATAAAAGCTGCTGACGTGGACTTCCTGTGTTCCATCCTCGACTCATCTCCATCGGCCACACCCCTTTCCTTTGTTCATCTGTGTTAGAGTTCTGGAGTGTAGGAGTGAGCTGCCGTTTATGTTTCCTAAGTTTTTTCATGTTTTTCTTAGTTAGGAAGGTAAGTTTTTGTCCTTTGGTTTATTTACTTTCGATTAGGTAAGTTTCTGTTACTATTTAGATAGTTTCCATTTGTTTGCTGTTTTCGGTGATAGCTCACTCTGAAGCCAAGTACTCCATTGGTAACATCTTTATCAAAAAAATACATCATTTTAAAATAAATAATTATTGTCAACTGTTCAACTTTGTGTGTGTCGGTTGTTGAGATCAGAGGAGGATGGATCCTTCATGTTGCGACCTGGGCCCCCCTAGACTGGTCGTAACATAGCACAAAACTGAACTCACTGAATTATCTTTCTGAATGACTCGGACTCGGAACAAAAAATAATAAAAGATGATGTTGCCAAAAAATGGCAACAAACAAGATTTTATTTATTTATCCAATAACAAATAAATAAATGATGTATAGCTTAAAATTACTGTATACTCTATTCCAACTGACTACATTCATTAGACACCAGAACATTCAATTATGTGAGTCCAAGATGACTGCACCTAAACTGCTTAGCAGATGTGAAAATATATGAAAAAAGGAAAATCATAACTAAAACCATTCTGTTGTGTATGTTGTAAAGTGTTTAAGCTTGAGTTCTTTTGTTGTTTTGACTCATCACGATGAAAATCTAGACCAGTTTATAATTTTATCACTATGATCTTTTGATATATGTTGCGAAAAGTCATTCATTTGTACTATTAAAAATATGGAGTGAAATTAAATTGTGTTCCTCGTGTCTATAAGACGATATAGATGAGGTAGCGTCAGAAAATCAAACAGTATTATGTAAGGGAGCACCAGCAGGCGGCGCTGCAGGAGGAAACGGTGCCACTAGTTGGTCAGTAATGTCTCTTCACCAGCCTGCCTTCAGTCTCCATGGTAACCAGCTGTTGTTCTGGATGAATACTAGCATGCGCTTTAACTCAGTTTCACTCTAGGCTAATTAGGCTAACAGCTAATTGCTAGCGGTGCTAGCATTGCACGTCCAGGTGCCACCCGTTGCCATGGAGACTTAAAACAAGCTGGTTATTCTCTCACTTGTGGGTTTACATCCTTATCTACCAAAAGAGGCATCATGAGTCATAGAGACAAAGTTAAATATACTTATCAGAAAGAAGAGAAGTTTCTACAAAATATAAGTAATGTCTTACAATGGAGATATTATTCTTATCCAACCTTCAGTTTGTTCAAGTTTCTCTAATATTGTTCAGGATGCTGCTATTTTCCTGTTCCTGTCCAAATCACATACATTTTACTTGAATGGCATGTTTTCATCTATTTTGAGGAGAAATTTCTGTCAACTCTTGCTTACACCAAATCAGTGATCCCTAATAAAATTATCTAAAATATTTTTGATTTGCCTAAAAGGAAGTAGCAGTGTCTGTTTGCTGTACTACCAATTCTATGTATTTTATTTTTGTTTTGTTTTTTACAAAAAATAATTATTAAAAATAAAATGTACAGAAATCAAAGATTTGTTTTTTCTGTGAGTGATAGAAGTGATTCAGGACGGTGTTTTGAGTGAGCGTCGCTCCCTCACCCTGACGTTCCTTCCCTGGGGGGAAGAGGGGGGGCGCCGATCCATGTTTTCGCATCCACCTGAATAATGTGTAGTTGCGCCACTGCTTTGAAGCTGCTCCATAGTTGACGCTGTAAAAGATCAAGAATTTGTTTGGCAAATGCTTTTGACAGATTGACAGATTCGCTTCCTTATAAACAGTTTGTCACATTAATGTCATTTCGAAACAGTTCCTGTATCGGTCACGTGACTTGCTGAAACCAATACGCACCGACTCGGGTTTTGGTCCATGTGCTTGAGACATGCGGCGATGCATCGGTGTTGCCGGACCCATCACTAGCATTTAGTTGCGTTTTACTACTGGAATGTTCTAGAACAGTGGTTCGTAACCGGGGTTCGATGAGTCGGTCTCAGGGGTTCGGCGGAGCCTCTGCCGCGGAGGTAAAGACACTTGTGTAAAGTTGTGATGACGCCCCGCTTTGCCATCACTTGCTGCAAAGGATCACGTTACATTGCTTAGCCAATCAGAGGGTCACGTTACATTGCTTAGCCAATCAGTGCAGCGGAAGAGCACTGATTGAAGGAGCTCCACTCTCAGCATGGATTTGAACTTGTGTTTTCATTTATTTCAGCAAAGCTCACCGGCTGGTAACACAACTAATATAATTACGTTACTAAATCAGAATTTAGTAACAAAGTCTTTATTATTTATTATTAATTTTTCATTCTCCTTAGAATATAGAGCTAATTAAATAATCTAAACAAGACCTTAAAGTGGTTCCAGTTTCTCTCGATGGCCAACCTGTTGAAACTGTGGCAAATTTTTGTTTCTGGACAGTCAGCTCAACTTTGCTGAAAACCCTTATTATATTTTGAAGAACTGTTCTCAGAGACTCTACCTTTTAAGAAAACTTCATATTTTATTTATCACCACAGAAGGGTTCATTGAGTGCGCTTATGAAGCTGGTGGGTTCGGTACTTCAAAAAAGGTTAAGAACCACTGGTTTAGAGTGAAAACCTTATCAGTAAAACCGGGAAAAAAAAATTTGCACCTGGACCTTCACTTCATGGTTGAACAGTCGTTTCTGGTGGGAATGTTTTTAGGTAGAACCTGAAATGACGACCCCTAAACACTGCATGAAATTTAGTTTAGTTCTTCAGAAGTAAAATACAGGAAGGGTTATTATCAACGTACAAACTTTTAAATCATTCCAAAACCTCAAAGCTTTCAGAAAGGTCCAAGGAAATTATTTTAGGTGTTTTTGAATATTTGTGCCATTTTGGATCTGATTAAATTCAGCAGCGCTATGCTAAAAGTCTGCAGCGACACTATTGAATACATTGAAGTGAACCTGTCATCATCTCTTGTCTTAACAGCAACAACAAAGGCACTTATGAGTGATTAGAAAGGATAACTTGAAATATAGTGCCACATTTGGGATGGGGCACCGTAATACAGAGGAAAAACTGATGCGTTTCATGAATTTAGCTGCATTGTGATAGAATATTGAAGTATCCACGAAGTTAACGTCAAGCTGTTAATATTGTTTGGTTGAGAAAATCGTGTTAAAGATGGTGCCTGCTCATATGTAACAAAACAAACCATCACCATAACATGCTAGCATGTAGCATTATAAAAATGATGCTACACGCTAGCATGTTAATTTGGGAATAAGTCACTGCAATGAAATTAAAAATGATGAAACACAAATAAAAACAAAAACCAAATATGATTTCCAGCTCAATTTAAAGATTCTTGTAATCATATGAAAATAGGCAAACATTCTCTTTTCACGATTGCATATATTAAATCAGACAGAAATCAGTAACAGTTGTAAATTGGCATGAAGAACACAGGCCAAGATTGTTAATAACTTAAGATGCTTGTCTGACGGTGGATTACTGGACACAGCAGTACGATTAGACAAGTCATTAAAAATAAAGGCAAATATTCACAAAAATAACATAAAAAACTTTGAAAGTTTAAATGCATGGCCTTCTGAATTTGTCTCAAAGAAATTTAAACCAATGTGTTGCAACATCTTACAGAAGAGCTTAAAGAGAGCAGATTCATTAATTTTACTAGGTTCAATTTAGAGAGGAAGGTTGAGAAAACATATTTCTAAAGCTTTTTTGAGAAATACGTCTGAGATAAATAACAGAAGTGTTGACTTGTGCACACAGCAACACTAATTTAGACACATGGCGGGTTTGGGCACCATTAACAATTTGTTTCTGTTCTAAGCCATAAATCTACACAAATCTTTTAGAAAATTTCAGTCTCTGCATGTCTTCTTGGCAGTATTTCTATAGAACATGAATCCACAGTAAAGACAAATAAATAAGAAACGTAGCGCACAGTCCGCTCACATGTATATCTATAGCATTGATTCTGCAACAGAGTTTGTGTTGGTTACTTACAAAATTATCCACACACCCAAACTTTTTCCACACTTTGTCACATTAACACCACAAACTTTGATCAACTTTATTCTGATTTCATGCGACAAACGCAAAGCAGTGCACAGTGATTAAGTGGAAGGAAATTGACAGAGGTTTGGATTTTTCTTTCAAAAATGTTTTTTGATTTGTAAAAGAAAATTCAAATCATATTTCACTTTCAATCTGCTTCTGAATTATGCACTACTTTGTGTTTCTCTGTTATAGAAATTTGAAGAAATTACACTGAAGTTTGTGATTACGAAACAGTGGAAACTAGTCGGGTTATAAATACGATTGCAATGCGATTTAGATGCTGATTTTGTTTGCTGACCACATGTGTGTGTGTGTGTGTGTGTGTGTGTGTGTCATTCCAGTGTTTGCAATGAGTGAAATATAATTACACACGGTTAAAGAAAAAAGAGATCATGATTGATTTTGCGAGTTGATGATCAATATCACTCTGAAAATTTCTGCCCATTTTGCGGTCTCATTCTGATTGTCTTAAAGATTACGCAACTCATCATTTTTAGCAAAACAGTTAAATCCACTTTTGTTAACGTTTTAACCAATTGTTCTTTACGTTTCACCTTGCCAGTGGTATTACAACGTCTTCCAAAAAGAAACCTCCCATACAGCCTTGGTTGTCGACATTGAAGTGCAGCATCTCTCTTTCATGATATCTAAGCAAGGATTCACAGAAATTGCACTATTTTCCGCAGTTGTACAGCGATGCCTCTTCGGTCCCACACAGTCGCGTCTTTATCCGTCTTTGGGACTTTGAACTGTCAAATGAGGGAAGTTTTCTCCTGAGCAGGTCCGTCCTGGAAAAAATTGTTTGCTGTGTGTTATGGTACATTTTCAATGTGGCAAAAACACCAGAGAAAAGTGTCAGTACGGCTACAATCTGTCTTGTAAGAGAGATATGCTCAAATTACTTTCGACTATGTTTCATTTTAAAGCGTCTAAAAATTGAGAAATGTTTAATGATTTTAGAGAAGTGGTTCTAAATCTATCTAAAGTACAAAAAGAACCAGAATCAAAAATATTTTGACTCCAATCATTTCCACTTTTCTGCCACTTCTTGCAGTTTAATCCCACCCAGCACCTGACCACTGCGTTCTCTAACAGTAGCAGCTTTCTCTACCGATAGGAGAAACAAAACCTGTCAAGAAATCCAACAAAAGGCTTTTTTTTTAACATTACCGTGCCACAGTAAGACCAGTCTGCCTTCTAGCTACCTCTGTTCATGTGTTCCTGCACAATGAAGCTGCCAAAGCAGAACCAGCCAGTGACAGTAGCACTGTTGGTTATAACGGACCACGGCTCACGTTGACCCCCCACTCCACACCTACTCACCCACTCAACTTTGTGACAACCTTTCTAGACATAAAAGTCAAACTCCAGGCTGCCTCTTCTTCACATGAATCACACACAGGAGGAAGGAAGGAAACTCAGGCCTCACTGATTTGTAAAAGAGTCTGCAGTGTTTACGTCACACGTCGACTCGCAGGATAATCGTTTGATTGGGTTTGATCGTATCTGCTGGAAGCAAACCCAATCTAAGACCACCCGTCAGATTCTGAAGCAGCGAAAAGGAGCTCATGCTAACATCAGATGTTCAGAGATTACAGTAAAACTGATTAATGCATTCTGTACTCTGGTTATTAATGTTAAACCTTTAATCCCGATGACGGAGAACGCGCAGAGTAAAATTCGTACCTGTCCTTGCGCCGGTGCCGGGCCGAGGATCTGATGTCGATGCAGGTGGCTGTGCAGCCTGTGAGTAGCTCTCTTCTTGAGCAGAGCAGGACGCGGCGTAAGCTGACATGTGCAATCCAGGTGATCTACGACTGACACCACAACCTTAGAATGAGTGGGTCTTTTGTTTTTGTACGTGATCTTGGTGACCTGGAGAGGTTGAGAAGAAGAAGACGGGAGTCACTGGGCGGTACTCCGAGTTAAAGAAAATAAATAAAAAAACGTCTTGTGGAGATGCTATGACAAATGTATGCTTTTATGTGCTCAAAAAGGAGCTGTTGCTAGGCAACAAATGGAGGTTAAATAACCAGAGCTGCAATTTTCTGTTGCTTCTCAGAGTGAACTACTTGAAAAGCACAGAGAAATAAGATGCAGAGCAAGTCTTTTACATTTTATCCGTCTGATTCACCTCGTCTGTGTTTGTTGGGCTGTAAACTAAAAATCTTACTTTTTTTTAGTGAATGAATGCAACATGTATAAGCACTAATGGCAAAACAACACTCTTTTATGTGGAAGTTGTTATTGAAGGAAGATGACTCAAGCTAAACTAATTTCAATTTTTGTCTGTCATGATCCGTGTTTCTATGTGTTTATTTTCTAGTTTCTGTGTGATTCTGTTCCCTGTTAGCCCTGTCTCTGCGTCTTTCCCCGTTGATTGTCTCCCAGGTGTGTCTCGTTCCCGTGATTGCCCCGTGTGTATTTAGTCTCCCCTGTTGTCTGTATTCTTCGTCGGGTCCTTGTCAACTGTATGTCAATTGATACGTCTATTGATGTCACCTTCTCCGTGCTACCAGTTTTCCTCGTGCTGTTTCCCTGTTGTTCCTTGTGAGAGTTCTTGGTCATTAAATTCATCATTTTCGCTACATCCTGGGTCCTGCCTGCGTCTTCACTCACCGGAAAACACCGCCACATGACATTGTCATGTGATCTTCAAGAAAATCTTTGGGTTTTTTTTATAATTAAACACCTGTTGATATATTTTTAAATTTATGTAGAAAGTTACAAAAATGTTTTGCTATGAATTACAGTTGTTATTCTCAATTACTTTCAGATAAGCTCAACATTTCTAATAGTCCAGAGGGAGTTAATGGTGACGGCAAGAAGGCCTTCCAACATCACCAAAGATAAAGCGTCAAAAACCTGCTGAAATATGCAAAAAGCAATCATGAAACAGCTGTAATTGCTCTAAATCTAAAACATTTTTTTCTACTGATTATTAAAAAAGCTGCATGTAACAGAATGCTTCTTTCTCATTGTTTTATTATTTTTTGGGAGATACCTGTCATTTATATCAGAAACAAACGTCTTAAATCAAAGAGAAATAATTGAACATCTAAGTCTGTTTGGGACAGGAACCAACTTTGGGTTTTACTTTCTACTTACTAATCGTTAAGACAAAGCATGTTCATTTACCTCCAGGTTTCTGGTGTTTGTGGCATTGGAAACGCACTGCATTCTCTTGATCTTACAGCAGCCAGAGCAGCGCTGGGCTTCCACGCACCACGGGACCAACAGAAAGTTGGCACTGGTGGTGTCCACCATGTCTCTGGTGATCTCGACCACTTCTGTGCGAACTTTACATTGAGCCCGCTGGGCTTGCGGAGGGTCTGAGGGAGCAAACACGACATGCTACGGCGTCAGCGGCACGTTCTGAGGTTTGATGAGCCAGACAATGTGTACATCTCTGCTCGAGAGTTTGAATTTTTCTGTTGACAGACAATGACGTGTATTGAAAAGCAGAAACACTGAATAGGTTTTATTCAAAGATTAGAAAAGGAAAGTTGTAGATCAGCTTCTGGAAATTTTGAGTTCTGCTTCATGAGAACAACGACAAAAAGGTTAACGGGAAAAGATTTTCCCTCTGTCACAAAAACTATTAATCATCTCCCAGACGGACTGGCAGAGCGTTCTTTAGCCAACATAACGAGTTTCCTAAGAGGACAAACAACGCAGAAATATGTAAAAAAATAAATAAAAAAAGATCACAACAACCAAATAAAGAGGTTTGGCTCACCGGGGCTGCGTGGAAGTCTGTGACCTCCGTTGGCTGCAGAGTTAGCTTCCTCCTCATCTGAGACAGCAACACAAACATCATTTATGCCATTAGAAGAAGATAAATAAAACGCTGACTGTGCACAGAAACCAGGGGTGGAGCGGCCATGGTACGCTACGATTTCAAAATGTCTTGTTTTAATGTTTTTGTTTCATTTTCTTTAACTTTTACCATTTTAGTCCCATTGAGATCAAATATCTTTTTTATGAGGAAGACCTGGCCAAGACATAAACTTAATATAAATGTTTTTGTAGTTTAAACTCCTCCTAGTACAGAAAGGGCAGAAGTAACTGTGGGGTGTTTTTTCCAGCTGTGTAGAGCAGAGAGTCAATGTGGTGCTGCCCCTCCCCCACCCATTGCTGTGCACTGCCTGCAAGCTGGCTAAGAATAAAAACTGTAAAAATGGAAAGTTTGGAAACATTTCCATTAATGGAAAACCTGTGAATCTTGCTAAAATCAAACTTTTTTAAAAGTTAAGATGCAACAGATGTGAAACAACTGAGAAGCTGGAGCAACTAATTAACCAGCTGACGTCAGCTCACCGTAAGAGCACAACAATCAGGTTTATCATCCTGACACTGATCAGCACTACATTGATCTGTTATTTATGGAACCTCAACTACATTTAATCAACCTGAGCTAAAAATCTAAAATATTTTAAGTGAATCTACACTAATGCTGTGTGTTTAGTTAAATAAATTGTCCAATTTTGACTCAATTAGGCTCCAAATGTTCACAAACATTACATAATCATCAAAAAAACTAATAAAATTATATACTGCAATTATTCCAAGATGTTCAGCTTTGTGAGTATGCTCTTATTTTGAAATGTACCCTGACTCTTATGCTTTAATGCGGGTGATGTTTTGAAAAATCAAAGCCAGTAAAGTATGACAGGAGAGGAGAAATAGCCGCACCCAACCGTTCGTTTGTGTGTATTGACAGGTGATGTGTCAGGGATGTGCAAAAACTTTATAAAACATTTTGTTTTTGTATAAAAATCTCAAAAGTAAATCACATGAAAATGAAGGATCTCAAGGGATGTTGTTGCTCAGTTGAAGTGCATCACTGGATTTTGATGCCAGATTACTAAAGAGTTTTGCTTCCTCTTCAATCTTAAAATTGATTTAAACTGATTCCATGTGTCTGTAAGATGGAAAAGAAAGAAAAACCAAAGCTTTGGGTTTTTACCTACGGAGTCAGTGAGCAGCTGCTGGAGGTCCTCTATGGAGTTGATGGGGCTGTTTCTAACCAGCTCCACCAGCGCTGCAGGCAGAGGGTCCTCCTCAGACACAAACAGGAAAAAAATCAGCCCAAATAACAAACAACTAGTGCAAAACCAGAAAAACAGACAGAATGTATTCAGAAGCTCATATGAGCTTAAAAAAATAAAAAATTCAGTAGGCGATGGGAAAAAACCGCAGCACTTCCGCGACTACGATTGTCTTTAAAAGCCTCTAAACAAACATTTCCAGAGTATCACACCAGAAACCACAGAACGGCTCCACTTTGTGATTCTAGAGACTTGACTGTGGGTTTAACCCCCCTTCCTTTCACTCCTTGGTCATTAATATTCTTTGTAACAACTAATCACCTCACATGGAAACCTTTTGTTATAAGAGTATGTTGAAACAGGTGCACTAAATCGAAATATTTTATATTCATAAACAAAACAAAACATAAAAAGTTGAATATTTCATGAGGTTACTGGCGCCATACATGGAAAGCGGTGACAAATATTAATATTGGGCTAACATCTATTATTGTATATCTCAATAATACAGTTAAAGGAAAGTTTAATGTGTAGCTAAGTTTTCTGACAGGTGTCGGTAAACTTTTACTGGTAATTTTTATTTCCATTTTTACTTACCTCGGCCACGCCAAACCGCGCACACGCCGCCAGCAACGCGAGCAGCAGCAGCTGGACCCACGAGCTCATCTTGCTGTCCAGCCTCGAGCCTCTCCAACGGACCGGGAATTTATGGAGGCGCGAGCGAGCCTCTCTCCTCAGTTCGGCGCGCGGAGGGGAGGATGAGGAGGATGAGGAAGGAGACAGCGGCTCGGCTCGCGGAGCTGTGCGCGCCTGTGAGCTCCGTCCCGTTGCCAGCAGAGTGGAGAAGAGCTAGAAGGCGCTCCAAGCTCTTCCTTCCTCCTCTTTAGAAAGTAAATCCTCATGCTCAGAGTTGTAGTTTGCGCTCTTATACTTCTTCCAAGGAGTCTTATCAGTGAACAAAGTGCTACGTGGCTTCTGCCCTGGACCAGCTTGTTTACGCGGTGGTGGTGCTGTTGCTGCTGTGTGGAAGGGCTGGCTCCCAGCAGACCCTAATGCTCGACTTTTTCCTCCCTCTCTCTCCCCCAACCCCCCGCCCCCTGCTTGAAGAAAAGGCCATAATCCGCCTGCCAATCAGCGACATCACGGTGGATGCGCAGCAGTCGCCCTCAGTCTTGATTTATAACAATATTTCTTTGGCGAAACCACAGAAATATTTTTGCTTTGTTTTTGTGTGAGAGTGGGCACGCGCGCTTGCTGTCCTGCTGACTTTAGCGCGTGCTACTTAAGATGAGAATAAATGGTAGCGTGTGTGTTATTTATACATTACATGAGGAGAAGTTAGAGATAGAAAAAATATTTATTCGAGTAATTTCCCTTTTTGAAGGGGAAATATATGAGACATTCCTGCTATTTTAAAGTTTTAAAGTTATATTGTTTAGGGAAAAAGTAACACCAAGCTTGCTAATTTGTAGAGCGTAAATCTGAAATCCTGGCGTTAGTACAGTGGTTCTTAACCTGGGTTCGACCGATCCCCAGGGGTTTGGCAGAGCCTTTGCTGTGGAGGTAAAGACACACTTGTGTAAAGTCGTGATGACGCCCCGCTTTGCCATAAATTGCTGCAGAGGATCACGTTACATTGCTTAGCCAATCAGTGCTGCGGAGGAGCACTGATTGAAGGAGCTCCACTGTGAGTATGGATGTGAACTTGTGTATGAGCAAAGCTCACCGTTTAGTGTACTTCTAAATCTGCTCCTTAGTTGCATGTTTTGAAGTACACTAAACTTCAAAACTAGTGGTGTGGGGTGGTAACACAACTAATATAATTACATTACTAAATCAGAATACCGCAAAGTCTTTATTATTTATTATAAGTTTTTCATTCTCTTAAGAATATAAGGCTAATTAAATAATCTAAACAAGACCTTAAAGTGGTTCCAGTATCTCTCGATGGCCAACTTGTTGAAACTGTGGCAAATTTTCTTTTCTGGACAGTCAGCTCAACTTTGCTGAAGACACTGACTATACAGGTCCTTCTCAAAAAATTATCATGTTTATTAATCATTATCATGATTAATAAACATGATAAGTTGGAATTTTTAGAGCTGATTTTAACATCATACAATTTATTGTCAAACTGCTGATGTTTGTACGTTTAAATTTAAAAAGCCTTAAATTCCCATGGTTCATCACTATTTTATTTGGTCTCTGGTACTAACGCAGTGGTTCTTAACCTTTTTTGAGGTACCAAACCCACCAGTTTCATATGCGCATTCACTGAACCCTTCTGTAGTAATAAATAAAATATGATTCCCCCCCCCAAATTCAAGACATAGGGGTGGGTGACCCAACTAGAGTCTATTTGGGCCACCCCAATATCACTAAGTCTTCTTAAAAGGTAGAGTCTCTGAGAACAGCTCTTCAAAATACAGGTCCTTCTCAAAAAATTAGCATATTGTGATAAAGTTCATTATTTTCCATAATGTAATGATAAAAATTAAACTGTCATATATTTTAGATTCATTGCACACCAACTGAAATATTTCAGGTCTTTTATTGTTTTAATACTGATGATTTTGGCATGCAGCTCATAAAAACCCAAAATTCCTATCTCAAAAAATTAGCATATTTCATCCGACCAATAAAAGAAATGTGGTTTAATACCAAAAAAGTCAACTTTCAAATAATTATGTTCAGTTATGCACTCAATACTTGGTCAGGAATCATTTTGCAGCCTTCAAGGCGGCATGGAGGCAATCAGCCTGTGGCTCTGCTGAGGTGTTATGGAGCCCAGGATGATTCGATGGCGTTAAGCTCATCCAGAGTGTTGGATCTTGCGTCTCTCAACTTTCTCTTCATAATATCCCACAGATTCTCTATGGGGTTCAGGTCAGGAGAGTTGGCAGGCCAATTGAGCATAGTAATACCATGGTCAGTAATACCAGTGGTTTTGGCTCTGTGAGCAGGTGCCAGGTTGGGCTGAAAAATTGAATCTTCATCTCCATAAAGCTTTTCAGCAGATGGAGCATGAAGGGCTCCAAAACCTCCTGATAGCTGCTACATTGACCCTGCCCTTGATAAAGCACAGTGGACCAACACCAGCAGCTCCCCAGACCATCACTGACTGTGGGTTCTTGACACTGGACTTCTGGCCTTTTGGCATTTCCTTCTCCCCAGTCTTCCTCCAGACTCTGGCACCTTGATTTCCGCATGACATGCAAAATTTGCTTTCATCCGAAAAAAGTACTTTGGACCACAGAGCAACAGTCCAGTGCAGCTTCTCGGTAGCCCAGGTCAGGCGCTTCTGCCGCTGTTTCTGGTTCAAAAGTGACTTGACCTTTGACCTGGGGAATGCAGCACCTGTAGCCCCTTTCCTGCATGGTGGCTCTGGATGTTTCTACTCCAGACTCAATCCACTGCTCCACAGGTCCCCCAAGGTCTGGAATCGGCCCTTCTCCACAATCTTCCTCAGGGTCCGGTCACCTCTTCTTGTTGTGCAGCGTTTCTGCCACACATTTTCCTTCCCACAGAGGTTCCTTGATACAGCACTCTGGGAACAGCCTATTGGTTCAGAAATGTCTGTGTCTTACCCTCTTGCTTGAGGGCGTCAATGATGACCTTCTGGACAGCAGTCAGGTCAGCAGTCTTACCCATGATTGCGGTTTTGAGTAATGAACCAGGCTGGGAGTTTTAAAAGCCTCAGGAATCTTTTGCAGGTGTTTAGAGTTACTTTGTTGATTCAGATGATCAGGTTAACTGGTCGTTCAGAGAACCTTTTCATGATATGCTAATTTTTTGAGACAGGGATTTTAGGTTTTCATGAGCTGTATGTCAAAATCATCAGTATTAAAACAATAAAAGACCTGAAATATTTCAGTTGGTGTGCAATGAATCTAAAATATGTGACAGTTAAATTTTTATCATTGCATTATGTAAAATAATTAACTTAATCACAATATGCTAATTTTTGAGAAGGAACTGTATTTTGAAGAGCTGTTCTCAGAGACTCTAAGTATTAAGAAGACTTAATGATCTTTGAGTGGCCCAAATAGACTCTAGTTGGGTCACCCACCCCTATGTCTTGAATTTGGGGGGGGGAAATCATATTTTATTTATCACTACAGAAGGGTTCAGTGAATGCGCATATGAAACTGGTACCTCAAAAAAGGTTAAGAACCACTGCACTAGTACCAGAGACCAAATAAAATAGTGATGAACCATGGGAATTGAAGTCTTTCTTTTTTAAATTTAAATGTACAAACAGCAGCAGTTTGATAATAAATTGTATGATGTTAAAATCAGCTCTAAAAATTCTATCTTATGTTTATTAATAGAAAATTTGAAACTTTTAAAAAGCATTTACCCCTTTGCACAGCGTCGAGGTGTTTCTGGTCCTTCGTTGGGAGAGACTCACAGGAAGATTCAGTCTCTCTGCTTTGTCCACATACAATTATAAACACTGCATCTGTTTTCTAGCATAATTCTGGCTGAATTTATGACCATTCCTCTCATCAGAAATTGCAGCACTTTGCCTCAATTGGTTGCCGTCTGCTCGAAAACAATTTCAAGCCTGACTGACATTCACAGCTGCCCACCAATTGTTTTGTGGTCAGAGAAAACAAAGTTTGCACTATTCAGCTTTGTGGATGGAAAAGATTGTTTGGCGTAGTCAAGGCGATGCCTACAAACCAAAGAAAACTACACCGACTGTCAAGCAGCGTCATGTCAAGTCGCTGTTGTGCAACAGGTGTTCTGACTATCTGTCATACCCGTAAATCCAGCATACCTTATGGTAATGCGCATGATAGTCAGAACACCGGCAGGTTTTGGGGAATCGTGCAAAGATAAAAGAAAACCTGGAGTGGGAGGGCTTCAGGGCCGGCCCAAGCCTCCATGGGGCCCTAAGCGAAATGTGGTTTTGGGGCCCTCTAGTTCTAACAATGTGTACTGGCTGCAATCAGCAGTCCAATCATTAGATCATTCACACACCTGCTTAAAACTTATTGCATATCTGGCAGTGCTGTTTACATTATACACACGTTTAATATAGGAATCATTTATTGGCCAACTGATTTATCAACCAGTTGATTTCTGGGACTGAATTCCATAATTTTGGGGGATTGTGATTGGCCGATGCTTACACCTGAAGCCTGCCCCCTCAAGGGCGGAGGGGTACGGAGAACCCACTTACGGGATCGGGCCACGCCACCAGCCTGGCCGCCTAGGACACCATGACCATGGGAACAGAGGAGACGGCAGCGGCTGAAGGCAAACTCACAGTGAGAGGTGAAACGCAGAATGGCTGCAGCAGCGGCGAGAGGCGAAGATTTTGCAGCAAGTATCACTTTGTCTCAAAGGGGAAAGGGCAGCCGCATTGTCAGTGTGGCCCGCTTTTTTTTTTAAATATCCATTTGTCCATCAAGCTGTGTTTGCACATGTTTCAATTGATTTACACTCAAGCTTCCCCCTTTAACTTGAGGAAGCTACTTTCTTTCGTTAAATGTGAATAAAAGATAAAAAATACCCACTATCTGCCTTTTAGATAGCTACTTTCTTACGTTAAATGTTGAAAAAGATTAAAAATACCCACTATCTTCCTTTTAGATAGCTACTTAGAAGTAGCCAATTTAAAAATAGAGGATGAGAAAAAGTCGAGGCGTTCTCACTGTGTGGGTAAGAGAGCAGTCGGCGTTACACAGCTCTGCAGTTGAACAGGATTTTTATTTCTTATTTCATATTTCTCTAAATCTCGCGATAAACAGTACAATTTTTCTTGCCTGGCATGTCTCAACAAAATGTGCACCATAACGACTAAAACTCCATCAATCTTCTGTGTTAAAGGAAATAATTCCTTCAGCAAACGAGCATTTTTGGCATAGTTTCTAGTGTAAATATCCTGGTACACTTGAAATTAAGACAAAACTAACTTTTTAGCACCACAGAGGAGCTTGTTTTACGTCATTAATCCCTTAATATTGATTAAAATTTTCTAGATATAAGTGAAATAATCTGTCAGTGGAACAGAACATTTTACCTGGACAAAATCTGTTGCCAAGGTGATGTACAGTATTTGTTTTTCTCCACCGTTTTGATCTCATCTCAGCAAAACACCTTCTCCTCTGTGTTTACTGTGACCCTTACATGTGGTTTTCTTCTCCACACATCTATATTAACTATATTTATCATATTTTGGTAACATCCAGTCTAACAAACAGGCTAAACTCTGTCAATATGGTATTTGGTTTATTCCATAAAATTAAAATAAAAACAAAAAAATTTTTGCAACATGAATAAAATGTGGAAAAGTTTAAGGATGTGAAAACCTTTGCAGCAGCCGACTGTTTTTTTTTCCATTTTTAATTTGGGATTAAAAACCAAAAAGTTAAAGGAGACATTATGTTGATGCCTTTTCTGTTGAATTCTCAGCTTGGTTTTGGGGGCCGGCGTCGGTGGTGCTTGTGGTTCATCATCCATTACTGGTCACTCACTCTGCCATGAATTTATAAAACTCAAAGGATTAAAGAGGAATAATTTGACTGCCATATCCTTCTTCTGCAAACCAATTTGTTAGAATGGATTATAAAGTTCAGATTCCAAATTCATTTTACACTAAAACATCCGTAACAGCTTCATGTTTACTGTGTTGGAGTCATTTGGGAAACTTTAAGTCAAGAAGCCACTGAATGCAGCAAAACCAGGAAATTCAACCCAGGACTGTAAATGTATGCTGGAAAGAAAATAACTCTCTCTGGGGGATTTTGACCCGACTTTCATTACAGACATTTCAGTACAACCTCTGGAAAATGTGTTAAATTGTAAAAGATGTACAGGATAGTTAACAATCGTCCTCAGAAATTGTTTTAAGGCTCTATTAAAGTCTTTCAGTGTGTTGACGAAAGGCTAAGAAAATACATGGTCTGTGCTGTTCTAGTGGTAACAAATTGTCTGATTTAATTGGCTAATTTTAAAATATGTTCAGGGTTTCCCTCAGTGTATTATAAGCCTGGCGGGCCACCAGGCTTTACTTGTGCCCCCACCAGGCTAATCATTGCTTATTTATTTAAGTCTTTTTAAAATGTTTGCAGTTTTTAAGACTTTATAGTTGGTGTTCATGCGTTAATCTTCCAATCTTTCAATAACACAAAATTATCAAGTGATATTTTCAAATTTCCTGTCAACTTCAAACATTTTTTAACTCAAAAACATGACGGGCCGCTGGATGAATGACTGATATGCGCCCAACCACTGGGCTTAGTGAGTTTTCTGGGGACACCTTGTACGTTTCTTGCCAAAAAGTATTTTTCTGTGTGTTAGCACAAAACTGAACTCACTGAATTATCTTTCTGAATGACTCGGACTCGGGACAAGAACTAATAAAAGATTATGTTCCTATTATGTTTTCTGTGTGTTAGCATGTTACGACCGGTGTCGTAAAGTTGATTAGAAATCATGAGTCTGCTGGTGCCCGTCCCTGATTGATTCTAAGAAGACGACGGAGATGTCCCATTGGCTGCTTTTCGGAGGTGACGGACATAAAAGCTGCTGACGCGGACTTCCTGTGTTCCATCCTCAACTCATCTCCACCGGCCACACCCCTTTCCTTTGTTCATCTGTGTTAGAGTTCTGGAGTGTAGGAGTGAGCTGCCGTTTATGTTTCCTAAGTTTTTCATGTTTTTCTTAGTTAGGAAGGTAAGTTTTTGTCCTTTGGTTTATTTACTTTCGATTAGGTAAGTTTCTGTTACTATTTAGATAGTTTCCTTTTGTTTGCTGTTTTCGGTGATAGCTCACTCTGAAGCCAAGTACTCCATTGGTAACATCTTTATCAAAAAAATACATCATTTTAAAATAAATAATTATTGTCAACTGTTCAACTTTGTGTGTGTCGGTTGTTGAGATCAGAGGAGGATGGATCCTTCATGTTGTGACCTGGGCCCCCCTAGACTGGTCGTAACATAGCACAAAACTGAACTCACTGAATTATCTTTCTGAATGACTCGGACTCGGAACAAAAATAATAAAAGATGATGTTGCCAAAAAATGGCAACAAACAAGATTTTATTTATTTATTCAATAACAAATAAATAAATGATGTATAGCTTAAAATTACTGTATACTCTATTCCAACTGACTACATTCATTAGACACCAGAACATTCAATTATGTGAGTCCAAGATGACTGCACCTAAACTGCTTAGCAGATGTGAAAATATATGAAAAAAGGAAAATCATAACTAAAACCATTCTGTTGTGTATGTTGTAAAGTGTTTAAGCTTGAGTTCTTTTGTTGTTTTGACTCATCACGATGAAAATCTAGACCAGTTTATAATTTTATCACTATGATCTTTTGATATATGTTGCGAAAAGTCATTCATTTGTACTATTAAAAATATGGAGTGAAATTAAATTGTGTTCCTCGTGTCTATAAGACGATATAGATGAGGTAGCGTCAGAAAATCAAACAGTATTATGTAAGGGAGCACCAGCAGGCGGCGCTGCAGGAGGAAACGGTGCCACTAGTTGGTCAGTAATGTCTCTTCACCAGCCTGCCTTCAGTCTCCATGGTAACCAGCTGTTGTTCTGGATGAATACTAGCATGCGCTTTAACTCAGTTTCACTCTAGGCTAATTAGGCTAACAGCTAATTGCTAGCGGTGCTAGCATTGCACGTCCAGGTGCCACCCGTTGCCATGGAGACTTAAAACAAGCTGGTTATTCTCTCACTTGTGGGTTTACATCCTTATCTACCAAAAGAGGCATCATGAGTCATAGAGACAAAGTTAAATATACTTATCAGAAAGAAGAGAAGTTTCTACAAAATATAAGTAATGTCTTACAATGGAGATATTATTCTTATCCAACCTTCAGTTTGTTCAAGTTTCTCTAATATTGTTCAGGATGCTGCTATTTTCCTGTTCCTGTCCAAATCACATACATTTTACTTGAATGGCATGTTTTCATCTATTTTGAGGAGAAATTTCTGTCAACTCTTGCTTACACCAAATCAGTGATCCCTAATAAAATTATCTAAAATATTTTGATTTGCCTAAAAGGAAGTAGCAGTGTCTGTTTGCTGTACTACCAATTCTATGTATTTTATTTTTTGTTTTGTTTTTTACAAAAATAATTATTAAAAATAAAATGTACAGAAATCAAAGATTTGTTTTTTCTGTGAGTGATAGAAGTGATTCAGGACGGTGTTTTGAGTGAGCGTCGCTCCCTCACCCTGACGTTCCTTCCCTGGGTGGAAGAGTGGGGTCGCCGATCCATGTTTTCGCATCCACCTGCTTAATATGTAGATGCGCCACTGCTTTGAAGCTGCTCCATAGTTGACGCTGTAAAAGATCAAGAATTTGTTTGGCAAATGCTTTGACAGATTGACAGATTCGCTTCCTTATAAACAGTTTGTCACATTAATGTCATTTCGAAACAGTTCCTGTATCGGTCACGTGACTTGCTGAAACCAATACGCACCGACTCGGGTTTTGGTCCATGTGCTTGAGACATGCGGCGATGCATCGGTGTTGCCGGACCCATCACTAGCATTTAGTTGCGTTTTACTACTGGAATGTTCTAGAACAGTGGTTCGTAACCGGGGTTCGATGAGTCGGTCTCAGGGGTTCGGCGGAGCCTCTGCCGCGGAGGTAAAGACACTTGTGTAAAGTTGTGATGACGCCCCGCTTTGCCATCACTTGCTGCAAAGGATCACGTTACATTGCTTAGCCAATCAGTGCAGCGGAAGAGCACTGATTGAAGGAGCTCCACTCTCAGCATGGATTTGAACTTGTGTTTTCATTTTATTTCAGCAAAGCTCACCGGCTGGTAACACAACTAATATAATTACGTTACTAAATCAGAATTTAGTAACAAAGTCTTTATATTTATTATTAATTTTCATTCTCCTTAGAATATAGAGCTAATTAAATAATCTAAACAAAACCTTAAAGTGGTTCCAGTTTCTCTCGATGGCCAGCCTGTTGAAACTGTGGCAAATTTTCTTTTCTGGACAGTCAGCTCAACTTTGCTGAAAACCCTTATTATATTTTGAAGAAATGTTCTCAGAGACTCTACCTTTTAAGAAAACTTCATATTTTATTTATCACCACAGAAGGGTTCATTGAGTGCGCTTATGAAGCTGGTGGGTTCGGTACTTCAAAAAAGGTTAAGAACCACTGGTTTAGAGTGAAAACCTTATGAGTAAAACTGGGAAAAAAAATTTGCACCTGGACCTTCACTTCATGGTTGAACAGTCGTTTCTGGTGGGAATGTTTTTAGGTAGAACCTGAAATGACGACCCCTAAACACTGCATGAAATTTAGTTTAGTTCTTCAGAAGTAAAATACAGGAAGGGTTATTATCAACGTACAAACTTTTAAATCATTCCAAAACCTCAAAGCTTTCAGAAAGGTCCAAGGAAAATATTTTAGGTGTTTTTGAACATTTGTGCCATTTTGGATCTGATTAAATTCAGCAGCGCTATGCTAAAAGTCTGCAGCGACACTATTGAATACATTGAAGTGAACCGGCTGTGTGAATCCTGTCATCATCTCTTGTCCTAACAGCAACAACAAAGGCACTTATGAGTGATTAGAAAGGATAACTTGAAATATAGTGCCACATTTGGGATGGGGCACCGTAATACAGAGGAAAAACTGATGTGTTTCATGAATTTAGCTGCATTGTGATAGAATATTGAAGTATCCACGAAGTTAACGTCAAGCTGTTAATATTGTTTGGTTGAGAAATTGTGTTAAAGATGGTGCCTGCTCATATGTAACAAAACAAACCATCACCATAATATGCTAGAATGTAGCATTATAAAAATGATGCTACACGCTACCATGTTAATTTGGGAATAAGTCACTGCAATGATATTAAAATGATGAAACACAAATAAAAACAAAAACCAAATATGATTTCCAGCTCAATTTAAAGATTCTTATAATCATATGAAAATAGGCAAACATTCTCTTTTCACAATTGCATATATTAAATCAGACAGAAATCAGTAACAGTTGTAAATTGGCATGAAGAACACAGGCCAAGATTGTTAATAACTTAAGATACTTGTCTGACGGTGGATTACTGGACACAGCAGTACGATTAGACAAGTCATTAAAAATAAAGGCAAATATTCACAAAAATAACATAAAAAACTTTGAAAGTTTAAATGCATGGCCTTCTGAATTTGTCTCAAAGAAATTTAAACCAATGTGTTGCAACATCTTACAGAAGAGCTTAAAGAGAGCAGATTTATTAATTTTACTAGGTTCAATTTAGAGAGGAAGGTTGAGAAAACATATTTCTAAAGCTGTTTTGAGAAATACGTCTGAGATAAATAACAGAAGTGTTGACTTGTGCACACAGCAACACTAATTTAGACACATGGCGAGTTTGGGCACCATTAACAATTTGTTTCTGTTCTAAGCCATAAATCTACACAAATCTTTTAGAAAATTTCAGTCTCTGCATGTCTTCTTGGCAGTATTTCTATAGAACATGAATCCACAGTAAAGACAAATAAATAAGAAACGTAGCGCACAGTCCGCTCACATGTATATCTATAGCATTGATTCTGCAACAGAGTTGTGTTGGTTACTTACAAAATTATCCACACACCCAAACTTTTTCCACACTTTGTCACATTAACACCACAAACTTTGATCAACTTTATTCTGATTTCATGCGACAAACGCAAAGCAGTGCACAGTGATTAAGTGGAAGGAAATGGACAGAGGTTTAGATTTTCTTCCAAAAATGTTTTTTGATTTGTAAAGAAAATTCTAATCATATTTCACTTTCAATCTGCTTCTGATTTATGCACTACTTTGTGTTTCTCTGTTATAGAAATTCAAAAAATTACACTGAAGTTTGTGATTAGGAAACAGCGGAAACTAGTCGGGTTATAAATACGATTGCAATGCGATTTAGATGCTGATTTTGTTTGCTGACCACATGTGTGTGTGTGTGTGTGTGTGTGTGTGTCATTCCAGTGTTTGCAATGAGTGAAATATAATTACACACGGTTAAAGAAAAAGAGATCATGATTGATTTTGCGAGTTGATGATCAATATCACTCTGAAAATTTCTGCCCGTTTTGCGGTCTCATTCTGATTGTCTTAAAGATTACGCAACTCATCATTTTTAGCAAAACGGTTAAATCCACTTTTGTTAACGTTTTAATCAATTATTCTTTACGTTTCACCTTGCCAGTGGTATTACGTCTTCCAAAAAGAAACCTCCCATACAGCCTTGGTTGTCGACATTGAAGTGCAGCATCTCTCTTTCATGATATCTAAGCACGGATTCACAGAAATTGCACTATTTTCCGCAGTTGTACAGCGATGCCTCTTCGGTCCACACAGTCGCATCTTTATCCGTCTTTGGACTTTGAACTGTCAATGAGGGAAGCTTTCTCCTGAGCAGTCCGTCCTGGAAAAATTGTTTGCTGTGTGTTATGGTACATTTCAATGTGGCAAAAACACCAGAGAAAAGTGTCAGTACGGCTACAATCTGTCTTGTAAGAGATATGCGCAAATTACTTCGACTACGTTTCATTTTAAAGCGTCTAAAAATTGAGAAATGTTTAATGATTTTAGAGAAGTGGTTCTAATCTATCTAAAGAACCAGAATCAAAATATTTTGACTCCAATCATTTCCACTTTTCTGCCACTTCTTGCTGTTTAATCCCACCAGCACTGATCACTGGCTCTCTAACAGTAGCACTTTCTCTACCGATAGAAGAAACAAACCTGTCAAGAATCCAACAAAAGGCATTTTTTTAACATTACCGTGCCACAGTAAGACCAGTCTGCCTTCTAGCTACCTCTGTTCATATGTTCCTGCACAATGAAGCTGCCAAGCAGAACCAGCCAGTGACAGTAGCACTGTTGTTATAACGGACCACGGCTCACATCGACCCCCCACTCCACGCCTACTCACCCACTCAACTTTGTGACACCTTTCTAGACATAAAAGTCAAACTCCAGGCTGCCTCTTCTTCACATGAATCACACAGAGGAGGAAGGAAGGAACTCAGGCCTCACTGATTTGTAAAAGAGTCTGCAGTGTTTACGTCACACGTCGACTCGCAGGATAATCGTTTGATTGGTTTGATCGCATCTGCTGGAAGCAAACCCAATCTAAGACCACCCGTCAGATTCTGAAGCAGCGAAAAGGAGCTCATGCTAACATCAGATGTTCAGAGATTACAGTAAAACTGATTAATGCATTCTGTACCCTAGTTATTAATGTTAAACCTTTATCCGGATGACGGAGAACGCGCAGAGTAAAATTCGTACCTGTCCTTGCGCTGGTGCCGGCCGAGGATCTGATTTCGATGCAGGTGGCTGTGCAGCCTGTGAGTAGCTCTCTTCTTGAGCAGAGCGGGGTGCGGAGAAAGCTGACATGTGCAATCCATGTGATCCACGACTGACACCACAACCTTAGAATGAGTGGGTATTTTGTTTTGTACGTGATCTTGGTGACCTGGAGAGGTGAGAAGAAGAAGACGGGAGTCACTGGGCGGTACTCCGAGTTAAAGAAAATAAATAAAAAACGTCTTGTGGGACACTATGACGAATATATGCTTTATGTACTCAAAAAGGAGCTGTTGCTAGGCAACAAATGGAGGTTAAATACCAGAGCTGCAATTTTCTGTTGCTTCTCAGAGTGAACTACTTGAAAAGCACAGAGAAATAAGATGCAGAGCAAGTCTTTACATTTATGCGTCTGATTCACCTCGTCTGTGTTTGTTTGGCTGTAAACTAAAAATCTTACTTTTTTCAGTCAGTGAATGCAACATGTATAAGCACTAATGGCAAAACACTCTTTATGTGGAAGTTGTTACTGAAGGAAGATGACTCAAGCTAAACTAATTTCAATTTTTGTCAGGTGATCTTCAAGAAATCTTTGGGGTTTTTATAATTAACACCTGTTGATATATTTTAAATTTATGTAGAAAGTTACAAAAATGTTTTGCTATGAATTACAGTTGTTATTCTCAATTACTTCAGATAAGCTCAACATTCTAATAGTCCAGAGGGAGTTAATGGTGACGGCAAGAAGGCCTTCCAACATCACCAAAGATAAAGCGTCAAAAACCTGCTGAAATATGCAAAAAGCAATCATGAACAGCTGTAATGCTCTAAATCTAAAACATTTTTTCTACTGATTATTAAAAAAGCTGCATGTAACAGAATGCTTCTTCTCATTGTTTATTATTTTTGGGAGATACCTGTCATTTACATCAGAAACAAATGTCTTAAATCAAAGAGAAATAATTGAACATCTAAGTCTGTTTGGGACAGGAACCAACTTTGGGTTTACTTTCTACTTACTAATCGTTATGACCAAACATGCTCATTTACCGTCAGGGTTCTGGTGTTTGTGGCATTGGAAACGCACTGCAGGCTCTTGGTGTTGCAGCAGCCAGAGCAGCGCTGGGCTTCCACGCACGGCGGCCACAGCAGAAAGTTGGCGTTGCTGCGGTCCACCATGTCTCTGGTGAGATCGACCACTTCTGTGCGAACTTTACATTGAGCCCGCTGGGCTTGCGGAGGGTCTGAGGGAGCAAACACGACATGCTACGACGTCAGCGGCACGTTCTGAGGTTTGATGAGCCAGACAATGTGTACTCTCTGCTCGAGAGTTTGAATTTTCTGTATTGATACACAAGGACGTGTATTGAAAAGCAGAAACACTGAATAGGTTTATTCAAAGATTAGAAAAGAAAAGTTGTAGATCAGCTTCTGGAAATTTGAGTTCTGCTTCATGAGAACAACGACAAAAAGGTTAACAGAGAAAGATTTTCCCTCTGTCACAAAAACTATAATCATCTCCCAGACGGACTGGCAGAGCGTTCTTTAGCCAACATAACGAGTTTCCTAAGAGGACAAACAACGCAGAAATATGTAAAAAATAAAATAAAAAAGATCACAACAACCAAATAAGGAGGTTTGGCTCACTGGGGCTGCGTGGAAGTCTGTGACCTCCGTGGCTGCAGAGTTAGCTTCCTCCTCATCTGAGACAGCAACACAAACATCATTTATGCTATTAGAAGAAGACAAATAAACGCTGACTGTGCACAGAAACCAGAGGTGGAGCGGTCATGGTACGCTACGATTCAAAATGTCTTGTTTAATGTTTTGTTTCATTTCTTTAACTTTACCATTTTAGTCCCATTGAGATCAAATATCTTTTTATGAGGAAGACCTGGCCAAGACATAAACTTAATCTAAACGTTTTGTAGTTAAACTCCTCCTAGTACAGAAAGGGCAGAAGTAACTGTGGGGTGTTTTTTCCAGCTGTGTAGAGCAGAGAGTCAATGTGGTGCTGCCCTCCCCACCCATTGCTGTGCACTGCCTGCAAGCTGGCTAAGAATAAAAACTGTAAAAATGGAAAGTTTGGACACATTTCCATTAATGGAAAATCTGTGAATCTTGCTAAAATCAAACTTTTTAAAAGTTAAGATGCAACAGATGTGAAACAACTGAGAAGCTGGAGCAACTAATTAACCAGCTGACGTCAGCTCACCGTAAGAGCACAATAATCAGGTTATCATCCTGACACTGATCAGCACTACATTGATCTGTTATTTATGGAACCTCAACTACATTTAATCAACCTGAGCTAAAAATCTAAAATATTTAAGTGAATCTACACTAATGCTGTTGTTAGTTAAATAAATTGTCCAATTTGACTCAATTAGGCTCCAAATGTTCACAAACATTACATAATCATCAAAAAAACTAATAAATTATATACTGCAATTATCCAAGATGTTCAGCTTGTGAGTATGCTCTTATTTGAAATGTACCCTGACTCTTATGCTTTGATGCGGGTGATGTTTTGAAAATCAAAGCCAGTAAAGTATGACAGAGAGGAGAAATAGCCGCACCCGACCGTTCGTTGTGTGTATTGACAGGTGATGTGTCAGGGATGTGCAAAAACTTTATAAAACATTTGTTTTGTATAAAATCTCAAAAGTAAATCACATGAAAATGAAGGATCTCAAGGATGTTGTTGCTCAGTTGAAGTGCATCACTGGATTTGATGCCAGATTACTAAAGAGTTTGCTTCCTCTTCAATCTTAAAATGATTAAACTGATTCCATGTGTCTGTAAGATGGAAAAGAAAGAAAAACCAAAGCTTGGTTTTACCTACGGAGTCAGTGAGCAGCTGCTGGAGGTCCTCTATGGAGTTGATGGGCTGTTTCTAACCAGCTCCACCAGCGCTGCAGGCAGAGGTCCTCCTCAGACACAAACAGGAAAAAAATCAGCCCAAATAACAAACAACTAGTGCAAAACCAGAAAAACAGACAGAATGTATTCAGAAGCTCATATGAGCTTAAAAAAATAAAAAATTCAGTAGGCGATGGGAAAAAACCGCAGCACTTCCGCGACTACGATTGTCTTTAAAAGCCTCTAAACAAACATTTCCAGAGTATCACACCAGAAACCACAGAACGGCTCCACTTGTGATTCTAGAGACTGACTGTGGGTTTAACCCCCTTCCTTTCACTCCTTGGTCATTAATATCTTGTAACAACTAATCACCTCACATGGAAACCTTTGTTATAAGAGTATTGAAACAGGTGCACTAAATCGAAATATTTATATTCATAAACAAAACAAAACATAAAAGTGAATATTCATGAGGTACTGGCGCCATACATGGAAAGCGGTGACAAATATTAATATTGGGCTAACATCTATATGTATATCTCAATAATACAGTTAAAGGAAGTTTAATGTGTAGCTAAGTTTCTGACAGGTGTCGGTAAACTTTACTGGTAATTTTATTTCCATTTTTACTTACCTCGCCACGCCAAACCGCGCACACGCCGCCAGCAACGCGAGCAGCAGCAGCTGGACCCACGAGCTCATCTTGCTGTCCAGCCTCGAGCCTCTCCAACGGACCGGGAATTTATGGAGGCGCGAGCGAGCCTCTCTCCTCAGTTCGGCGCGCGGAGGGGAGGATGAGGAGGATGAGGAAGGAGACAGCGGCTCGGCTCGCGGAGCTGTGCGCGCCTGTGAGCTCCGTCCCGTTGCCAGCAGAGTGGAGAAGAGCTAGAAGGCGCTCCAAGCTCTTCCTTCCTCCTCTTTAGAAAGTAAATCCTCATGCTCAGAGTTGTAGTTTGCGCTCTTATACTTCTTCCAAGGATCTTATCAGTGAACAAAGTGCTACGTGGCTTCTGCCCTGGACCAGCTTGTTTACGCGGTGGTGGTGCTGTTGCTGCTGTGTGGAAGGGCTGGCTCCCAGCAACCCTAATGCTCGACTTTTCCTCCCTCTCTCTCCCCAACCCCCGCCCCCTGCTTGAAGAAAAGCCATAATCCGCCTGCCAATCAGCGACATCACGGTGGATGCGCAGCAGTCGCCCTCAGTCTTGATTATAACAATATTCTTGGCGAAACCACAGAAATATTTGCTTTGTTTTGTGTGAGAGTGGGCACGCGCGCTTGCTGTCCTGCTGACTTTAGCGCGTGCTACTTAAGATGAGAATAAATGGTAGCGTGTGTGTATTATACATTACATGAGGAGAAGTTAGAGATAGAAAAAATATTTATTCGAGTAATTTCCCTTTTTGAAGGGGAAATATATGAGACATTCCTGCTATTTAAAGTTTTAAAGTTATATTGTTTAGGGAAAAAGTAACACCAAGCTTGCTAATTTGTAGAGCGTAAATCTGAAATCCTGGCGTTAGTACAGTGGTTCTAACCTGGGTTCGACCGATCCCAGGGGTTTGGCAGAGCCTTTGCTGTGGAGGTAAAGACACACTTGTGTAAAGTCGTGATGACGCCCCGCTTTGCCATAAATTGCTGCAGAGGATCACGTTACATTGCTTAGCCAATCAGTGCTGCGGAGGAGCACTGATTGAAGGAGCTCCACTGTGAGTATGGATGTGAACTTGTGTATGAGCAAAGCTCACCGTTTAGTGTACTTCTAAATCTGCTCCTTAGTTGCATGTTTTGAAGTACACTAAACTTCAAAACTAGTGGTGTGGGTGGTAACACAACTAATATAATTACATTACTAAATCAGAATACCGCAAAGTCTTATTATTTATTATAAGTTTTCATTCTCTTAAGAATATAAGGCTAATTAAATAATCTAAACAAGACCTTAAAGTGGTTCCAGTATCTCTCGATGGCCAACTTGTTGAAACTGTGGCAAATTTCTTTCTGGACAGTCAGCTCAACTTTGCTGAAGACACTGACTATACAGGTCCTTCTCAAAAATTATCATGTTTATTAATCATTATCATGATAATAAACATGATAAGTTGGAATTTTAGAGCTGATTTTAACATCATACAATTATTGTCAAACTGCTGATGTTGTACGTTTAAATTTAAAAAGCCTTAAATTCCCATGGTTCATCACTATTTATTTGGTCTCTGGTACTAACGCAGTGGTTCTAACCTTTTTGAGGTACCAAACCCACCAGTTTCATATGCGCATTCACTGAACCCTTCTGTAGTAATAAATAAATATGATTCCCCCCCCAAATTCAAGACATAGGGTGGGTGACCCAACTAGAGTCTATTTGGGCCACCCCAATATCACTAAGTCTTCTTAAAAGGTAGAGTCTCTGAGAACAGCTCTTCAAAATACAGGTCCTTCTCAAAAATTAGCATATTGTGATAAAGTTCATTATTTCCATAATGTAATGATAAAAATTAAACTGTCATATATTTTAGATTCATTGCACACCAACTGAAATATTTCAGGTCTTTTATTGTTTTAATACTGATGATTTTGGCATGCAGCTCATAAAAACCCAAAATTCCTATCTCAAAAAATTAGCATATTTCATCCGACCAATAAAAGAAATGTGGTTTAATACCAAAAAAGTCAACTTTCAAATAATTATGTTCAGTTATGCACTCAATACTTGGTCAGGAATCATTTTGCAGCCTTCAAGGCGGCATGGAGGCAATCAGCCTGTGGCTCTGCTGAGGTGTTATGGAGCCCAGGATGATTCGATGGCGTTAAGCTCATCCAGAGTGTTGGATCTTGCGTCTCTCAACTTTCTCTTCATAATATCCCACAGATTCTCTATGGGTTCAGGTCAGGAGAGTTGGCAGGCCAATTGAGCATAGTAATACCATGGTCAGTAATACCAGTGGTTTTGGCTCTGTGAGCAGGTGCCAGGTTGGGCTGAAAAATGAATCTTCATCTCCATAAAGCTTTTCAGCAGATGGAGCATGAAGGGCTCCAAAACCTCCTGATAGCTGCTACATTGACCCTGCCCTTGATAAAGCACAGTGGACCAACACCAGCAGCTCCCCAGACCATCACTGACTGTGGGTTCTTGACACTGGACTTCTGGCCTTTTGGCATTTCCTTCTCCCCAGTCTTCCTCCAGACTCTGGCACCTTGATTTCCGCATGACATGCAAAATTTGCTTTCATCCGAAAAAGTACTTGGACCACAGAGCAACAGTCCAGTGCAGCTTCTCGGTAGCCCAGGTCAGGCGCTTCTGCCGCTGTTTCTGGTTCAAAAGTGACTTGACCTTTGACCTGGGGAATGCAGCACCTGTAGCCCCTTTCCTGCATGGTGGCTCTGGATGTTTCTACTCCAGACTCATCCACTGCTCCACAGGTCCCCAAGGTCTGGAATCGGCCCTTCTCCACAATCTTCCTCAGGGTCCGGTCACCTCTTCTTGTTGTGCAGCGTTTTCTGCCACACATTTCCTTCCCACTGAGGTGCCTTGATACAACACTCTGGGAAAAGCCTATTGGTTCAGAAATGTCTGTGTCTTACCCTCTTGCTTGAGGGTGTCAATGATGACCTTCTGGACAGCAGTCAGGTCAGCAGTCTTACCCATGATTGTGGTTTTGAGTAATGAACCAGGCTGGGAGTTTTTAAAAGCCTCAGGAATCTTTTGCAGGTGTTTAGAGTTACTTTGTTGATTCAGATGATCAGGTTAACTGGTCGTTCAGAGAACCTTTTCATGATATGCTAATTTTTTGAGACAGGGATTTTAGGTTTCATGAGCTGTATGTCAAAATCATCAGTATTAAACAATAAAGACCTGAAATATTTCAGTTGGTGTGCAATGAATCTAAAATATGTGACAGTTAAATTTTTATCATTGCATTATGTAAAATAATTAACTTAATCACAATATGCTAATTTTGAGAAGGAACTGTATTTGAAGAGCTGTTCTCAGAGACTCTAAGTATTAAGAAGACTTAATGATCTTTGAGTGGCCCAAATAGACTCTAGTTGGGTCACCCACCCCTATGTCTTGAATTTGGGGGGGGAAATCATATTTTATTTATCACTACAGAAGGGTTCAGTGAATGCGCATATGAAACTGGTACCTCAAAAAGGTTAAGAACCACTGCACTAGTACCAGAGACCAATAAAATAGTGATGAACCATGGGAATTGAAGTCTTTCTTTTTTAAATTTAAATGTACAAACAGCAGCAGTTTGATAATAAATTGTATGATGTTAAATCAGCTCTAAAAATTCTATCTTATGTTTATTAATAGAAAATTTGAAACTTTTAAAAAGCATTTACCCCTTTGCACAGCGTCGAGGTGTTTCTGGTCCTTCGTTGGGAGAGACTCACAGGAAGATTCAGTCTCTCTGCTTTGTCCACATACAATTATAAACACTGCATCTGTTTTCTAGCATAATTCTGGCTGAATTATGACCATTCCTCTCATCAGAAATTGCAGCACTTTGCCTCAATTGGTTGCCGTCTGCTCGAAAACAATTTCAAGCCTGACTGACATTCACAGCTGCCCACCAATTGTTTTGTGGTCAGAGAAAACAAAGTTTGCACTATTCAGCTTTGTGGATGGAAAAGATTGTTTGGCGTAGTCAAGGCGATGCCTACAAACCAAAGAAAACTACACCGACTGTCAAGCAGCGTCATGTCAAGTCGCTGTTGTGCAACAGGTGTTCTGACTATCTGTCATACCCGTAAATCCAGCATACCTTATGGTAATGCGCATGATAGTCAGAACACCGGCAGGTTTTGGGGAATCGTGCAAAGATAAAAGAAACCTGGAGTGGGAGGGCTTCAGGGCCGGCCCAAGCCTCCATGGGGCCCTAAGCGAAATGTGGTTTTGGGGCCCTCTAGTTCTAACAATGTGTACTGGCTGCAATCAGCAGTCCAATCATTAGATCATTCACACACCTGCTTAAACTTATTGCATATCTGGCAGTGCTGTTTACATTATACACACGTTTAATATAGGAATCATTTATTGGCCAACTGATTTATCAACCAGTTGATTTCTGGGACTGAATTCCATAATTTTGGGGGATTGTGATTGGCCGATGCTTACACCTGAAGCCTGCCCCCTCAAGGGCGGAGGGGTACGGAGAACCCACTTACGGGATCGGGCCACGCCACCAGCCTGGCCGCCTAGGACACCATGACCATGGGAACAGAGGAGACGGCAGCGGCTGAAGGCAAACTCACAGTGAGAGGTGAAACGCAGAATGGCTGCAGCAGCGGCGAGAGGCGAAGATTTGCAGCAAGTATCACTTTGTCTCAAAGGGGAAAGGGCAGCCGCATTGTCAGTGTGGCCCGCTTTTTTTTTTAAATATCCATTTGTCCATCAAGCTGTGTTTGCACATGTTTCAATTGATTTACACTCAAGCTTCCCCCTTTAACTTGAGGAAGCTACTTTCTTTCGTTAAATGTGAATAAAAGATAAAAAATACCCACTATCTGCCTTTTAGATAGCTACTTTCTTACGTTAAATGTTGAAAAAGATTAAAAATACCCACTATCTTCCTTTTAGATAGCTACTTAGAAGTAGCCAATTTAAAATAGAGGATGAGAAAAAGTCGAGGCGTTCTCACTGTGTGGGTAAGAGAGCAGTCGGCGTTACACAGCTCTGCAGTTGAACAGGATTTTATTCTTATTTCATATTTCTCTAAATCTCGCGATAAACAGTACAATTTTCTTGCCTGGCATGTCTCAACAAAATGTGCACCATAACGACTAAAACTCCATCAATCTTCTGTGTTAAAGGAAATAATTCCTTCAGCAAACGAGCATTTTTGGCATAGTTTCTAGTGTAAATATCCTGGTACACTTGAAATTAAGACAAAACTAACTTTTAGCACCACAGAGGAGCTTGTTTTACGTCATTAATCCCTTAATATTGATTAAAATTTCTAGATATAAGTGAAATAATCTGTCAGTGGAACAGAACATTTTACCTGGACAAATCTGTTGCCAAGGTGATGTACAGTATTTGTTTTTCTCCACCGTTTTGATCTCATCTCAGCAAAACACCTTCTCCTCTGTGTTTACTGTGACCCTTACATGTGGTTTTCTTCTCCACACATCTATATTAACTATATTTATCATATTTGGTAACATCCAGTCTAACAAACAGGCTAAACTCTGTCAATATGGTATTTGTTTATTCCATAAAATTAAAATAAAAACAAAAAAATTTTTGCAACATGAATAAAATGTGGAAAAGTTTAAGGATGTGAAAACCTTTGCAGCAGCCGACTGTTTTTTTTTCCATTTTAATTTGGGATTAAAACCAAAAGTTAAAGGAGACATTATGTTGATGCCTTTTCTGTTGAATTCTCAGCTTGGTTTTGGGGGCCGGCGTCGGTGGTGCTTGTGGTTCATCATCCATTACTGGTCACTCACTCTGCCATGAATTTATAAAACTCAAAGGATTAAAGAGGAATAATTTGACTGCCATATCCTTCTTCTGCAAACCAATTTGTTAGAATGGATTATAAAGTTCAGATTCCAAATTCATTTTACACTAAAACATCCGTAACAGCTTCATGTTTACTGTGTTGGAGTCATTTGGGAAACTTTAAGTCAAGAAGCCACTGAATGCAGCAAAACCAGGAAATTCAACCCAGGACTGTAAATGTATGCTGGAAAGAAAATAACTCTCTCTGGGGATTTTGACCCGACTTTCATTACAGACATTTCAGTACAACCTCCGGAAAATGTGTTAAATTGTAAAAGATGTACAGGATAGTTAACAATCGTCCTCAGAAATTGTTTTAAGGCTCTATTAAAGTCTTTCAGTGTGTTGACGAAAGGCTAAGAAAATACATGGTCTGTGCTGTTCTAGTGGTAACAAATTGTCTGATTTAATTGGCTAATTTTAAAATATGTTCAGGGTTTCCCTCAGTGTATTATAAGCCTGGCGGGCCACCAGGCTTTACTTGTGCCCCACCAGGCTAATCATTGCTTATTTATTTAAGTCTTTTTAAAATGTTTGCAGTTTTTAAGACTTTATAGTTGGTGTTCATGCGTTAATCTTCCAATCTTTCAATAACACAAAATTATCAAGTGATATTTTCAAATTTCCTGTCAACTTCAAACATTTTTTAACTCAAAACATGACGGGCCGCTGGATGAATGACTGATATGCGCCCAACCACTGGGCTTAGTGAGTTTTCTGGGGACACCTTGTACGTTTCTTGCCAAAAGTATTTTTCTGTGTGTTAGCACAAAACTGAACTCACTGAATTATCTTTCTGAATGACTCGGACTCGGGACAAGAACTAATAAAAGATTATGTTCCTATTATGTTTTCTGTGTGTTAGCATGTTACGACCGGTGTCGTAAAGTTGATTAGAAATCATGAGTCTGCTGGTGCCCGTCCCTGATTGATTCTAAGAAGACGACGGAGATGTCCCATTGGCTGCTTTTCGGAGGTGACGGACATAAAAGCTGCTGACGCGGACTTCCTGTGTTCCATCCTCAACTCATCTCCACCGGCCACACCCCTTTCCTTTGTTCATCTGTGTTAGAGTTCTGGAGTGTAGGAGTGAGCTGCCGTTTATGTTTCCTAAGTTTTTTCATGTTTTTCTTAGTTAGGAAGGTAAGTTTTTGTCCTTTGGTTTATTTACTTTCGATTAGGTAAGTTTCTGTTACTATTTAGATAGTTTCCTTTTGTTTGCTGTTTTCGGTGATAGCTCACTCTGAAGCCAAGTACTCCATTGGTAACATCTTTATCAAAAAAATACATCATTTTAAAATAAATAATTATTGTCAACTGTTCAACTTTGTGTGTGTCGGTTGTTGAGATCAGAGGAGGATGGATCCTTCATGTTGTGACCTGGGCCCCCCTAGACTGGTCGTAACATAGCACAAAACTGAACTCACTGAATTATCTTTCTGAATGACTCGGACTCGGAACAAAAAATAATAAAAGATGATGTTGCCAAAAAATGGCAACAAACAAGATTTTATTTATTTATTCAATAACAAATAAATAAATGATGTATAGCTTAAAATTACTGTATACTCTATTCCAACTGACTACATTCATTAGACACCAGAACATTCAATTATGTGAGTCCAAGATGACTGCACCTAAACTGCTTAGCAGATGTGAAAATATATGAAAAAAGGAAAATCATAACTAAAACCATTCTGTTGTGTATGTTGTAAAGTGTTTAAGCTTGAGTTCTTTTGTTGTTTTGACTCATCACGATGAAATCTAGACCAGTTTATAATTTTATCACTATGATCTTTTGATATATGTTGCGAAAAGTCATTCATTTGTACTATTAAAATATGGAGTGAAATTAAATTGTGTTCCTCGTGTCTATAAGACGATATAGATGAGGTAGCGTCAGAAAATCAAACAGTATTATGTAAGGGAGCACCAGCAGGCGGCGCTGCAGGAGGAAACGGTGCCACTAGTTGGTCAGTAATGTCTCTTCACCAGCCTGCCTTCAGTCTCCATGGTAACCAGCTGTTGTTCTGGATGAATACTAGCATGCGCTTTAACTCAGTTTCACTCTAGGCTAATTAGGCTAACAGCTAATTGCTAGCGGTGCTAGCATTGCACGTCCAGGTGCCACCCGTTGCCATGGAGACTTAAAACAAGCTGGTTATTCTCTCACTTGTGGGTTTACATCCTTATCTACCAAAAGAGGCATCATGAGTCATAGAGACAAAGTTAAATATACTTATCAGAAAGAAGAGAAGTTTCTACAAAATATAAGTAATGTCTTACAATGGAGATATTATTCTTATCCAACCTTCAGTTTGTTCAAGTTTCTCTAATATTGTTCAGAATGCTGCTATTTTCCTGTTCCTGTCCAAATCACATACATTTTACTTGAATGGCATGTTTTCATCTATTTTGAGGAGAAATTTCTGTCAACTCTTGCTTACACCAAATCAGTGATCCCTAATAAAATTATCTAAAATATTTTGATTTGCCTAAAAGGAAGTAGCAGTGTCTGTTTGCTGTACTACCAATTCTATGTATTTTATTTTTGTTTTGTTTTTTACAAAAAATAATTATTAAAAATAAATGTACAGAAATCAAAGATTTGTTTTTTCTGTGAGTGATAGAAGTGATTCAGGACGGTGTTTTGAGTGAGCGTCGCTCCCTCACCCTGACGTTCCTTCCCTGGGGGAAGAGGGGGGCGCCGATCCATGTTTTCGCATCCACCTGAATAATATGTAGTTGCGCCACTGCTTTGAAGCTGCTCCATAGTTGACGCTGTAAAAGATCAAGAATTTGTTTGGCAAATGCTTTTGACAGATTGACAGATTCGCTTCCTTATAAACAGTTTGTCACATTAATGTCATTTCGAAACAGTTCCTGTATCGGTCACGTGACTTGCTGAAACCAATACGCACCGACTCGGGTTTTGGTCCATGTGCTTGAGACATGCGGCGATGCATCGGTGTTGCCGGACCCATCACTAGCATTTAGTTGCGTTTTACTACTGGAATGTTCTAGAACAGTGGTTCGTAACCGGGGTTCGATGAGTCGGTCTCAGGGGTTCGGCGGAGCCTCTGCCGCGGAGGTAAAGACACTTGTGTAAAGTTGTGATGACGCCCCGCTTTGCCATCACTTGCTGCAAAGGATCACGTTACATTGCTTAGCCAATCAGTGCAGCGGAAGAGCACTGATTGAAGGAGCTCCACTCTCAGCATGGATTTGAACTTGTGTTTTCATTTTATTTCAGCAAAGCTCACCGGCTGGTAACACAACTAATATAATTACGTTACTAAATCAGAATTTAGTAACAAAGTCTTTATTATTTATTATTAATTTTTCATTCTCCTTAGAATATAGAGCTAATTAAATAATCTAAACAAGACCTTAAAGTGGTTCCAGTTTCTCTCGATGGCCAACCTGTTGAAACTGTGGCAAATTTTTGTTTCTGGACAGTCAGCTCAACTTTGCTGAAAACCCTTATTATATTTTGAAGAACTGTTCTCAGAGACTCTACCTTTTAAGAAAACTTCATATTTTATTTATCACCACAGAAGGGTTCATTGAGTGCGCTTATGAAGCTGGTGGGTTCGGTACTTCAAAAAAGGTTAAGAACCACTGGTTTAGAGTGAAAACCTTATGAGTAAAACTGGGAAAAAAATTTGCACCTGGACCTTCACTTCATGGTTGAACAGTCGTTTCTGGTGGGAATGTTTTTAGGTAGAACCTGAAATGACGACCCCTAAACACTGCATGAAATTTAGTTTAGTTCTTCAGAAGTAAAATACAGGAAGGGTTATTATCAACGTACAAACTTTTAAATCATTCCAAAACCTCAAAGCTTTCAGAAAGGTCCAAGGAAAATATTTTAGGTGTTTTTGAACATTTGTGCCATTTTGGATCTGATTAAATTCAGCAGCGCTATGCTAAAAGTCTGCAGCGACACTATTGAATACATTGAAGTGAACCGGCTGTGTGAATCCTGTCATCATCTCTTGTCCTAACAGCAACAACAAAGGCACTTATGAGTGATTAGAAAGGATAACTTGAAATATAGTGCCACATTTGGGATGGGGCACCGTAATACAGAGGAAAAACTGATGTGTTTCATGAATTTAGCTGCATTGTGATAGAATATTGAAGTATCCACAAAGTTAACGTCAAGCTGTTAATATTGTTTGGTTGAGAAAATCGTGTTAAAGATGGTGCCTGCTCATATGTAACAAAACAAACCATCACCATAATATGCTAGAATGTAGCATTATAAAAATGATGCTACACGCTACCATGTTAATTTGGGAATAAGTCACTGCAATGATATTAAAAATGATGAAACACAAATAAAAACAAAAACCAAATATGATTTCCAGCTCAATTTAAAGATTCTTATAATCATATGAAAATAGGCAAACATTCTCTTTTCACAATTGCATATATTAAATCAGACAGAAATCAGTAACAGTTGTAAATTGGCATGAAGAACACAGGCCAAGATTGTCAATAACTTAAGATGCTTGTCTGACGGTGGATTACTGGACACAGCAGTACGATTAGACAAGTCATTAAAAATAAAGGCAAATATTCACAAAAATAACATAAAAAACTTTGAAAGTTTAAATGCATGGCCTTCTGAATTTGTCTCAAAGAAATTTAAACCAATGTGTTGCAACATCTTACAGAAGAGCTTAAAGAGAGCAGATTTATTAATTTTACTAGGTTCAATTTAGAGAGGAAGGTTGAGAAAACATATTTCTAAAGCTGTTTTGAGAAATACGTCTGAGATAAATAACAGAAGTGTTGACTTGTGCACACAGCAACACTAATTTAGACACATGGCGAGTTTGGGCACCATTAACAATTTGTTTCTGTTCTAAGCCATAAATCTACACAAATCTTTTAGAAAATTTCAGTCTCTGCATGTCTTCTTGGCAGTATTTCTATAGAACATGAATCCACAGTAAAGACAAATAAATAAGAAACGTAGCGCACAGTCCGCTCACATGTATATCTATAGCATTGATTCTGCAACAGAGTTTGTGTTGGTTACTTACAAAATTATCCACACACCCAAACTTTTTCCACACTTTGTCACATTAACACCACAAACTTTGATCAACTTTATTCTGATTTCATGCGACAAACGCAAAGCAGTGCACAGTGATTAAGTGGAAGGAAATGGACAGAGGTTTAGATTTTTCTTCCAAAAATGTTTTTTGATTTGTAAAAGAAAATTCTAATCATATTTCACTTTCAATCTGCTTCTGATTTATGCACTACTTTGTGTTTCTCTGTTATAGAAATTCAAAAAAATTACACTGAAGTTTGTGATTAGGAAACAGCGGAAACTAGTCGGGTTATAAATACGATTGCAATGCGATTTAGATGCTGATTTTGTTTGCTGACCACATGTGTGTGTGTGTGTGTGTGTGTGTGTCATTCCAGTGTTTGCAATGAGTGAAATATAATTACACACGGTTAAAGAAAAAGAGATCATGATTGATTTTGCGAGTTGATGATTGATATCACTCTGAAAATTTCTGCCCGTTTTGCGGTCTCATTCTGATTGTCTTAAAGATTACGCAACTCATCATTTTTAGCAAAACGGTTAAATCCACTTTTGTTAACGTTTTAATCAATTATTCTTTACGTTTCACCTTGCCAGTGGTATTACGTCTTCCAAAAAGAAACCTCCCATACAGCCTTGGTTGTCGACATTGAAGTGCAGCATCTCTCTTTCATGATATCTAAGCACGGATTCACAGAAATTGCACTATTTTCCGCAGTTGTACAGCGATGCCTCTTCGGTCCCACACAGTCGCATCTTTATCCGTCTTTGGGACTTTGAACTGTCAAATGAGGGAAGCTTTCTCCTGAGCAGGTCCGTCCTGGAAAAAATTGTTTGCTGTGTGTTATGGTACATTTTCAATGTGGCAAAAACACCAGAGAAAAGTGTCAGTACGGCTACAATCTGTCTTGTAAGAGATATGCGCAAATTACTTTCGACTACGTTTCATTTTAAAGCGTCTAAAAATTGAGAAATGTTTAATGATTTTAGAGAAGTGGTTCTAAATCTATCTAAAGAACCAGAATCAAAAATATTTTGACTCCAATCATTTCCACTTTTCTGCCACTTCTTGCTGTTTAATCCCACCCAGCACCTGATCACTGCGCTCTCTAACAGTAGCAGCTTTCTCTACCGATAGAAGAAACAAAACCTGTCAAGAAATCCAACAAAAGGCATTTTTTTAACATTACCGTGCCACAGTAAGACCAGTCTGCCTTCTAGCTACCTCTGTTCATATGTTCCTGCACAATGAAGCTGCCAAAGCAGAACCAGCCAGTGACAGTAGCACTGTTGGTTATAACGGACCACGGCTCACATCGACCCCCCACTCCACGCCTACTCACCCACTCAACTTTGTGACAACCTTTCTAGACATAAAAGTCAAACTCCAGGCTGCCTCTTCTTCACATGAATCACACAGAGGAGGAAGGAAGGAAACTCAGGCCTCACTGATTTGTAAAAGAGTCTGCAGTGTTTACGTCACACGTCGACTCGCAGGATAATCGTTTGATTGGGTTTGATCGCATCTGCTGGAAGCAAACCCAATCTAAGACCACCCGTCAGATTCTGAAGCAGCGAAAAGGAGCTCATGCTAACATCAGATGTTCAGAGATTACAGTAAAACTGATTAATGCATTCTGTACCCTAGTTATTAATGTTAAACCTTTAATCCGGATGACGGAGAACGCGCAGAGTAAAATTCGTACCTGTCCTTGCGCTGGTGCCGGGCCGAGGATCTGATTTCGATGCAGGTGGCTGTGCAGCCTGTGAGTAGCTCTCTTCTTGAGCAGAGCGGGGTGCGGAGAAAGCTGACATGTGCAATCCATGTGATCCACGACTGACACCACAACCTTAGAATGAGTGGGTATTTTGTTTTGTACGTGATCTTGGTGACTTGGAGAGGTTGAGAAGAAGAAGACGGGAGTCACTGGGCGGTACTCCGAGTTAAAGAAAATAAATAAAAAAACGTCTTGTGGGGACACTATGACGAATATATGCTTTTATGTACTCAAAAAGGAGCTGTTGCTAGGCAACAAATGGAGGTTAAATAACCAGAGCTGCAATTTTCTGTTGCTTCTCAGAGTGAACTACTTGAAAAGCACAGAGAAATAAGATGCAGAGCAAGTCTTTTACATTTTATGCGTCTGATTCACCTCGTCTGTGTTTGTTTGGCTGTAAACTAAAAATCTTACTTTTTTTCAGTCAGTGAATGCAACATGTATAAGCACTAATGGCAAAACACTCTTTTATGTGGAAGTTGTTACTGAAGGAAGATGACTCAAGCTAAACTAATTTCAATTTTTGTCAGGTGATCTTCAAGAAAATCTTTGGGGGTTTTTATAATTAAACACCTGTTGATATATTTTTAAATTTATGTAGAAAGTTACAAAAATGTTTTGCTATGAATTACAGTTGTTATTCTCAATTACTTTCAGATAAGCTCAACATTTCTAATAGTCCAGAGGGAGTTAATGGTGACGGCAAGAAGGCCTTCCAACATCACCAAAGATAAAGCGTCAAAAACCTGCTGAAATATGCAAAAAGCAATCATGAAACAGCTGTAATTGCTCTAAATCTAAAACATTTTTTCTACTGATTATTAAAAAAGCTGCATGTAACAGAATGCTTCTTTCTCATTGTTTTATTATTTTTGGGAGATACCTGTCATTTACATCAGAAACAAATGTCTTAAATCAAAGAGAAATAATTGAACATCTAAGTCTGTTTGGGACAGGAACCAACTTTGGGTTTTACTTTCTACTTACTAATCGTTATGACCAAACATGCTCATTTACCGTCAGGGTTCTGGTGTTTGTGGCATTGGAAACGCACTGCAGGCTCTTGGTGTTGCAGCAGCCAGAGCAGCGCTGGGCTTCCACGCACGGCGGCCACAGCAGAAAGTTGGCGTTGCTGCGGTCCACCATGTCTCTGGTGATCTCGACCACTTCTGTGCGAACTTTACATTGAGCCCGCTGGGCTTGCGGAGGGTCTGAGGGAGCAAACACGACATGCTACGACGTCAGCGGCACGTTCTGAGGTTTGATGAGCCAGACAATGTGTACATCTCTGCTCGAGAGTTTGAATTTTCTGTTATTGATACACAAGGACGTGTATTGAAAAGCAGAAACACTGAATAGGTTTTATTCAAAGATTAGAAAAGAAAAGTTGTAGATCAGCTTCTGGAAATTTTGAGTTCTGCTTCATGAGAACAACGACAAAAAGGTTAACAGAGAAAGATTTTCCCTCTGTCACAAAAACTATTAATCATCTCCCAGACGGACTGGCAGAGCGTTCTTTAGCCAACATAACGAGTTTCCTAAGAGGACAAACAACGAAGAAATATGTAAAAAATAAAATAAAAAAAGATCACAACAACCAAATAAGGAGGTTTGGCTCACTGGGGCTGCGTGGAAGTCTGTGACCTCCGTTGGCTGCAGAGTTAGCTTCCTCCTCATCTGAGACAGCAACACAAACATCATTTATGCTATTAGAAGAAGACAAATAAAACGCTGACTGTGCACAGAAACCAGAGGTGGAGCGGTCATGGTACGCTACGATTTCAAAATGTCTTGTTTTAATGTTTTTGTTTCATTTTCTTTAACTTTTACCATTTTAGTCCCATTGAGATCAAATATCTTTTTTATGAGGAAGACCTGGCCAAGACATAAACTTAATCTAAACGTTTTTGTAGTTTAAACTCCTCCTAGTACAGAAAGGGCAGAAGTAACTGTGGGGTGTTTTTTTCCAGCTGTGTAGAGCAGAGAGTCAATGTGGTGCTGCCCCTCCCCCACCCATTGCTGTGCACTGCCTGCAAGCTGGCTAAGAATAAAAACTGTAAAAATGGAAAGTTTGGACACATTTCCATTAATGGAAAATCTGTGAATCTTGCTAAAATCAAACTTTTTTAAAAGTTAAGATGCAACAGATGTGAAACAACTGAGAAGCTGGAGCAACTAATTAACCAGCTGACGTCAGCTCACCGTAAGAGCACAATAATCAGGTTTATCATCCTGACACTGATCAGCACTACATTGATCTGTTATTTATGGAACCTCAATTACATTTAATCAACCTGAGCTAAAAATCTAAAATATTTAAGTGAATCTACACTAATGCTGTGTGTTTAGTTAAATAAATTGTCCAATTTTGACTCAATTAGGCTCCAAATGTTCACAAACATTACATAATCATCAAAAAAACTACTAAAATTATATACTGTAATTATTCCAAGATGTTCAGCTTTGTGAGTATGCTCTTATTTTGAAATGTACCCTGACTCTTATGCTTTGATGCGGGTGATGTTTTGAAATATCAAAGCCAGTAAAGTATGACAGGAGAGGAGAAATAGCCGCACCCGACCGTTCGTTTGTGTGTATTGACAGGTGATGTGTCAGGGATGTGCAAAAACTTTATAAAACATTTTGTTTTTGTATAAAAATCTCAAAAGTAAATCACATGAAAATGAAGGATCTCAAGGGATGTTGTTGCTCAGTTGAAGTGCATCACTGGATTTCGATGCCAGATTACTAAAGAGTTTTGCTTCCTCTTCAATCTTAAAATTGATTTAAACTGATTTCATGTGTCTGTAAGATGGAAAAGAAAGAAAAACCAAAGCTTTGGGTCTTTACCTACGGAGTCAGTGAGCAGTGGCTGGAGGTCCTCTATGGAGTTGATGGGGCTGTTTCTAACCAGCTCCACCAGCGCTGCAGGCAGAGGGTCCTCCTCAGACACAAACAGGAAAAAAATCAGCCCAAATAACAAACAACTAGTGCAAAACCAGAAAAACAGACAGAATGTATTCAGAAGCTCATATGAGCTTAAAAAAATAAAAAATTAAGTAGGCGATGGGAAAAAACCGCAGCACTTCCGCGACTACGATTGTCTTTAAAAGCCTCTAAACAAACATTTCCAGAGTATCACACCAGAAACCACAGAACGGCTCCACTTTGTGATTCTAGAGACTTGACTGTGGGTTTAACCCCCCTTCCCTTCCCTCCTTGGTCATTAATGTTATTTGTAACAACTAATCACCTCACATGGAAACCTTTTGTTATAAGAGTATGTTGAAACAGGTGCACTAAATCGAAATATCTTATATTCATAAACAAAACAAAACATAAAAAGTTGAATCTATTTCATGAGGTTACTGGCGCCATACATGGAAAGCGGTGACAAATATTAATATTGGGCTAACATCTATTATTGTATATCTCAATAACACAGTTAAAGGAAAGTTTAATGTGTAGCTAAGTTTTCTGATAGGTGTCGGTAAACTTTTACTGGTGATTTTTATTTCCATTTTTACTTACCTCGGCCACGCCAAACCGCGCACACGCCGCCAGCAACGCGAGCAGCAGCAGCTGGACCCACGAGCTCATCTTGCTGTCCAGCCTCGAGCCTCTCCAACGGACCGGGAATTTATGGAGGCGCGAGCGAGCCTCTCTCCTCAGTTCGGCGCGCGGAGGGGAGGATGAGGAGGATGAGGAAGGAGACAGCGGCTCGGCTCGCGGAGCTGTGCGCGCCTGTGACCTCCGTCCCGTTGCCAGCAGAGTGGAGAAGAGCTAGAAGGCGCTCCAAGCTCTTCCTTCCTCCTCTTTAGAAAGTAAATCCTCATGCTCAGAGTTGTAGTTTGCGCTCTTATACTTCTTCCAAGGAGTCTTATCAGTGAACAAAGTGCTACGTGGCTTCTGCCCTGGACCAGCTTGTTTACGCGGTGGTGGTGCTGTTGCTGCTGTGTGGAAGGGCTGGCTCCCAGCAGACCCTAATGCTCGACTTTTTCCTCCCTCTCTCTCCCCCAACCCCCCGCCCCCTGCTTGAAGAAAAGGCCATAATCCGCCTGCCAATCAGCGACATCACGGTGGATGCGCAGCAGTCGCCCTCAGTCTTGATTTATAACAATATTTCTTTGGCGAAACCACAGAAATATTTTGCTTTGTTTTTGTGTGAGAGAGGGCACGCGCGCTTGCTGTCCTGCTGACTTTAGCGCGTGCTACTTAAGATGAGAATAAATGGTAGCGTGTGTGTTATTTATACATTTCATGAGGAGAAGTTAGAGATAGAAAAAATATTTATTCGAGTAATTTCCCTTTTTGAAGGGGAAATATATGAGACATTCCTGCTATTTTAAAGTTTTAAAGTTATATTGTTTAGGGAAAAAGTAACACCAAGCTTGCTAATTTGTAGAGCGTAAATCTGAAATCCTGGCGTTAGTACAGTGGTTCTTAACCTGGGTTCGACCGATCCCCAGGGGTTTGGCAGAGCCTTTGCTGTGGAGGTAAAGACACACTTGTGTAAAGTCGTGATGACGCCCCGCTTTGCCATAAATTGCTGCAGAGGATCACGTTACATTGCTTAGCCAATCAGTGCTGCGGAGGAGCACTGATTGAAGGAGCTCCACTGTGAGTATGGATGTGAACTTGTGTATGAGCAAAGCTCACCGTTTAGTGTACTTCTAAATCTGCTCCTTAGTCGCATGTTTTCGGGGTTGGTACTGCCTCTAGTTGTGTGGGGTGGTAACACAAATAATATAATTACATTACTAAATCAGAATACCGCAAAGTATTTATTAATTTTTCATTCTCTTAAGAATATAAGGCTAATTAAATAATCTAAACAAGACCTTAAAGTGGTTCCAGTATCTCTCGATGGCCAACTTGTTGAAACTGTGGCAAATTTTCTTTTCTGGACAGTCAGCTCAACTTTGCTGAAGACACTGACTATACAGGTCCTTCTCAAAAAATTATCATGTTTATTAATCATTATCATGATTAATAAACATGATAAGTTGGAATTTTTAGAGCTGATTTTAACATCATACAATTTATTGTCAAACTGCTGATGTTTGTACGTTTAAATTTAAAAAGCCTTAAATTCCCATGGTTCATCACTATTTTATTTGGTCTCTGGTACTAACGCAGTGGTTCTTAACCTTTTTTGAGGTACCAAACCCACCAGTTTCATATGCGCATTCACTGAACCCTTCTGTAGTAATAAATAAAATATGATTCCCCCCCCCAAATTCAAGACATAGGGGTGGGTGACCCAACTAGAGTCTATTTGGGCCACCCCAATATCACTAAGTCTTCTTAAAAGGTAGAGTCTCTGAGAACAGCTCTTCAAAATACAGGTCCTTCTCAAAAAATTAGCATATTGTGATAAAGTTCATTATTTTCCATAATGTAATGATAAAAATTAAACTGTCATATATTTTAGATTCATTGCACACCAACTGAAATATTTCAGGTCTTTTATTGTTTTAATACTGATGATTTTGGCATGCAGCTCATAAAAACCCAAAATTCCTATCTCAAAAAATTAGCATATTTCATCCGACCAATAAAAGAAATGTGGTTTAATACCAAAAAAGTCAACTTTCAAATAATTATGTTCAGTTATGCACTCAATACTTGGTCAGGAATCATTTTGCAGCCTTCAAGGCGGCATGGAGGCAATCAGCCTGTGGCTCTGCTGAGGTGTTATGGAGCCCAGGATGATTCGATGGCGTTAAGCTCATCCAGAGTGTTGGATCTTGCGTCTCTCAACTTTCTCTTCATAATATCCCACAGATTCTCTATGGGGTTCAGGTCAGGAGAGTTGGCAGGCCAATTGAGCATAGTAATACCATGGTCAGTAATACCAGTGGTTTTGGCTCTGTGAGCAGGTGCCAGGTTGGGCTGAAAAATTGAATCTTCATCTCCATAAAGCTTTTCAGCAGATGGAGCATGAAGGGCTCCAAAACCTCCTGATAGCTGCTACATTGACCCTGCCCTTGATAAAGCACAGTGGACCAACACCAGCAGCTCCCCAGACCATCACTGACTGTGGGTTCTTGACACTGGACTTCTGGCCTTTTGGCATTTCCTTCTCCCCAGTCTTCCTCCAGACTCTGGCACCTTGATTTCCGCATGACATGCAAAATTTGCTTTCATCCGAAAAAAGTACTTTGGACCACAGAGCAACAGTCCAGTGCAGCTTCTCGGTAGCCCAGGTCAGGCGCTTCTGCCGCTGTTTCTGGTTCAAAAGTGACTTGACCTTTGACCTGGGGAATGCAGCACCTGTAGCCCCTTTCCTGCATGGTGGCTCTGGATGTTTCTACTCCAGACTCAATCCACTGCTCCACAGGTCCCCCAAGGTCTGGAATCGGCCCTTCTCCACAATCTTCCTCAGGGTCCGGTCACCTCTTCTTGTTGTGCAGCGTTTTCTGCCACACATTTTCCTTCCCACAGAGGTTCCTTGATACAGCACTCTGGGAACAGCCTATTGGTTCAGAAATGTCTGTGTCTTACCCTCTTGCTTGAGGGCGTCAATGATGACCTTCTGGACAGCAGTCAGGTCAGCAGTCTTACCCATGATTGCGGTTTTGAGTAATGAACCAGGCTGGGAGTTTTTAAAAGCCTCAGGAATCTTTTGCAGGTGTTTAGAGTTACTTTGTTGATTCAGATGATCAGGTTAACTGGTCGTTCAGAGAACCTTTTCATGATATGCTAATTTTTTGAGACAGGGATTTTAGGTTTTCATGAGCTGTATGTCAAAATCATCAGTATTAAAACAATAAAAGACCTGAAATATTTCAGTTGGTGTGCAATGAATCTAAAATATGTGACAGTTAAATTTTTATCATTGCATTATGTAAAATAATTAACTTAATCACAATATGCTAATTTTTGAGAAGGAACTGTATTTTGAAGAGCTGTTCTCAGAGACTCTAAGTATTAAGAAGACTTAATGATCTTTGAGTGGCCCAAATAGACTCTAGTTGGGTCACCCACCCCTATGTCTTGAATTTGGGGGGGGGAAATCATATTTTATTTATCACTACAGAAGGGTTCAGTGAATGCGCATATGAAACTGGTACCTCAAAAAAGGTTAAGAACCACTGCACTAGTACCAGAGACCAAATAAAATAGTGATGAACCATGGGAATTGAAGTCTTTCTTTTTTAAATTTAAATGTACAAACAGCAGCAGTTTGATAATAAATTGTATGATGTTAAAATCAGCTCTAAAAATTCTATCTTATGTTTATTAATAGAAAATTTGAAACTTTTAAAAAGCATTTACCCCTTTGCACAGCGTCGAGGTGTTTCTGGTCCTTCGTTGGGAGAGACTCACAGGAAGATTCAGTCTCTCTGCTTTGTCCACATACAATTATAAACACTGCATCTGTTTTCTAGCATAATTCTGGCTGAATTTATGACCATTCCTCTCATCAGAAATTGCAGCACTTTGCCTCAATTGGTTGCCGTCTGCTCGAAAACAATTTCAAGCCTGACTGACATTCACAGCTGCCCACCAATTGTTTTGTGGTCAGAGAAAACAAAGTTTGCACTATTCAGCTTTGTGGATGGAAAAGATTGTTTGGCGTAGTCAAGGCGATGCCTACAAACCAAAGAAAACTACACCGACTGTCAAGCAGCGTCATGTCAAGTCGCTGTTGTGCAACAGGTGTTCTGACTATCTGTCATACCCGTAAATCCAGCATACCTTATGGTAATGCGCATGATAGTCAGAACACCGGCAGGTTTTGGGGAATCGTGCAAAGATAAAAGAAAACCTGGAGTGGGAGGGCTTCAGGGCCGGCCCAAGCCTCCATGGGGCCCTAAGCGAAATGTGGTTTTGGGGCCCTCTAGTTCTAACAATGTGTACTGGCTGCAATCAGCAGTCCAATCATTAGATCATTCACACACCTGCTTAAAACTTATTGCATATCTGGCAGTGCTGTTTACATTATACACACGTTTAATATAGGAATCATTTATTGGCCAACTGATTTATCAACCAGTTGATTTCTGGGACTGAATTCCATAATTTTGGGGGATTGTGATTGGCCGATGCTTACACCTGAAGCCTGCCCCCTCAAGGGCGGAGGGGTACGGAGAACCCACTTACGGGATCGGGCCACGCCACCAGCCTGGCCGCCTAGGACACCATGACCATGGGAACAGAGGAGACGGCAGCGGCTGAAGGCAAACTCACAGTGAGAGGTGAAACGCAGAATGGCTGCAGCAGCGGCGAGAGGCGAAGATTTTGCAGCAAGTATCACTTTGTCTCAAAGGGGAAAGGGCAGCCGCATTGTCAGTGTGGCCCGCTTTTTTTTTTTAAATATCCATTTGTCCATCAAGCTGTGTTTGCACATGTTTCAATTGATTTACACTCAAGCTTCCCCCTTTAACTTGAGGAAGCTACTTTCTTTCGTTAAATGTGAATAAAAGATAAAAAATACCCACTATCTGCCTTTTAGATAGCTACTTTCTTACGTTAAATGTTGAAAAAGATTAAAAATACCCACTATCTTCCTTTTAGATAGCTACTTAGAAGTAGCCAATTTAAAAATAGAGGATGAGAAAAAGTCGAGGCGTTCTCACTGTGTGGGTAAGAGAGCAGTCGGCGTTACACAGCTCTGCAGTTGAACAGGATTTTTATTTCTTATTTCATATTTCTCTAAATCTCGCGATAAACAGTACAATTTTTCTTGCCTGGCATGTCTCAACAAAATGTGCACCATAACGACTAAAACTCCATCAATCTTCTGTGTTAAAGGAAATAATTCCTTCAGCAAACGAGTATTTTTGGCATAGTTTCTAGTGTAAATATCCTGGTACACTTGAAATTAAGACAAAACTAACTTTTTAGCACCACAGAGGAGCTTGTTTTACGTCATTAATCCCTTAATATTGATTAAAATTTTCTAGATATAAGTGAAATAATCTGTCAGTGGAACAGAACATTTTACCTGGACAAAATCTGTTGCCAAGGTGATGTACAGTATTTGTTTTTCTCCACCGTTTTGATCTCATCTCAGCAAAACACCTTCTCCTCTGTGTTTACTGTGACCCTTACATGTGGTTTTCTTCTCCACACATCTATATTAACTATATTTATCATATTTTGGTAACATCCAGTCTAACAAACAGGCTAAACTCTGTCAATATGGTATTTGGTTTATTCCATAAAATTAAAATAAAAACAAAAAAATTTTTGCAACATGAATAAAATGTGGAAAAGTTTAAGGATGTGAAAACCTTTGCAGCAGCCGACTGTTTTTTTTTCCATTTTTAATTTGGGATTAAAAACCAAAAAGTTAAAGGAGACATTATGTTGATGCCTTTTCTGTTGAATTCTCAGCTTGGTTTTGGGGGCCGGCGTCGGTGGTGCTTGTGGTTCATCATCCATTACTGGTCACTCACTCTGCCATGAATTTATAAAACTCAAAGGATTAAAGAGGAATAATTTGACTGCCATATCCTTCTTCTGCAAACCAATTTGTTAGAATGGATTATAAAGTTCAGATTCCAAATTCATTTTACACTAAAACATCCGTAACAGCTTCATGTTTACTGTGTTGGAGTCATTTGGGAAACTTTAAGTCAAGAAGCCACTGAATGCAGCAAAACCAGGAAATTCAACCCAGGACTGTAAATGTATGCTGGAAAGAAAATAACTCTCTCTGGGGGATTTTGACCCGACTTTCATTACAGACATTTCAGTACAACCTCTGGAAAATGTGTTAAATTGTAAAAGATGTACAGGATAGTTAACAATCGTCCTCAGAAATTGTTTTAAGGCTCTATTAAAGTCTTTCAGTGTGTTGACGAAAGGCTAAGAAAATACATGGTCTGTGCTGTTCTAGTGGTAACAAATTGTCTGATTTAATTGGCTAATTTTAAAATATGTTCAGGGTTTCCCTCAGTGTATTATAAGCCTGGCGGGCCACCAGGCTTTACTTGTGCCCCCACCAGGCTAATCATTGCTTATTTATTTAAGTCTTTTTAAAATGTTTGCAGTTTTTAAGACTTTATAGTTGGTGTTCATGCGTTAATCTTCCAATCTTTCAATAACACAAAATTATCAAGTGATATTTTCAAATTTCCTGTCAACTTCAAACATTTTTTAACTCAAAAACATGACGGGCCGCTGGATGAATGACTGATATGCGCCCAACCACTGGGCTTAGTGAGTTTTCTGGGGACACCTTGTACGTTTCTTGCCAAAAAGTATTTTTCTGTGTGTTAGCACAAAACTGAACTCACTGAATTATCTTTCTGAATGACTCGGACTCGGGACAAGAACTAATAAAAGATTATGTTCCTATTATGTTTTCTGTGTGTTAGCATGTTACGACCGGTGTCGTAAAGTTGATTAGAAATCATGAGTCTGCTGGTGCCCGTCCCTGATTGATTCTAAGAAGACGACGGAGATGTCCCATTGGCTGCTTTTCGGAGGTGACGGACATAAAAGCTGCTGACGCGGACTTCCTGTGTTCCATCCTCAACTCATCTCCACCGGCCACACCCCTTTCCTTTGTTCATCTGTGTTAGAGTTCTGGAGTGTAGGAGTGAGCTGCCGTTTATGTTTCCTAAGTTTTTTCATGTTTTTCTTAGTTAGGAAGGTAAGTTTTTGTCCTTTGGTTTATTTACTTTCGATTAGGTAAGTTTCTGTTACTATTTAGATAGTTTCCTTTTGTTTGCTGTTTTCGGTGATAGCTCACTCTGAAGCCAAGTACTCCATTGGTAACATCTTTATCAAAAAAATACATCATTTTAAAATAAATAATTATTGTCAACTGTTCAACTTTGTGTGTGTCGGTTGTTGAGATCAGAGGAGGATGGATCCTTCATGTTGTGACCTGGGCCCCCCTAGACTGGTCGTAACATAGCACAAAACTGAACTCACTGAATTATCTTTCTGAATGACTCGGACTCGGAACAAAAAATAATAAAAGATGATGTTGCCAAAAAATGGCAACAAACAAGATTTTATTTATTTATTCAATAACAAATAAATAAATGATGTATAGCTTAAAATTACTGTATACTCTATTCCAACTGACTACATTCATTAGACACCAGAACATTCAATTATGTGAGTCCAAGATGACTGCACCTAAACTGCTTAGCAGATGTGAAAATATATGAAAAAAGGAAAATCATAACTAAAACCATTCTGTTGTGTATGTTGTAAAGTGTTTAAGCTTGAGTTCTTTTGTTGTTTTGACTCATCACGATGAAAATCTAGACCAGTTTATAATTTTATCACTATGATCTTTTGATATATGTTGCGAAAAGTCATTCATTTGTACTATTAAAAATATGGAGTGAAATTAAATTGTGTTCCTCGTGTCTATAAGACGATATAGATGAGGTAGCGTCAGAAAATCAAACAGTATTATGTAAGGGAGCACCAGCAGGCGGCGCTGCAGGAGGAAACGGTGCCACTAGTTGGTCAGTAATGTCTCTTCACCAGCCTGCCTTCAGTCTCCATGGTAACCAGCTGTTGTTCTGGATGAATACTAGCATGCGCTTTAACTCAGTTTCACTCTAGGCTAATTAGGCTAACAGCTAATTGCTAGCGGTGCTAGCATTGCACGTCCAGGTGCCACCCGTTGCCATGGAGACTTAAAACAAGCTGGTTATTCTCTCACTTGTGGGTTTACATCCTTATCTACCAAAAGAGGCATCATGAGTCATAGAGACAAAGTTAAATATACTTATCAGAAAGAAGAGAAGTTTCTACAAAATATAAGTAATGTCTTACAATGGAGATATTATTCTTATCCAACCTTCAGTTTGTTCAAGTTTCTCTAATATTGTTCAGAATGCTGCTATTTTCCTGTTCCTGTCCAAATCACATACATTTTACTTGAATGGCATGTTTTCATCTATTTTGAGGAGAAATTTCTGTCAACTCTTGCTTACACCAAATCAGTGATCCCTAATAAAATTATCTAAAATATTTTTGATTTGCCTAAAAGGAAGTAGCAGTGTCTGTTTGCTGTACTACCAATTCTATGTATTTTATTTTTTGTTTTGTTTTTTACAAAAAATAATTATTAAAAATAAAATGTACAGAAATCAAAGATTTGTTTTTTCTGTGAGTGATAGAAGTGATTCAGGACGGTGTTTTGAGTGAGCGTCGCTCCCTCACCCTGACGTTCCTTCCCTGGGGGGAAGAGGGGGGGCGCCGATCCATGTTTTCGCATCCACCTGAATAATATGTAGTTGCGCCACTGCTTTGAAGCTGCTCCATAGTTGACGCTGTAAAAGATCAAGAATTTGTTTGGCAAATGCTTTTGACAGATTGACAGATTCGCTTCCTTATAAACAGTTTGTCACATTAATGTCATTTCGAAACAGTTCCTGTATCGGTCACGTGACTTGCTGAAACCAATACGCACCGACTCGGGTTTTGGTCCATGTGCTTGAGACATGCGGCGATGCATCGGTGTTGCCGGACCCATCACTAGCATTTAGTTGCGTTTTACTACTGGAATGTTCTAGAACAGTGGTTCGTAACCGGGGTTCGATGAGTCGGTCTCAGGGGTTCGGCGGAGCCTCTGCCGCGGAGGTAAAGACACTTGTGTAAAGTTGTGATGACGCCCCGCTTTGCCATCACTTGCTGCAAAGGATCACGTTACATTGCTTAGCCAATCAGTGCAGCGGAAGAGCACTGATTGAAGGAGCTCCACTCTCAGCATGGATTTGAACTTGTGTTTTCATTTTATTTCAGCAAAGCTCACCGGCTGGTAACACAACTAATATAATTACGTTACTAAATCAGAATTTAGTAACAAAGTCTTTATTATTTATTATTAATTTTTCATTCTCCTTAGAATATAGAGCTAATTAAATAATCTAAACAAGACCTTAAAGTGGTTCCAGTTTCTCTCGATGGCCAACCTGTTGAAACTGTGGCAAATTTTTGTTTCTGGACAGTCAGCTCAACTTTGCTGAAAACCCTTATTATATTTTGAAGAACTGTTCTCAGAGACTCTACCTTTTAAGAAAACTTCATATTTTATTTATCACCACAGAAGGGTTCATTGAGTGCGCTTATGAAGCTGGTGGGTTCGGTACTTCAAAAAAGGTTAAGAACCACTGGTTTAGAGTGAAAACCTTATGAGTAAAACTGGGAAAAAAAATTTGCACCTGGACCTTCACTTCATGGTTGAACAGTCGTTTCTGGTGGGAATGTTTTTAGGTAGAACCTGAAATGACGACCCCTAAACACTGCATGAAATTTAGTTTAGTTCTTCAGAAGTAAAATACAGGAAGGGTTATTATCAACGTACAAACTTTTAAATCATTCCAAAACCTCAAAGCTTTCAGAAAGGTCCAAGGAAAATATTTTAGGTGTTTTTGAACATTTGTGCCATTTTGGATCTGATTAAATTCAGCAGCGCTATGCTAAAAGTCTGCAGCGACACTATTGAATACATTGAAGTGAACCGGCTGTGTGAATCCTGTCATCATCTCTTGTCCTAACAGCAACAACAAAGGCACTTATGAGTGATTAGAAAGGATAACTTGAAATATAGTGCCACATTTGGGATGGGGCACCGTAATACAGAGGAAAAACTGATGTGTTTCATGAATTTAGCTGCATTGTGATAGAATATTGAAGTATCCACAAAGTTAACGTCAAGCTGTTAATATTGTTTGGTTGAGAAAATTGTGTTAAAGATGGTGCCTGCTCATATGTAACAAAACAAACCATCACCATAATATGCTAGAATGTAGCATTATAAAAATGATGCTACACGCTACCATGTTAATTTGGGAATAAGTCACTGCAATGATATTAAAAATGATGAAACACAAATAAAAACAAAAACCAAATATGATTTCCAGCTCAATTTAAAGATTCTTATAATCATATGAAAATAGGCAAACATTCTCTTTTCACAATTGCATATATTAAATCAGACAGAAATCAGTAACAGTTGTAAATTGGCATGAAGAACACAGGCCAAGATTGTTAATAACTTAAGATACTTGTCTGACGGTGGATTACTGGACACAGCAGTACGATTAGACAAGTCATTAAAAATAAAGGCAAATATTCACAAAAATAACATAAAAAACTTTGAAAGTTTAAATGCATGGCCTTCTGAATTTGTCTCAAAGAAATTTAAACCAATGTGTTGCAACATCTTACAGAAGAGCTTAGAGAGAGCAGATTTATTAATTTTACTAGGTTCAATTCAGAGAGGAAGGTTGAGAAAACATATTTCTAAAGCTGTTTTGAGAAATACGTCTGAGATAAATAACAGAAGTGTTGACTTGTGCACACAGCAACACTAATTTAGACACATGGCGAGTTTGGGCACCATTAACAATTTGTTTCTGTTCTAAGCCATAAATCTACACAAATCTTTTAGAAAATTTCAGTCTCTGCATGTCTTCTTGGCAGTATTTCTATAGAACATGAATCCACAGTAAAGACAAATAAATAAGAAACGTAGCGCACAGTCCGCTCACATGTATATCTATAGCATTGATTCTGCAACAGAGTTTGTGTTGGTTACTTACAAAATTATCCACACACCCAAACTTTTTCCACACTTTGTCACATTAACACCACAAACTTTGATCAACTTTATTCTGATTTCATGCGACAAACGCAAAGCAGTGCACAGTGATTAAGTGGAAGGAAATGGACAGAGGTTTAGATTTTTCTTCCAAAAATGTTTTTTGATTTGTAAAAGAAAATTCTAATCATATTTCACTTTCAATCTGCTTCTGATTTATGCACTACTTTGTGTTTCTCTGTTATAGAAATTCAAAAAAATTACACTGAAGTTTGTGATTAGGAAACAGCGGAAACTAGTCGGGTTATAAATACGATTGCAATGCGATTTAGATGCTGATTTTGTTTGCTGACCACATGTGTGTGTGTGTGTGTGTGTGTGTGTGTGTGTGTGTCATTCCAGTGTTTGCAATGAGTGAAATATAATTACACACGGTTAAAGAAAAAAGAGATCATGATTGATTTTGCGAGTTGATGATTGATATCACTCTGAAAATTTCTGCCCGTTTTGCGGTCTCATTCTGATTGTCTTAAAGATTACGCAACTCATCATTTTTAGCAAAACGGTTAAATCCACTTTTGTTAACGTTTTAATCAATTATTCTTTACGTTTCACCTTGCCAGTGGTATTACGTCTTCCAAAAAGAAACCTCCCATACAGCCTTGGTTGTCGACATTGAAGTGCAGCATCTCTCTTTCATGATATCTAAGCACGGATTCACAGAAATTGCACTATTTTCCGCAGTTGTACAGCGATGCCTCTTCGGTCCCACACAGTCGCATCTTTATCCGTCTTTGGGACTTTGAACTGTCAAATGAGGGAAGCTTTCTCCTGAGCAGGTCCGTCCTGGAAAAAATTGTTTGCTGTGTGTTATGGTACATTTTCAATGTGGCAAAAACACCAGAGAAAAGTGTCAGTACGGCTACAATCTGTCTTGTAAGAGATATGCGCAAATTACTTTCGACTACGTTTCATTTTAAAGCGTCTAAAAATTGAGAAATGTTTAATGATTTTAGAGAAGTGGTTCTAAATCTATCTAAAGAACCAGAATCAAAAATATTTTGACTCCAATCATTTCCACTTTTCTGCCACTTCTTGCTGTTTAATCCCACCCAGCACCTGATCACTGCGCTCTCTAACAGTAGCAGCTTTCTCTACCGATAGAAGAAACAAAACCTGTCAAGAAATCCAACAAAAGGCATTTTTTTAACATTACCGTGCCACAGTAAGACCAGTCTGCCTTCTAGCTACCTCTGTTCATATGTTCCTGCACAATGAAGCTGCCAAAGCAGAACCAGCCAGTGACAGTAGCACTGTTGGTTATAACGGACCACGGCTCACATCGACCCCCACTCCACGCCTACTCACCCACTCAACTTTGTGACAACCTTTCTAGACATAAAAGTCAAACTCCAGGCTGCCTCTTCTTCACATGAATCACACAGAGGAGGAAGGAAGGAAACTCAGGCCTCACTGATTTGTAAAAGAGTCTGCAGTGTTTACGTCACACGTCGACTCGCAGGATAATCGTTTGATTGGGTTTGATCGCATCTGCTGGAAGCAAACCCAATCTAAGACCACCCGTCAGATTCTGAAGCAGCGAAAAGGAGCTCATGCTAACATCAGATGTTCAGAGATTACAGTAAAACTGATTAATGCATTCTGTACCCTAGTTATTAATGTTAAACCTTTAATCCGGATGACGGAGAACGCGCAGAGTAAAATTCGTACCTGTCCTTGCGCTGGTGCCGGGCCGAGGATCTGATTTCGATGCAGGTGGCTGTGCAGCCTGTGAGTAGCTCTCTTCTTGAGCAGAGCGGGGTGCGGAGAAAGCTGACATGTGCAATCCATGTGATCCACGACTGACACCACAACCTTAGAATGAGTGGGTATTTTGTTTTTGTACGTGATCTTGGTGACCTGGAGAGGTTGAGAAGAAGAAGACGGGAGTCACTGGGCGGTACTCCGAGTTAAAGAAAATAAATAAAAAAACGTCTTGTGGGGACACTATGACGAATATATGCTTTTATGTACTCAAAAAGGAGCTGTTGCTAGGCAACAAATGGAGGTTAAATAACCAGAGCTGCAATTTTCTGTTGCTTCTCAGAGTGAACTACTTGAAAAGCACAGAGAAATAAGATGCAGAGCAAGTCTTTTACATTTTATGCGTCTGATTCACCTCGTCTGTGTTTGTTTGGCTGTAAACTAAAAATCTTACTTTTTTTCAGTCAGTGAATGCAACATGTATAAGCACTAATGGCAAAACACTCTTTTATGTGGAAGTTGTTACTGAAGGAAGATGACTCAAGCTAAACTAATTTCAATTTTTGTCAGGTGATCTTCAAGAAAATCTTTGGGGGTTTTTATAATTAAACACCTGTTGATATATTTTTAAATTTATGTAGAAAGTTACAAAAATGTTTTGCTATGAATTACAGTTGTTATTCTCAATTACTTTCAGATAAGCTCAACATTTCTAATAGTCCAGAGGGAGTTAATGGTGACGGCAAGAAGGCCTTCCAACATCACCAAAGATAAAGCGTCAAAAACCTGCTGAAATATGCAAAAAGCAATCATGAAACAGCTGTAATTGCTCTAAATCTAAAACATTTTTTTCTACTGATTATTAAAAAAGCTGCATGTAACAGAATGCTTCTTTCTCATTGTTTTATTATTTTTTGGGAGATACCTGTCATTTACATCAGAAACAAATGTCTTAAATCAAAGAGAAATAATTGAACATCTAAGTCTGTTTGGGACAGGAACCAACTTTGGGTTTTACTTTCTACTTACTAATCGTTATGACCAAACATGCTCATTTACCGTCAGGGTTCTGGTGTTTGTGGCATTGGAAACGCACTGCAGGCTCTTGGTGTTGCAGCAGCCAGAGCAGCGCTGGGCTTCCACGCACGGCGGCCACAGCAGAAAGTTGGCGTTGCTGCGGTCCACCATGTCTCTGGTGATCTCGACCACTTCTGTGCGAACTTTACATTGAGCCCGCTGGGCTTGCGGAGGGTCTGAGGGAGCAAACACGACATGCTACGACGTCAGCGGCACGTTCTGAGGTTTGATGAGCCAGACAATGTGTACTTCTCTGCTCGAGAGTTTGAATTTTTCTGTTATTGATACACAAGGACGTGTATTGAAAAGCAGAAACACTGAATAGGTTTTATTCAAAGATTAGAAAAGAAAAGTTGTAGATCAGCTTCTGGAAATTTTGAGTTCTGCTTCATGAGAACAACGACAAAAAGGTTAACAGAGAAAGATTTTCCCTCTGTCACAAAAACTATTAATCATCTCCCAGACGGACTGGCAGAGCGTTCTTTAGCCAACATAACGAGTTTCCTAAGAGGACAAACAACGCAGAAATATGTAAAAAAATAAAATAAAAAAAGATCACAACAACCAAATAAGGAGGTTTGGCTCACTGGGGCTGCGTGGAAGTCTGTGACCTCCGTTGGCTGCAGAGTTAGCTTCCTCCTCATCTGAGACAGCAACACAAACATCATTTATGCTATTAGAAGAAGACAAATAAAACGCTGACTGTGCACAGAAACCAGAGGTGGAGCGGTCATGGTACGCTACGATTTCAAAATGTCTTGTTTTAATGTTTTTGTTTCATTTTCTTTAACTTTTACCATTTTAGTCCCATTGAGATCAAATATCTTTTTTATGAGGAAGACCTGGCCAAGACATAAACTTAATCTAAACGTTTTTGTAGTTTAAACTCCTCCTAGTACAGAAAGGGCAGAAGTAACTGTGGGGTGTTTTTTTCCAGCTGTGTAGAGCAGAGAGTCAATGTGGTGCTGCCCCTCCCCCACCCATTGCTGTGCACTGCCTGCAAGCTGGCTAAGAATAAAAACTGTAAAAATGGAAAGTTTGGACACATTTCCATTAATGGAAAATCTGTGAATCTTGCTAAAATCAAACTTTTTTAAAAGTTAAGATGCAACAGATGTGAAACAACTGAGAAGCTGGAGCAACTAATTAACCAGCTGACGTCAGCTCACCGTAAGAGCACAATAATCAGGTTTATCATCCTGACACTGATCAGCACTACATTGATCTGTTATTTATGGAACCTCAATTACATTTAATCAACCTGAGCTAAAAATCTAAAATATTTAAGTGAATCTACACTAATGCTGTGTGTTTAGTTAAATAAATTGTCCAATTTTGACTCAATTAGGCTCCAAATGTTCACAAACATTACATAATCATCAAAAAAACTACTAAAATTATATACTGTAATTATTCCAAGATGTTCAGCTTTGTGAGTATGCTCTTATTTTGAAATGTACCCTGACTCTTATGCTTTGATGCGGGTGATGTTTTGAAATATCAAAGCCAGTAAAGTATGACAGGAGAGGAGAAATAGCCGCACCCGACCGTTCGTTTGTGTGTATTGACAGGTGATGTGTCAGGGATGTGCAAAAACTTTATAAAACATTTTGTTTTTGTATAAAAATCTCAAAAGTAAATCACATGAAAATGAAGGATCTCAAGGGATGTTGTTGCTCAGTTGAAGTGCATCACTGGATTTCGATGCCAGATTACTAAAGAGTTTTGCTTCCTCTTCAATCTTAAAATTGATTTAAACTGATTTCATGTGTCTGTAAGATGGAAAAGAAAGAAAAACCAAAGCTTTGGGTCTTTACCTACGGAGTCAGTGAGCAGTGGCTGGAGGTCCTCTATGGAGTTGATGGGGCTGTTTCTAACCAGCTCCACCAGCGCTGCAGGCAGAGGGTCCTCCTCAGACACAAACAGGAAAAAAATCAGCCCAAATAACAAACAACTAGTGCAAAACCAGAAAAACAGACAGAATGTATTCAGAAGCTCATATGAGCTTAAAAAAATAAAAAATTAAGTAGGCGATGGGAAAAAACCGCAGCACTTCCGCGACTACGATTGTCTTTAAAAGCCTCTAAACAAACATTTCCAGAGTATCACACCAGAAACCACAGAACGGCTCCACTTTGTGATTCTAGAGATTTGACTGTGGGTTTAACCCCCCTTCCTTTCACTCCTTGGTCATTAATATTCTTTGTAACAACTAATCACCTCACATGGAAACCTTTTGTTATAAGAGTATGTTGAAACAGGTGCACTAAATCGAAATATTTTATATTCATAAACAAAACAAAACATAAAAAGTTGAATCTATTTCATGAAGTTACTGGCGCCATACATGGAAAGCGGTGACAAATATTAATATTGGGCTAACATCTATTATTGTATATCTCAATAACACAGTTAAAGGAAAGTTTAATGTGTAGCTAAGTTTTCTGATAGGTGTCGGTAAACTTTTACTGGTGATTTTTATTTCCATTTTTACTTACCTCGGCCACGCCAAACCGCGCACACGCCGCCAGCAACGCGAGCAGCAGCAGCTGGACCCACGAGCTCATCTTGCTGTCCAGCCTCGAGCCTCTCCAACGGACCGGGAATTTATGGAGGCGCGAGCGAGCCTCTCTCCTCAGTTCGGCGCGCGGAGGGGAGGATGAGGAGGATGAGGAAGGAGACAGCGGCTCGGCTCGCGGAGCTGTGCGCGCCTGTGACCTCCGTCCCGTTGCCAGCAGAGTGGAGAAGAGCTAGAAGGCGCTCCAAGCTCTTCCTTCCTCCTCTTTAGAAAGTAAATCCTCATGCTCAGAGTTGTAGTTTGCGCTCTTATACTTCTTCCAAGGAGTCTTATCAGTGAACAAAGTGCTACGTGGCTTCTGCCCTGGACCAGCTTGTTTACGCGGTGGTGGTGCTGTTGCTGCTGTGTGGAAGGGCTGGCTCCCAGCAGACCCTAATGCTCGACTTTTTCCTCCCTCTCTCTCCCCCCACCCCCCGCCCCCTGCTTGAAGAAAAGGCCATAATCCGCCTGCCAATCAGCGACATCACGGTGGATGCGCAGCAGTCGCCCTCAGTCTTGATTTATAACAATATTTCTTTGGCGAAACCACAGAAATATTTTGCTTTGTTTTTGTGTGAGAGAGGGCACGCGCGCTTGCTGTCCTGCTGACTTTAGCGCGTGCTACTTAAGATGAGAATAAATGGTAGCGTGTGTGTTATTTATACATTTCATGAGGAGAAGTTAGAGATAGAAAAAATATTTATTCGAGTAATTTCCCTTTTTGAAGGGGAAATATATGAGACATTCCTGCTATTTTAAAGTTTTAAAGTTATATTGTTTAGGGAAAAAGTAACACCAAGCTTGCTAATTTGTAGAGCGTAAATCTGAAATCCTGGCGTTAGTACAGTGGTTCTTAACCTGGGTTCGACCGATCCCCAGGGGTTTGGCAGAGCCTTTGCTGTGGAGGTAAAGACACACTTGTGTAAAGTCGTGATGACGCCCCGCTTTGCCATAAATTGCTGCAGAGGATCACGTTACATTGCTTAGCCAATCAGTGCTGCGGAGGAGCACTGATTGAAGGAGCTCCACTGTGAGTATGGATGTGAACTTGTGTATGAGCAAAGCTCACCGTTTAGTGTACTTCTAAATCTGCTCCTTAGTCGCATGTTTTCGGGGTTGGTACTGCCTCTAGTGGTGTGGGGTGGTAACACAACTAATATAATTACATTACTAAATCAGAATACCGCAAAGTCTTTATTATTTATTATAAGTTTTTCATTCTCTTAAGAATATAGAGCCAATTAAATAATCTAAACAAGACCTTAAAGTGGTTCCAGTATCTCTCGATGGCCAACTTGTTGAAACTGTGGCAAATTTTCTTTTCTGGACAGTCAGCTCAACTTTGCTGAAGACACTGACTATACAGGTCCTGCTCAAAAAATTATCATGTTTATTAATCATTATCATGATTAATAAACATGATTAGTTGGAATTTTTAGAGCTGATTTTAACATCATACAATTTATTGTCAAACTGCTGATGTTTGTACGTTTAAATTTAAAAAGCCTTAAATTCCCATTGTTCATCACTATTTTATTTGGTCTCTGGTACTAACGCAGTGGTTCTTAACCTTTTTTGAGGTACCAAACCCACCAGTTTCATATGCGCATTCACTGAACCCTTCTGTAGTAATAAATAAAATATGATTCCCCCCCCCAAATTCAAGACATAGGGGTGGGTGACCCAACTAGAGTCTATTTGGGCCACCCCAATATCACTAAGTCTTCTTAAAAGGTAGAGTCTCTGAGAACAGCTCTTCAAAATACAGGTCCTTCTCAAAAAATTAGCATATTGTGATAAAGTTCATTATTTTCCATAATGTAATGATAAAAATTAAACTGTCATATATTTTAGATTCATTGCACACCAACTGAAATATTTCAGGTCTTTTATTGTTTTAATACTGATGATTTTGGCATGCAGCTCATAAAAACCCAAAATTCCTATCTCAAAAAATTAGCATATTTCATCCGACCAATAAAAGAAATGTGGTTTAATACCAAAAAAGTCAACTTTCAAATAATTATGTTCAGTTATGCACTCAATACTTGGTCAGGAATCATTTTGCAGCCTTCGATGCGGCATGGAGGCAATCAGCCTGTGGCTCTGCTGAGGTGTTATGGAGCCCAGGATGATTCGATGGCGTTAAGCTCATCCAGAGTGTTGGATCTTGCGTCTCTCAACTTTCTCTTCACAATATCCCACAGATTCTCTATGGGGTTCAGGTCAGGAGAGTTGGCAGGCCAATTGAGCATAGTAATACCATGGTCAGTAATACCAGTGGTTTTGGCTCTGTGAGCAGGTGCCAGGTTGGGCTGAAAAATTGAATCTTCATCTCCATAAAGCTTTTCAGCAGATGGAGCATGAAGGGCTCCAAAACCTCCTGATAGGTGCTGCATTGACCCTGATCTTGATAAAACACAGTGGACCAACACCAGCAGCTCCCCAGACCATCACTGACTGTGGGTACTTGACACTGGACTTCTGGCCTTATGACATTTCCTTCTCCCCAGTCTTCCTCCAGACTCTGGCACCTTGATTTCCGCATGACATGCAAAATTTGCTTTCATCCGAAAAAAGTACTTTGGACCACTGAGCAACAGTCCAGTGCAGCTTCTCTGTAGCCCAGGTCAGGCGCTTCTGCCGCTGTTTCTGGTTCAAAAGTGGCTTGACCTTTGACCTGGGGAATGCAGCACCTGTAGCCCCTTTCCTGCATGGTGGCTCTGGATGTTTCTACTCCAGACTCAATCCACTGCTCCACAGGTCCCCCAAGGTCTGGAATCGGCCCTTCTCCACAATCTTCCTCAGGGTCCGGTCACCTCTTCTTGTTGTGCAGCGTTTTCTGCCACACATTTTCCTTCCCACTGAGGTGCCTTGATGCAGCACTCTGGGAACAGCCTATTGGTTCAGAAATGTCTTTCTGTGTCTTACCCTCTTGCTTGAGGGCGTCAATGATGGCCTTCTGGACAGCAGTCAGGTCAGCAGTCTTACCCATGATTGCGGTTTTGAGTAATGAACCAGGCTGGGAGTTTTTAAAAGCCTCAGGAATCTTTTGCAGGTGTTTAGAGTTACTTTGTTGATTCAGATGATCAGGTTAACTGCTCGTTCAGAGAACCTTTTCATGATATGCTAATTTTTTGAGACAGGGATTTTAGGTTTTCATGAGCTGTATGTCAAAATCATCAGTATTAAAACAATAAAAGACCTGAAATATTTCAGTTGGTGTGCAATGAATCTACAATATGTGACAGTTAAATTTTTATCATTGCATTATGTAAAATAATTAACTTAATCACAATATGCTAATTTTTTGAGAAGGAACTGTATTTTGAAGAGCTGTTCTCAGAGACTCTACCTTTTAAGAAGATTTAGTGATATTGGGGTGGCCCAAATAGACTCTAGTTGGGTCACCCACCCCTATGTCTTGAATTTGGGGGGGGGAATCATATTTTATTTATCACTACAGAAGGGTTCAGTGAATGCGCATATGAAACTGGTACCTCAAAAAAGGTTAAGAACCACTGCGCTAGTACCAGAGACCAAATAAAATAGTGATGAACCATGGGAATTGAAGTCTTTCTTCAATTCACGGCGCCATATTCAGAAATCGATCACGGCGCCTCTGATCGATTTCTTGGTAAAAACTACTCATATAATCATGTCAATGTTGTAACTTTCAGTTTAATCGGCAGCTATCAAAATAAAAATACATACATAAATAAACGAGGTGTTGTGTGGAGGTCTTTTTACACTTAGTGTGCATTTATAATTTTTCATTTCTGATAAAGGAGGAGGGAAGCTGGCCGATAGCAGGGCACAAAAATAAAGACTTCCTGAAAAGATCAGAGTGTAAACCTTTTGGTCAATCCTGTTATAATGTAAAATATGACAGATTACTGGATTAAGGAAATGTCTAGTATGCTATCACACATCATTTTTGAGAATTTAGAAACAGTTGCTTTTTATTTCCCAAAGTTATGGGGGGAGAAGAGGAGAGAATGGATATTTCAGCTGCCTGAAATAATCTGTTCCCCCTCTATAAAATGGAAACAAATTAATTTAACTACAAGTCTTTTACTGTGTTAATTCTCCTCATCATCAACAAGAAATCCTGCAAGCTAGAAAACATTTGCTCTTTTTTTGCCAAAGTTAGGATGGGGGGACAAAATATTTTAACCGCCTGATATAATCTGTTCCCATTACATAAAATGGACATGTACAGTGAATGAATTTCTTTGTTACCTAAAATTTGAATCATTAAATGAAGCTGTATATTTCAGTTTGCAGAAATCTCCTAGCAAAAGAGGTTGTGGATTTTCCTGTTTCCACTGCAGCAGTCTACAGCATGAGGTTGGACATTGCTGTGAGACTTATTCTTAATTGTGGTGATTATAACAGTAGTATTCGTATTTTCAGTGTTAATGAAAATTTTTATCATGACTATAATTTGTATGTTTTGATTTAAAAAAAAAAAAGAAATGTACTAAGCCAAAACTTAATACATCAACAAGTATCACTTTGTCTCAAAAGGGAATGAATGGGCAGCCACATTGTCAGTATGCCCCGCTTTTATTTTTTTAAATATCCATTTTTCCATCAAGCTGTGTTTGCACGTGTTTCAATTGATTTACACTCAAGCTTCCCCCTTTAACTTGAAGAAGCTACTTTCTTTTGTTAGATGTGAAAATATTTTTTTAAAATACCCACTATCTGCCTTTTAGATAGCTACTTTCTTTCATTAAATGTGAAAAAAGATAAAAAATACCCACTATCTGCCTTTTAAATAGATACTTTCTTTTGTTAAATGCGAAAAAAGATTAAAAATACCCACTATCTGTCTTTTAGATAGCTACTTAGAAGTAGCCAATTTAAAAATAGAGGATGAGAAAAAGTCGAGGCGTTCTCACACTGTGTGGGTAAGAGAGCAGTCGATGTTACACAGCTCTGCAGTTAAACAGGATTTTTATTTCTTATTTCATACTATCTCGCGATAAAACAGTAAAATTTTTCTTGCCTGGCATGTCTCAACAAAATGTGCACCATAACTACTAAAACTCCATCAATCTTCCGTGTTTAAGGAAATAATTCCTTCAGCAAACAAGTATTTTTGGCATAGTTTCTAGTGTAAATATTCTGGTACACTTGAAATTAAGACAAAACTAACTTTTTAGCACCACAGAGGAGCTTGTTTTACGTCAATAATCCCTTAATATTGATGCAAATTTTCTAGATATAAGTGAAATAATCTGCCAGTGGAACAGAACATTTTACCTGGACAAAATCTGTCGCCAAGGTGATGTACAGTATTTGTTTTTCTCCACCATTTTGATCTCATCTCAGCAAAACACCTTCTCCTCTGTGTTTACTGTGACCCTTACATGTGGTTTTCTTCTCCACACATCTATATTAACTATATTTATCATATTTTGGTAACATCCAGTCTAACAAACAGGCTAAACTCTTTCAATATGGTATTTAGTTTATTCCATAAAATTTAAATAAAAACAAAAAAATCTTGCGACATGAATAAAATGTAGAAAAGTTTAAGGATGTGAAAACCCTTGCAGCAGTCGACTGTTTTTTTGTCAGGCAGTAGGGGCGGGGCGCGTGGGGGGGGATAAGAAGGGTTCGGTACCTCAAAAAAGGTTAAGAACCACTGCTCTAGGCTAATTAGGCTAACAGCTAATTGCTAGCGGTGCTAGCATAGCACGTCCAGGTGCATTCAGAGGCGTCGCCATGGAGACTGTTAAAACACGCTAGTTATTCTCTCATGGGTTTACATCCTTATATACCGAAATAGGCATCATGAGTCATAGAGACAAAGTTAAATATACTTATCAGAAGGAAGAGAAGTTTCTACAAAATATAAGTAATATCTTACAATGGAGATATTATTATTATCCAACCTTCAGTTTGTTCAAGTTTTTCTAATATTGTTCAGAATGCTGCTATTTTCCTGTTCCTGTCCAAATCACATACATTTTACATGAATGGCATGTTTTTATCTATTTTGAGGAGAAATTTGCCTCAACTCTTGCTTACACCAAATCAGTGATCCCTAATAAAATTATCTAAAATATTTTTGATTTGCCTAAAAGCTTCCTTTCTGTGTTCCTACGGTGTAGATTTAAGAGAAATCTTTAAATTCCAACTAGCAGTGTCTGTTTACCGTACTACCAATTCTATGGTTTTTGTTTTGTTTTGTTTTTTTACAAAAAATTATTAAAAATAAAATGTACAAAAATCAAAGATGAGTTTTTTCTGTGAGTGATAGAAGAGATTCAGGACGGTGTTTTCAATTGATCAAGTTGTAGTTCTTTAATTTGACCTCTAGATGGCAGCAAAGCCCCGCTAATTAGCATTTAGTGTGTTTTACTACTGGAATGTTTTAGAGAAAAAATCACGTCCAGCAGACCCAAGGCCGGAGTAGCTTGATAAATGTAGATTTTAACATAATAGACAAAACAGACATAGTGAGAACCTAGAAGTCTGTCTGTGTAATAGTATATTCTATTGTGCTTCATGTTTGTTGTAGGACTTAAAATGGGGGTCGTAGCTCGTTTCTGTAGCTTTAATTAGTGATGTTGAGTTCTCATTTGGAAAAAACAGCCCACTCATATCCATTTGTTTTATTTGAATCATAAATAAATTCCTTTTTTGACTTACAAACATTTTTGTTTTGATGTTTTTTTCCCCTTTGCCCATTGACAGAAAGAAAAATCAAAAGTCGGAATTTTACACAGGAAACGACAACAAAGATGAATAGAAAAGCAAAGGTATGAAAATACAACAGGACTTACAGTACAAACACAGCAGAGGTGGACTATATCCACACCCACACCCTTTACAACTGACACTGACAGGCCTCTGCCTTTCTCTGAAGAACTACTGAGCGGGAGGAGACAGCCAGGTGAGGAGAAATTGTTCTTATCTATCGATTCACTATTTTTATCATACAGACATTAGGCTGTTGTTGTTGTGCTATTAGCTAGCTGCTAGCTAACAACTTTTCTAGCAAAGCTAGATAACTTAAAAAGCTTCTTCCCTGTGTACGAGGCACATCGCCCGTCCAAAACTTATCATCTCCATAATGGATACATGTCCGATTTTCTAATTTCCTTTGCTGCATTATGTACATTGCATTCATTCTGGCGTTAGGTAAATGTATCTTGAAGGAGAATAACACTTAAATAAAAGTCCAACAAGGATATTCATTTAGAATTAAAAATAACTCACCCTGAATTACCATGATAGATATAAAGTGTGTAATTACTGAAGGGGAAAAAACTCAGCCCAGACTTTAAGTTTAGGGTCTGGTTCTCAGTAAATTTTTTCCCCCAATTATTCAATGGGGAAAAAAACCCAACCTCAGTTATGTAAAATAAAATTGTAATCAAAACTTTTGGAATTGTAATGATTTTTTTTAAGAACAAGTTGTTTTGTTTAAAAAACTTTTTTTAATTAAATTGCTAATTTTTGTCTTGTGAACTTAAAAAGTTATTTACCAAACATAAACTTTTATTTGCACACATCAGAAATCTTTTGTTGAGATTTTAGGCCCTGCCCACGACTTTATGTGAGAATCATAAGTAAAACTTTGAGTCAAACAAAAACTAAGAATAGCAAGAAAAAATTTCTGACATGCACAAATAAGTTTGTTTTGCAAAAAAATTCACTTCATGAGACAAATGTGTGATTTAAATGTTTAAGAAAGTTTTTTTTAAGCAAAATCGTATGAAGCTGTGCCTCTCTTCCTGGCGCCATGTCCTCTTCGTGACAGAGATTACGTGTGTCTTCCCAACCGCACTCTGTCCAGGTCCACAGAGGACCTCACATCCCACAGCAGCTCTGGCCCGAAATGTCCTGAGCAGGACCGGCAGCACCTGAACGCCACACTGCGGCCTGTTCAGTCTGACAGCAGGCCCGGCTGCGCAGAAATCAACCGTCTGATTACACGGCAGGGCCGCTCCCCTCCTGGCCTCAAGAGGGCGCTAACTCGGGATACTGCCAGCTCCCTTCAGCAGCCTTCACCGCACCGTCAAAATGAACGAGAAGGACCTCGCTGCAGCAAACAGAAAGGGGCGAGGACGGACCACTGTCAGCCTCTTACCTTATTTGGAAGTTGGACCATTGCACTCCGGAAGTGAAGGGGGCGCTATTTCCTATATTATCCGCGGCCTTCAGTTTTAATTTTCTTTTGAAATCTGTGATATAGCTTCATCTTTAGGAAGGAGTTTCTCTCTCAGCATGTATTTGAACTTCTCTCTTTTATTTACTTCAGCGCAGCTCACAGTTTTTAACAATTTCCGTTGCTTTCGGTGTACTTCTAAATCTGCTCCTTTGTCGCATCTTTTCTGGCCTGCTACTGCCTCTAGTGGCGTAGTGGCGGTAGCACAACTAATATAAATACATTACTAAGTCAGAATACCAAAGTCTTTATTATTTATTATTAATTTTCGCATAACTGGAACTGCAAAAGATAAAGTCCCTCACAAAACACTATACCTTTTAATTTTCTTAAGGAAGTAGAGCTAATTAAATGACATAAACAATACCTGAAAGTGGTTCCAGTTTCACGATGGCCAACTTGTTGAAACTATGGCAAGTTTTAAATACCTTGGATCATTCCAGGACAGTCAGCTCAACTTTGCTGAAAACACTGACTACATTTTTTTAAGAAACGTCACTCTATCTCTTAAGAAGACCCAGCGATCTTGGGGTTACCTAACAAGTGCAACTCGTCCAAAACCTCTAGCTAGAGGTAACATTGGCTAACATTACCTCTAGTTAAGTAATGTTAACATTTTAACAATGAGTTAAAATGTTAAAACTTAAAAATTTAACTTAAGTTTTAAGTCGTCTCAAGTTTTAACTGTTGAGTGCTTTAGCTTTTCATCTCCTCGGCTGGTTTGGTCACATGAGCTATTCCAAGTATTTTTTTAAGAATACTTGGAATAGCAGGAAAAATAGTAGGTAAATAGTGGTGAAACCAAAAACAACTCTGTCTAAACTGTTTAGAGCATCCATCCTCTTTATTTATCAGTTTGAGCTCATGAAGGCGTTACTGTGTTCCTCTGGTAAATATAGAACATCTATTAGAAGTCATTCACTGACAGTGCAATAATTATTCTTAGCCAAGTTATGATAACATTTACCTGTAGCATGCTAAGTGTTTTACTTGATGCACAAATTGTTGATATTGTGATTCTATTAATTAGTTTTATTTTATTGTTTTAGAGTTAGAAAAATTTCCACCTTGGAAGACCAAATAGTTTCAATCATTTTTTCTATATAATACACCGAAAGCTACGGAAATTGTTCAAAGCTGTGAGCTGCGCTGAAGTAAATAAAAAAGAGAAGTTGAAATACATGCTGAGAGTGAAACTCCTCCCTACAGATGAAGCTACATCACAGATTTCAAAGGAAATTTTAAACGGGAGAACGCGGATAATATAGGAAATAGCGCCCCCTTCACTTCCGGAGTGCAATGGTTTTTCCAATTTCCAAATAAGGTAAGAGACTGACAGTGGTCCGTCCCCGCCCCTTTCTGTTTGCTGCAGCGAGGTGTACTTGAAATGAACAGCTGCATGCAAGAAAAAAAAAAACTAAACTAAAAAAAAACATGCTAATTTCATAAGAACAAAGCAGGATCAACCAGTGATTGAGTTTTTGTAAGCTTCTACTTTATTTTAAGCTCCTCAAGCTATTAGAGGAAAAAAAGTATCTTGTTGTCGTTGCACATATTTTATATTGCCTTTATTGATTTTAATTTAGTAATATGTAACCAAACATGTAACAGGGTAAATAAAGTGATTTTGTATCTACAAATATTCCAGGAAGAATATATATATATTTTTTTATTAATGTTTATCTTTAACATGATCTACTGTAACAAGCTGCCACTCCATGAAACTGCTAAAGCAAAGAGATGGACGGTGAGTTAAAGTCGGAACATTGACTCTGTGACCTTTTTCAGCATTTTATTTTCTGTACAGAGCATTTTAATTTCAATTAAAGTTTAACACACATGCTAATAAGACAAACTGGCATATTTACTGTGAATGCTGTCATAATCAAACAAAATGAAGTTGTTTCCAGGTCAGAAGTGAAACCATTTTGTTTCAGATTATTATCTCTGGAGGCCTCAAAAAATTTAAGCTGTAGTTCTATAATTTTTTTGGAGCAGGGATATGATCTACATTTAATACAAATTACGACAATGGAAGTCTGTGATCACATTATGTAATGGTTGCTCCTTTCCTGTTACTAGCTTCACCATGTAATTGCGCAAAGTGAAAGTACAAAAATAAATTTGCCTAATGGAAACACTTTTTAATTTTTTTATTTTTTTTTGCTAGGATGAGGCATTTTTTTGACTATCAGAATTTGTGTATTTCACAAAACTGCAAAGGAAACACTTTTTTCACATCATACGAGTCATATGATCAACACAAGGTTACTACAGGAGGAAAGAATGAAGACAACAGGAAGAGTAATGAGAACGATGGCATTGCATGTTTTTTAATGACATCATGTGAACAAACTAGTTAACCTTTGATTTTAATCGTGTTTCGGATTAATAAAAATACCACAATCACAAAATTGTGTTTTTCTTTTTTACATTAGTGGAACATTGATAAAGTTTTGTGCACACTTGTAATGCAAACTGAGAAACTTTCAGACAGTGGAGTTAGCCTGAATTTGGTATTGGCCATGAAGTTCAATTCTTGACTGAACTTATTTAAAGTGTAACTTTATTTCATTTGCATTAACCTGCCCTTTTATAATGATCTGTTTGGAGCTGCTTTACTTCACTTCTTAATGTTGGGACAATTTGCAAATGAATCATTTGCTATAAACTGCTATAATTGACCTGTAAAAGGGTTTTCTCTGCCAAAGTAGCATCAAGAAAAAGCTACACTCTCCCCACGGACAATAACTAAACAAACTGCGTGACATCAAGTATCATTCAATACGCTTGTTACAATAAAGACAAGCTCAAAATTATTAATACGCCGGGCAGATTAAGATTTTAATTAAGCAGATTAAGCAAAAGAATATACATTTTGAAGACAAATGATTGCCAGGACTTTAGCAGTACAAACTAGTTGTTAAAAACTGAAGACTAATATAAACTCACATCTGCCAGGTTATGAATAATTTGGGGCCAAAGTGTATGTAGCAACCTTTATCGGTATAAAATATTGGAAAAGTTATAAAGCTCCTGCTTACCCAAGGACATGCCTGCTGGATCCATTTTTAACAGCGTACTGTATATTTCACTTTATCCATGCCACACACATTTTCACTGTGTTTTCAAATTTATTGCTGTTTTTCTTTCCATCTGTTCGGCTTAATGGGGTTGCAGAAAGTTCAAGGGTTTGAAAGTTTCTCGAGGCAGGAGCAGGAGCAAACAAGCGATGTGTGAGCGTGCAAGTGACTCGCAAAAATAATCCGACCTCTTGAACTTTTTCCACATTTTGTATCTTGCCAATAAACAACTTCAGCACATTTTATTAGGGTTTGATGTGACAGTTTTTAATCCGGTATGAATTTAATTTTATATGCTATATGTATTTAAAAACTAAACCTACATCCACCACACATAGCAGACTTATTGTGAAACATGGCATCCCCTACAGTAAAACACGGCGGTGGCGGCATCTTTCTGTGGTAATTATTTTCTTCACTTGGATCAGAGTTGTTTGGAAAATCAGAATGGTTTCTATCAAACCCATTTATGTGTGTTTATTACAAAAATACATAAAACACCACTTAATATTTCCCTTCCACTTCAGAATTATGCACTTTCGGTGTGCAACTTAATTTTCCAATGAATTACATTGTATTTTGTAGTTTAAGCAGGAAGGAATGTGGAAAAGGTCCCAAGGGAGTCGTTGCATGGGATTGCTACACGTCCATATCGTAATTCGTATCATGAAAAACGTCCATATCGTAATTCATATCATGAAAAACAAAATCCCTTTTCATAAAAACAGAAGGTTGGAATTCCAGGCATTCTGATATCAACTTCCTGTGTTTTGAGACCGTTCAACGGTACGACTTCCTGTCCGATGGGACTGACGGGCACTTTGACTCAAACTACCCTGAGTCATCACAACAACCACGTTGCTGGTTCATATTTTACCCACACTGCAACAGTAGAATGTGAAGAGAGGATAAGTGGATTTTTTTTTCCAAATTCTCTGAGCAAAACAGATCCCTTCGTCTTAATCTCACTTCAAAGGGTTATTGTTTCTACAGCCGTAGATGAAGGATGGATCCTTTTCATTTTTTATTGCTCGTTTTAGAGATTTAAATCTGGTGCGTTGAAACACAAGGGCTTGATATGAGGAGCGAAACACAAGATCTCGGCTTAATGAGAAGGTAATTGCGCGGTCGTGAGTGTGCACGGCAAGTACTATTTGACGGTCGAGCGGAAAAACAGGAAAATAAAAGTACTGGGAGGCGTAGGGTTGCTTGTGTCGCCTCCTGTTTCCTCACAGCTGTGCGTCAGGGAATCCAGACCTGACCAGGGTCACGGAAAAGAAATATCGTTGAAGGTAGACTAGATCATTACAGACATTGTGATTGATGTTTGGATGATCGGAAGAGTCACGGTGTGTTTAAATAACACAACTCCTGTGTCATCCACTGCATCTACGGTGTGTTTGTTGTGTAATCTTTCATGATTGTTCTTTCATTGTAACGCCTTGCTGCTTTAGTGCTGCTTGGATGCTCTTTCCCTGAAGGGCGCCACATGTTTCAACGCCATCGTTTCACAAACAAGCTACGGCTGTGAGATTTTGTTTTCATTTAACTTGGGCAGATTTACACCAATACACAACTCCAATGTTTTTTCTATCTTTATGAGCTGAAGATGATGTTGAAAGGATTCGAATGGCCCTTTGTCACGTTTGGCACATGCAACTGAGAACGTCCTGACCTCAAAAGATCCTAATATGTTATGTCTCTATTTAAAATACATCTGTTGTAAATAGCTCTAGTAACTGGGATATAATTTTATTAAACTGGTAGATATTTTCACCTCTCCTCTGAAAACATTTACCAAAACGTTTAGTCTACATAGTTGTTTTAGTCACGTTTGACTCACTGGCTCTTCATCCGATCCAATGGCTTGTGTTGGGATGTAATGGTGGCATACCTCAGGGATTAGTTCTGGTTTTCCTATTTTTTCCATTGACTTTTTTCCCCCATTTTCCAATTTATTCAGAATAATGGAATATATCAGTTAATTTTTCAGTTGTTTCCAATTGTTTCTCTTCCTGCTACACTGTAAACAACAAAGGTAGTAATGTGTTGGCAGATAGGATATAAAGGATTTGTGAACAATGTCAAGAAACTGACATACCATCAACCAATATTGTAGTAATGCATGAGTGTGATAACGTTTGCGGTATTTGGCTGTTTGATGTCAAGGTACCAGTGTTGCTGACCTAGCAAGGCGTATCGTCTTTTGACGATTGTCTTTTGAGGTCAATCGTCCATGACCCGCCCCGTGTCTTTTGTCACAACCTCTGCTTCCTCAGAGGCTCTCTCACCGCTGCGGAGGCTGATCCCTGTTTGTGTTTGTCGCGGTCAACAAGCACGTCTCCACGCCGTTTTGTTTGAAGTCATCGGTAGGCGGGGAGCCGCACGGACACACATGGAAGCACAGGCATCCCACCTCAATGCTAAAGTTAGAGATAGTCTGGTGTTTAGAAGTATCATGCGTGTGTGAGTTTTACAGTAGCACAGCCAGTCGAGTAGCTGAACGGTGAGGAGAAATGTTTTGCGAGAATGTAAGAAGAGTATCAGAATGCAGAGCAGATACCACTGGAGCTGAGCATCGAGGTTTTCAAGTCATTCCTCGTATGATTGCATTTGGACAGATGTATGACTTCTTGGCATGATGGTTCACGTGCATAGCTGTGTAGCTCATTGCTGACTGGGGAGCTTTTCAAGCCAAAGGAGTCAAGTAGGTAATTGTGACAAACAAACTACAAGGAGAGTGTTTGCCAAAGTTCACCTTCAGCTCCTCTCTCTCTCCTTTTCTTTGCACAAGGCAAAAGTCATTGAACCCACTTGCAACTAAGCACTGAGTTGAAGTAGGCGAGGTCAACGTGAGTGTGTTACTCAGTGCGATGCTTCTGGATACAAGATGTGTTTGCAAATAGATAAATAATGCAGTTTAAATACTGAAGCTCCAAGCAAGTTGCTGTGTGAACTACAAGTTTAAAGAGTATATATCACGAGCTTTCAGAACCAGAAAACCTTAAAGTTTTCATCACTATACAACACAATTACAACACGATTTTCCAAGACGAGAAGAGGCTTCTGAATAAAACCCGCAAAAACTGGAAGGTACTACCTTTACACATTCATAGTCAACTGATTAAGATATGTGTTCCAGTGAGATTTAAAGTACTTTTTGAAAATAACATTGACATAAATTTTTCATCAAGCCTAAGTTTCTAGGGTGAGTGGAGAATCATCGTAATGAACAGAAGGAAAGGTTTGAAAGCATCAGTTCCTGTAATTTATCTATATAAATATCATGGTGATCACAGAATGAACTACTCTCTTGACAAAAAGGCAATTTTTCAGGTAATATGTTGAATTTATAATTTATCTAATAAAGGTACTGGTACAGCGCCCTTTAACAATACATCTTTTTTTTTATTTTGTATGATAAATAGCTTCAGCTGTGGCAGTTTTTTTCTTCTGTGTCTGAGCCAAATGAAGGCGAACATGTTGGACAGTCTCTCCAGTTAGTCAGCATCTAAATATCTACTCCATTCAACATGTGTGTGTACAGTAAATCAACATGTTGAGAGAATGACAAACTAAGTTTGGAGTGAAAATCTTATGAGTAAAACAGGGGGAAAAAAATTGCACCTAGACCTTCACTTCATGACAGAACAGTCGTTTCTGGTGGGAATGTTTTTAGGTAGAACCTGAAATAACGACCCCTAAACACTGCATGAAATTTAGTTTAGTTTTTCAGAAGTAAAATACAGGAAGGGTTGTTATCAACGTACAAACTTTTAAATAATTCCAAAGCCTCAAAGCTTTCAGAAAGGTCCAAGGAAATTATTTTAGGTGTTTTTGAACATTTGTGCCATTTTGGATCTGATTAAATTCAGCGGCGCATTAATGTCTGCAGTGACACTATTGAATACATTGAAGTGAACCGGCTGTGTGAATCCTGTCATCATTTCTTGTCCTAACAGCAACAACAAAGGCACTTATGAGTGATTAGAAAGGATAACTTGAAATATAGTGCCACATTTGGGATGGGGCACCGTAATACAGAGGAAAAACTGATGCGTTTCATGAATTTAGCTGCATTGTGATAGAATATTGAAGTATCCACGAAGTTAACGTCAAGCTGTTAATATTGTTTGGTTGAGAAAATCGTGTTAAAGATGGTGCCTGCTCATATGTAAAAAAACAAACCATCACCATAACATGCTAGCATGTAGCATTATAAAAATGATGCTACATGCTACCATGTTAATTTGGGAATAAGTCACTGCAATGAAATTAAAAATGATGAAACACAAATAAAAACAAAAACCAAATATGATTTCCAGCTCAATTTAAAGATTCTTATAATCATATGAAAATAGGCAAACATTCTCTTTTCACGATTGCATATATTAAATCAGACAGAAATCAGTAACAGTTGTAAATTGGCATGAAGAACACAGGCCAAGATTATCAATAACTTAAGATGCTTGTCTGATGGTGGATTACTGGACACAGCAGTACGATTAGACAAGTCATTAAAAATAAAGGCAAATATTCACAAAAATAACATTAAAAAAGTTTGAAAGTTTAAATGCATGGCCTTCTGAATTCGTCCCAAAGAAATTTAAACCAATGTGTTGCAACATCTTACAGAAGAGCTTAAAGAGAGCAGATTCATTAATTTTACTAGGTTCAATTCAGAGAGGAAGGTTGAGAAAACATATTTCTGAAGCTGTTTTGTGAAATACGTCTGAGATAAATAACAGAAGTGTTGACTTGTGCACACAGCAACACTAATTTAGACACATGGCGGGTTTGGGCACCATTAACAATTTGTTTCTGTTCTAAGCCACAAATCTACACAAATCTTTTAGAAAATCTCAGTCTCTGCATGTCTTCTTGGCAGTATTTCTATAGAACATGAATCCACAGTAAAGACAAATAAATAAGAAACGTAGCGCACAGTCCGCTCACATGTATATCTATAGCATTGATTCTGCAACAGAGTTTGTGTTGGTTACTTACAAAATTATCCACACACCCAAACTTTTTCCACACTTTGTCACATTAACACCACAAACTTTGATCAACTTTATTCTGATTTCATGCGACAAACGCAAAGCAGTGCACAGTGATTAAGTGGAAGGAAATTGACAGAGGTTTGGATTTTTCTTTCAAAAATGTTTTTTGATTTGTAAAAGAAAATTCAAATCATATTTCACTTCCAATCTGCTTCTGAATTATGCACTACTTTGTGTTTCTCTGTTATAGAAATTTGAAGAAATTACACTGAAGTTTGTGATTACGAAACAGTGGAAACTAGTCGGGTTATAAATACGATTGCAATGCGATTTAGATGCTGATTTTGTTTGCTGATCACGTGTGTGTGTGTGTGTCATTCCAGTGTTTGCAATGAGTGAAATATAATTACATACGGTTAAAGAAAAAAGAGATCATGATTGATTTTGCGAGTTGATGATCAATATCACTCTGAAAATTTCTGCTCGTTTTGCGGTCTCATTCTGATTGTCTTAAAGATTACGCAACTCATCATTTTTAGCAAAACGGTTAAATCCACTTTTGTTAACGTTTTAACCAATTGTTCTTTACGTTTCACCTTGCCAGTGGTATTACAACTTCTTCCAAAAAGAAACCTCCCATACAGCCTTGGTTGTCGACATTGAAGTGCAGCATCTCTCTTTCATGATATCTAAGCAAGGATTCACAGAAATTGCACTATTTTCCGCAGTTGTACAGCGATGCCTCTTCGGTCCCACACAGTCGCATCTTTATCCGTCTTTGGGACTTTGAACTGTCAAATGAGGGAAGCTTTCTCCTGAGCAGGTCCGTCCTTTGTTCGTATTCCCTTTTTTTGCCCTCGGTCTGTGTCGTGGTCCATCCAGAAGTCGTTACAGGTTCAGCTGACAGTCATTAGTAATGTTACCAAGGAGATCTCACAGGACAACCAGGTTACTGACAAATAAATACTTAAACCAAAGGAGTCATCTGGCTTCGTCTTTGGACAATTCCCACCCTGCAACGTGTTCTCCACGTGTCCCTGGAGGTAAAAACAGGGAAGACATGCTCAACATCTGCGTTATCTTTCTCAGTTCTATTCATAAGGTTAACATGGATGGAGGTCAAATTATCACAGTATTCATACAAAAATGCAACACCATATTTTCAGCAACACTTTATTTGGTGGGGTCATGACTTAACACGAATCATGATGATGTAGACTTTGTGAATGTTTATGACTGTTGCTATGCGGGAGATAATTACACTTTTTTTTTAGGTTTTGTTGGCTCTAGTGGCCTTTATTTGAAAGTAGTTCGACAGGAAAGAGGACAATCAGAGAGGGGAAGACATGTGGCAAATGTCGCCAGGCCGGGAATAAAACCTGCGACCATGAGGACAAGGGCCTCAATAAGTGGGTCATGCTTTGCCCCTGCGCCACCACAGCAGCAAAGATAATGACATTTATAATGCAAAGTTGATGCTTTTAATGGATTTTTACTGCTTTAAAGTGTCATTATTTACCAAATGACACTTCATGACAACAGTCACTGACATTTATGAAGACACCTTCATGTTTATAACAGGTGTTATGTCATGTTTATGACAGTGTCGTGTCAGTCTTATGCACACCACGTCAAATAAACCATGTTTTCTGTTGAAAGTTTTTTCATTTTGATACACAGACTGGTTACATAAAATAGTTTTTTTGTTGATTTGCCCCTTATTGAAAAAGCCTTGGAGTCTAACGAGCTGATGTCAGAAAGCTAATGAGTCAGGTTAATTTGCCTGCAGTCAGTTACTTAAAAGCGTCATGACTTAATAGTTACATAATCAAAAGAGTCAGATATTTCCAAAAAGCTAAATGTGCCTTTAGCTGAGCAGTGATCCGCTTTGGGAAGAACCAGTTTAAACAATCTTGATCTTCTTAAAATGACTTTAAACAACAGGAACTGTATAGAGGAACATTTCTGTATCAAACCCAGATCTGTGCGTCGTTAGGATATCCATCCATCCTTAAGTTGCAGTTCTCTGTGAGCTCACCTGGTTGTATTTCAGTCCAACTCCTACATGAGCATTGCTCTCATTGCTGCCTTGCTGATCAATTTGCGATTCTTCTTCATTCTTCTCCTCTGAGGGTTTGGGCGAACCGGGAGCCTGGGGCCGGTCGGGGCCAGTGCTTTCTGCATGGTAGTTGTGGATGATGTTGTCTCTGTGAGATTGGAAATAAGGTGCAAAAAAAAATCCAACTGATCACGTTCAACATTTAAATAATGTATAGTTTCACCTTGTTTTTTCAGTCACCTAGAAGTTTACTCTGTTTTTCTTTTACCTGGTTTCGGTTCTGTTGTATGCAGATGATGATGCTTTCGATGTTGGAGATGCTGACTGTCCGTCTCCCTCTCGTTCAGCCGTTCTTCCTCCTCCTGCTTCATTTTCTGCTGTTGCAGTAATTCCTTCTCTTCGTCCAGTCTCTTGTGGAGGAGGAGAAGCTCTTTCCTCTCAGCCTCCAATTTCTCTTCCGCGATTTGCGACATCCTTTCCACTTCTGGAGTCTCGTTTGCTCTCCTTCCTGCCGGCTCTCGAGGCTCTGGGTTCGGCTCTTTGGTTGATCGGACCCTGCCCCTTGCTCTCTCGATGAAGGTTTCCTCGCTAGGATCCAACATGGCTTGAGAGTTCTCAGCGACACCGTCAGAGAGTCCAGCAGTTTGGCTCTTAAAAGGTTTGGATTTGTCATCATTGTCTTTAGAAACCTCATCATTCTTCGTCCCGACATTTTCTTGCATCTCTGTTTGCTCTTCGGTCCCAAGAAATCTGGGGAAGTTATGATCCCAGTGCGAAGGGAAGAGAATTGCCTCCTCAGACCGAGACGCGTCTTCTCCTGCCAGGCTGTAGCCTTCTCCCGGCTGAGGGAAGGCGTCTCCTCTGGGATCCCAGCGATGCCCCAGATGAGGCCTCTGGTTTGGCTTCAGCTCATCCAGCTGGTGGAGTTCATCTTTAGAGCGGACCGTCACCTTAACGGCAGAATAAAAGAGTTTAGTGGCTGTTTTCTCAAGGTCACACTACAAATAGCTCATAAAACACGCAGACGGTAACAATTCATTGCTTTTATCCAACATTTGTCTATTTGCATTTGCTTGTACTTTGCAAGGGCTGCACAGTGGCGCAGTTTGTAGAACTGTTGCCTTGCAGCAAGAAGGTTCTGGGTTCGATACCTGGCCGCGGTCTTTCTGCATGGAGTTGTCATGTTCTCCCTGTGCATGCGTGGGTTTTCTCTGGGTACTCCGGTTTCCTCCCACAGTCCAAAGACATGACTGTCACGTTATTTGGCCTCTCCAAATTGCCTCTAGGTGTGAGTGTGCATGGTTGTTTGTCCTGTGTGTCTCTGTCTTGCCCTGCAACATTTTCCGGACTATAAGCTGCTACTTTTTTCCTAAACTTTGAACCATGCGGATTGTAGCCCGCTGTGGCTTTTCTGTGGATTTTTCTTCAACCACCAGGGGGCTCTCTAGCAGGAAGTGAATCATTAGAAGTCAAAATTGTAAATCAAAGAAGAACGGCTAATTTTCATTTAGAGCAAGCACATGCTAGCAGCAGGCACGACAGAGAAATGTTTTCAAACTCATATCATGCAGTTTTTAAGTTGAGGGCTGTCGATCTGGCACTACAGGAGGGAAATAGAGCCGCTGCATTTAAGCTCGGTGTGAACGAAACCATGGTTCGGCTTTGGAGAAGGAGGGCTGCGTCCAGCTGATTTATTAGGTTGCAGCCCTCTGCTGGGTCCTTATGAAAAACTGGGAGCAGCTTCCAGTTTTTATTTTATTTTTTTAATTGAGGGTGCTAGTATGGTGCGCTCTATAGTCCGAAAAATACGGTAATTGGTTTTAAAAGATTTTTTGAAAATGAATTGTCTGCAAATAATGCCATCTTCAAGTGTTTGTTGTAGTAGTAGCGGCGTAATCATGTAATTTTCTTACCACTAGATGGCAGTAGGTACAGAGCATTTTACATTACAACAAGAGAATTAGTGATGCATGAATGTTACAGGCAGCGGTGAGAGCATCGAATCTAGCAAGACAGTGATGGAAAAGACAGTGAAGCTCAGCAGTAGTTGGGTTGGAAAGAACATGGGTCCATTTCCCACAACATATCTGTGTGAAGTGAGCTTCTCTAGTCTGGCTACTATAAAAACTAAAACCAGAGAGTGACTGAGAGCTGTGGAGGAAGAGCTTTGTCTTTCTTCAATTTCTTCAATGTAAAATGTGATAAAAATGCATTTTTGTGTTTATTTGATTCCTATTCAAGAGACTTTGATAAGAATGACTATATATGGAATAGAGGCGGCTACAGAGTATCTTTGTTTCCATTTTTGGTTGGTGGTGTGCCTCGAGATTTTTTCAATTAAAATAATGTACCTTGGGTCAAAAAAGGTTGAAAAACACTGTTCTAAGCTGCCCCAGTCATTGTTTCACTCACGGTTTTGGTGTTGCAAAATTGTGCCCAACTGCTTTCTGGGTAACACAGACCAACCGACACGCTGCCGCCGCAGTCTCTGTCTCTCGTCCCCCGCCTCCCTGGCTTTAAATGTATAGGGGCTGGTCCCTTGGTAACCCTAGTTGAAGCACCCCGGATGAATATCTAAAGCCAGTTTGTTGACATAAAGAATGACTCCGGTCGGTGAGGAGAGGCTTCCGCGACTGGGCTGAGGCGTGGCCGGACGATGGTGACCCGTCTCCGTTCGCGCACAGCATGTTCGTGGAGAAAGTGGTGCTAAGTGAGCTGCAGATGACCTGATTCTAGACGGTCGGTATTCATGTCTATGAATCAAACTCTTGAGTCAAACTTTATTAACAAACCAGCGTTCTGACAACTATCCCAGCATGCACCGCGCGCTTCTTCTTCTACGGGGAAAATGAAGTCGGTGGCTGCTTACCATTGCTAGACCTGTTGTGGCTCAATATTAGTCCATATATAAGGCGCACTGGATTATAAGACGCACTGTCGGCTTTTGAGGAAATTGAAGGTTTTTAGGTGCGCTTCATATTGCGGAAAATACGGTAATCATACGATGTCTGCTTATTTAACTGTAAACTTTTATATTTTTGAGTAATTTTGCAATGTTTTTTTTCTGACATACCGGTGCCAACGGATTTTCATTGTATTGCCTTGTGCACACCAAGATGACGCATTTCTGAATAAAGTTATCTACAAATGTCAATATAAAAAGCTAAATTCAGTTGACAACATCAGGTCTTTGTTTTGAATCCGGTTTAACTGCAGAGCTGTGTAACGTCGACTGCTCTCTTACACAGCGTGACAACGCCTCGACATTTTCTCATCCTCTATTTTTAAATTGGCTACTTCTAAGTATTATGGATCATGCTGAAAAAAAATGCATGCCGTGTGTTATGGTACATTTTCAATGTGGCAAAAACAACAGAGAAAAGTGTTAGTACGGCTACAATCTGTCTTGTAAGAGAGATATGCTCAAATTACTTTCGACTATGTTTCATTTTAAAGCGTCTAAAAATTGAGAAATGTTTAATGATTTTAGAGAAGTGGTTCTAAATCTATCTAAAGTACAAAAAGAACCAGAATCAAAAATATTTTGACTCCAATCATTTCCACTTTTCTGCCACTTCTTGCTGTTTAATCCCACCCAGCACCTGATCACTGCGCTCTCTAACAGTAGCAGCTTTCTCTACCGATAGGAGAAACAAAACCTGTCAAGAAATCCAACAAAAGGCTTTTTTTTTAACATTACCGTGCCACAGTAAGACCAGTCTGCCTTCTAGCTACCTCTGTTCATGTGTTCCTGCACAATGAAGCTGCCAAAGCAGAACCAGCCAGTGACAGTAGCACTGCTGGTTATAACGGACCACGGCTCACGTCGACCCCCCACTCCACACCTACTCACCCACTCAACTTTGTGACAACCTTTCTAGACATAAAAGTCAAACTCCAGGCTGCCTCTTCTTCACATGAATCACACAGAGGAGGAAGGAAGGAAACTCGGGCCTCACTGATTTGTAAAAGAGTCTGCAGTGTTTACGTCACACGTCGACTCGCAGGATAATCGTTTGATTGGGTTTGATCTCATCTGCTGGAAGCAAACCCAATCTAAGACCACCCGCCAGATTCTGAAGCAGCGAAAAGGAGCTCATGCTAACATCAGATGTTCAGAGATTACAGTAAAACTGATTAATGCATTCTGTACCCTAGTTATTAACGTTAAACCTTTAATCCGGATGATGGAGAACGCGCAGAGTAAAATTCGTACCTGTCCTTGCGCCGGTGCCGGGCCGAGGGTCTGATTTCGATGCAGGTGGCTGTGCAGCCTGTGAGAGGCTTTCTTCTTGAGCAGAGCGGGGCGTGGCGAAAGCTGACATGCGCAATCCATGTGATCCACGACCGACACCACAGCCTTAGCAAAAGTGGGTCTTTTGTTTTTGTACACGATCTTCGTGACCTGAAGAGGTTGAGAAGAAGAAGACGGGAGTCACTGGGTGGTACTCCGAGTTAAAAAAAAAAAATAAAAAAAAACGTCTTGACATGGGTATGTGAATGTATGCTTTTATGTACTCAAAAAGGAGCTGTTGCTAGGCAACAAATGGAGGTTAAATAACCAGAGCTGCAATTTTCTGTTGCTTCTCAGAGTGAACTACTTGAAAAGCACAGAGAAATAAGATGCAGAGCAAGTCTTTTACATTTTATGCTTCTGATTCACCTCGTCAGTGTTTGGTTGGCTGTAAACTAAAAATCTTACTTTTTTTCAGTCAGTGAATGCAACATGTATAAGCACTTAATGGCAAAACAACACTCTTTTATGTGGAAGTTGTTACTGAAGGAAGATGACTCAAGCTAAACTCATTTCAATTTTTGTCAGGTGATCTTCAAGAAAATCTTTGGGTTTTTTAAAATAATTAAACACCTGTTGATATATATTTATGTAGAAAGTTACAAAAATGTTTTGCTCTGAATTACAGTTGTTATTCTCAATTACTTTCAGATAAGCTCAAAATTTCTAATAGTGCAGAGGGAGTTAATGGTGACGGCAAGAAGGCCTTCCAACATCACCAAAGATAAAGCGTCAAAAACCTGCTGAAATATGCAAAAAGCAATCATGAAACAGCTGTAATTGCTCTAAATCTAAAACATTTTTTTCTACTGATTATTAAAAAGGCTGCATGTAACAGAATGCTTCTTTCTCATTGTTTTATTATCTTTTGGGAGATACCTGTCATTTATATCAGAAACAAACGTCTTAAATCAAAGGGAAATAATTGAACATCTAAGTCTGTTTGGGACAGGAACCAACAGGGTTTCCCCCAGAAAACTTGCTAAGCCCAGTGGTCGGGGCGTCGAGGCGGTCCACCGTGTTTTTGTACTAAAAGATGTTACGTTGACAGCAAATGTAAAAGTATTACTGTGTAATTATATGTTATGGGAAAACATCTCCAGTGAAATGCTATTTAAATCCACAACTAGTCTAAAAACAACAAATTTGCACTTCTGTTTAATCCAAAGTAATTCAGCGGCTCCATCAGGCCCCCAAGGGCTTTAGGGGCCCCATAAACGCTAATATTTTAAAACAGACCACAGATACATAAATGTAACACTTGTTATTGAGATTATCAATGCTGTTAAATTTTATTAAATTGTTTAGGCATACATAAATTAAAAGATTTTAAATTGTTTAACATTTAAATGCAAGATTTTAAGGAGCTGACAAGTTTACTTTGTAAAACTTCAAAGAACAATATTCATAGTTAGATTGTTTTGCTACCACAGCAACAATCTGATGCTGTGAGTTTAATCCTTGAATTTACAAATACAAATGAGTAAACTGAGATTATTGCTTTTTAGGCTGGACAGTTAAACTACTTTCTCCCATATTTCACTAAATCTAACACAGAAGCTGTTAGAGGTGTTGATGTTTTTAGCAGCAAGAGGGGCGTCTAAATCAAAATCTGCTCAAGGCCTCATACAGCCTTGGACCGGCCCTGCATGATGAGGTAATCTGCTGCACTACGCAGAGACAGGGGCGGATCTAGAAAAATATTTATGGGGTGGCAAGAGGGTGGCAGGGACTTTTTCAGGGGTGGCAAAATATATATGTGTATATATATATATATATATATATATATGTGTATATATATATATATATATATATATATATATATATATATATACACACACACGAAATATTGTTTTTAACTTGCATTGTTTCAAAATGAGCTTCATGTAGCACCGAGGCTTAAATACTATTTCTTAATGTAGTATAGTTAATTATTTTCACATCTTTCGTACTCCTGCTAATTGATATGCATTACTGATATGCATATCAATTGACATGCATTGTGTCCAGAAAACCATTTTATCCCAATACAGGACAAGGAGAAATTTGTCACAAAAATATTAGTAGCGCCATCATTTGTTATTCGATATTAAATATGACTTAAAATAAAGATTAGAAAACTGATGTTTTACAAATTCAAAGTTAGATCAAAGTTTATAGATATAAATCTATGAACAGTTTAGTTTCTGTTAATTCTGTCAAGATACAAGAAGGGGTGAATATCTACTCATATTGGTCAATCGTTTTATTTTAAATATGCTGTAGGAGCCGTAGTTTGACAACTGTTATAAATATCACCACGTTTTGAGAACACAGGGGATTAGCTCAGTTTTTGTCGCTAGTTTTAGGAATTGCAGCAGCTGCAGTGCGCCACAATAAAGGTACAATAAAGCTGATAAACAGGTGAAGAACCGAACTAGACAGAACCACTTCTGACTGTTCGCAAAGCCAAACATCCAATAAAAGTTCCACCAAGCCACTACTAAGGCACTGGGGTCATGATTCTCGACACGGGCAAAACAAGGTTCAATGTCCAAACTTATTGATTGTTCTTGGTGATTTATTTTCCTCTTTAACCAAACAATTACAGACATCAAACTTTCATTTGTTCTCATGCTACCACTCTTAAAAACCATCGGCCCCAAACCCAAATGCCTGCTGGTCCTTTTCTAGGCCCATGCACTTATCTATGTGGACTGACCCACATTACTTCCTGTCTAAATTTAGAAATGGTTTGATGCATCGTGTAACCGGAAAAATAATACTAAAAGTAATAATAAAATAATATAATAATATAAAATCAGCTTGATGCATGACTCCGAGGAGAGTGCGAAAGCTCCTCACCGGGATGATGAGGTTAGCGCTGCTCATTATCCACAAACTCTCTGGCCAACCGGGACCACAGACATAAACTTTACAGGGAAGACAGACACAGAGCCACACGTTGGGTGTTGAGATGTAAACGCCGTATATAATTGTTCGTTCACAAAGATGAATCATTCTCACCACCTCACAATGCGCCTCTGAATTCGCTACAAGTTATTCCTGCGGTTCACTTTGAGCTGCGCAAACAGAGCTAACGCAGCGGATTTTAAACTCTTACCTAGAGTTCTCCAAAGGATCATAATTCCTCACAGTAAGTTGATGTAAATATCCATACAGGTCAGCCTGTGTCCAGTTTGAGTGAAAGGAGGCTCGTGCGATCCCGGTGAGGTAAAGCAGCGGCAGCGCGCGAGGCAGCTGTGTGATTAGTCCGCGGGATGTCGGCATAAACTATAAACTTATCTATTATAAACCTATCCTTTAGGAATAAATCTGCACTGCTAGTGAAATGCTAAGAGCAACAGAGACAAGCCTGGCTTGAAAAAAAAGCAATTATTATTATTATTTTCCTAGAAACGTAAAGAAGCAACGCTTAGCCTGGCGGCGGGGCAAGTAAAGCATGGCGGGCCGCCAGGCTTATAATACACTGGGGAAAACCCTGAACCAACTTTGGGTTAAACTCTTTCTACTTACTAATCGTTATGACAAAGTATGTTCATTTACCTCCAGGTGTCTGGTGTTTGTGGCATTGGAAACGCACTGCAGGCTCTTGGTGTTGCAGCAGCCAGAGCAGCGCTGTACTTCCACGCACGGCGGCCACAGCAGAAAGTTGGCGTTGCTGCGGTCCAGCATGGCTCTGGTGAGCTCGACCACTTCTGTGCGAACTTTACATTGAGCCCGCTGGGCGGGCTGAGGGTCTGAGGGAGCAAACACGATATGCTACGGAGTCAGCCGCACGTTCTGAGGTTTGATGAGCCAGACAATGTGTACTTCTCTGCTCGAGAGTTTGAATTTTTCTGTTGTTAACACACAAGGACGTGTATTGAAAAGCAGAAACACTGAGTAGGTTTTATTCAAAGATTAGCAAAGGAAAGTTGTATATCAGCTTCTGGAAATTTTGAGTTCTGTTTCATGAGAACAACGACAAAAAGGTTAACAGAGAAAGATTTTCCCTCTGTCACAAAAACTATTAATCATCTCCCAGACGGACTGGCAGAGCGTTCTTTAGCCAACATAACGAGTTTCCTAAGAGGACAAACAACGCAGAAATATGTAAAAAAATAAAATAAAAAAAGATCACAACAACCAAGTAAAGAGGTTTGGCTCACCGGGGCTGCGTGGAAGTCTGTGACCTCCGTTGGCTGCAGAGTTAGCTTCCTCCTCATCTGAGACAGCAACACAAACATCATTTATGCTATTAGAAGAAGACAAATAAAACGCTGACTGTGCACAGAAACCAGAGGTGGAGCGGTCATGGTACGCTACGGTTTCAAAATGTCTTGTTTTAATGTTTTTGTTTCATTTTCTTTAACCTCAAATATCTTTTTTATGAGGAAGACCTGGCCAAGACATAAACTTAATATAAACGTTTTTGTAGTTTAAACTCCTCCTAGTACAGAAAGGGCAGAAGTAACTGTGGGGTGTTTTTTCCAGCTGTGTAGAGCAGAGAGTCAATGTGGTGCTGCCCCTCCCCCACCCATTGCTGTGCACTGCCTGCAAGCTGGCTAAGGAAAAAAACTGTAAAAATGGAAGTTTGGACACATTTCTAGTAATGGAAAACCTGTGAATCTTGCTAAGATCAAACTTTTTTAAAATTTAAGATGCAACAGATGTGAAACAACTGAGAAGCTGGAGCAACTAATTAACCAGCTGACGTCAGCTCACTGTAAGAGTAACAATCAGGTTTATCATCCTGACACTGATCAGCACTACATTGATCTGTTATTTATGGAACCTCAACTACATTTAATCAACCTGAGCTAAAAATCTAAAAGATTTTAAGTGAATCTACACTAATGCTGTGTGTTTAGTTAAATAAATTGTCCAATTTTGACTCAATTAGGCTCCAAATGTTCACAAACATTACATAATCATCAAAAAAACTAATAAAATCATATACTGTAATTATTCCAAGATGTTCAGCTTTGTGAGTATGCTCTTATTTTGAAATGTACCCTGACTCTTATGTTTTAATGCGGGTGATGTTTTGAAAAATCAAAGCCAGTAAAGTATGACAGGAGAGGAGAAATAGCCGCACCCGACCGTTCGTTTGTGTGTATTGACAGGTGATGTGTCAGGGATGTGCAAAAACTTTATAAAACATTTTGTTTTTGTATAAAAATCTAAAAATAAATCACATGAAAATGAAGGATCTCAAGGGATGTTGTTGCTCAGTTGAAGTGCATCACTGGATTTTGATGCCAGATTATTAAAGAGTTTTGCTTCCTCTTCAATCTTAAAATTGATTTAAACTGATTCCATGTGTCTGTAAGATGGAAAAGAAAGAAAAAAAAAGCTTTGGGTCTTTACCTACGGAGTCAGTGAGCAGCTGCTGGAGGTCCTCTATGGAGTTGATGGGGCTGTTTCTAACCAGCTCCACCAGCGCTGCAGGCAGAGGGTCCTCCTCAGACACAAACAGGAAAAAAATCAGCCCAAATAACAAACAACTAGTGCAAAACCAGAAAAACAGACAGAATGTATTCAGAAGCTCATATGAGCTTAAAAAAATAAAAAATTCAGTAGGCGATGGGAAAAAACCGCAGCACTTCCGCGACTACGATTGTCTTTAAAAGCCTCTAAACAAACATTTCCAGAGTATCACACCAGAAACCACAGAACGGCTCCACTTTGTGATTCTAGAGATTTGACTGTGGGTTTAACCCCCCTTCCCTTCCCTCCTTGGTCATTAATGGGCAAGAGACAGCCTGCAAGGGAGGGGGGAATTAACCAAAGCAGACACACAATGGCCACTAAGAGCAGGGTGAATGACTATTGGCGTTGTGTCCTCTCATCTGCTAACATTTAGGGGTCAAAGGAGCAGGCGAGGAGTCAGGAAGTGGGGGAAGGAGTGATACAGAGAGAGGATGAGAGAAGGGAGGTGCATCTGGATAAAAAAGAGAAGAGGAGGGATAATAGATGAGTAGGAGAGAGGCTGAAATGGATGAGAATCTTTGGCTTAAATGGGGTTTGGAAAGCTAATTTTAAACAAGCTGCAAACTGCGATTAAAGCTGTAATGAGTTCAGTGCTGAATGTGTAACAGACTACTTTCATTCAGAACATAATAAACCCCAGCAGCTAGCAGCTATCCATGCATGAACACACTTTCTCTCGCCCTGCGCTCACCATTCTCCCATCGACATCCGCCCTCCGCCTCCCTCAATTATTGGTCGGCTTCCCGGGGAGGCAGCAGGGGAAATGCCCGCTGTATTCCACTCGCATCCCTTTCCACCGGCTCCACCGATGCCCCTGAGGACTCATCACGATTATATCCCCCTCTCTGCCGACGGAGCACGCCAGCCGGCTCGGCTAATTGTGTCTGACGGTAATTACAGGGTCTGTGCCTTTTGTTGGCCGTGGTGCTTGCTGTCGCTGCAATTTATGTCCGAGCAGGAAATATTAAATAAACACCTTCAGCTCTGGTAAACAAACCGATGCGGAGTGGGCCGCCACAAATTGTAAACACGCGCTAACTGTGGTGAGTGTGGAAACGGGGATGAATAGGACAGCAGATGTCAATGAAACGTCTGGTTTATAGGTGAATTTTATGAGATGGCTGCACACCAAACTCTACAAGTTCAGTCCCTCCATCCTCACTGAAGTCTAAACTTTCTCTCAGGTTGAAGGGGATTTTATTTGGTGAGGCAACATTGTAAAAGAGAATGTAACAGAGGAGGGATACACGCATTTTTTAAACTAAAAATTGTATTAAAAAGATGCTTAGGATTTGCCCAGAGCCCCAATAGTCAACTCTTTGTAAGACAAACTTTCACTTACCACTGTACACAAACTAACCTTAGCCCTTACCTGAATATTCCTAACTATATTCTCAATTGGACCTAGGTTTGTACTTTGACTGGGCCGTTCTTGCACATAAACATGCTTGGATCCGATTCAGAAATGCCCAACTCGGCTCCTCCAAAGTCTCTGTCAGTTTTCTGCATTTGCTCGAGTTCTTCAGAGGCCTTCGTTGGATTCAGGCAACATCTAAAGATCCAATAAATTGTTTATAAATCTATAAAGTATCTAACAAAAATATACATCCGGGTCCATTTATGAACTAGGACAAAATGTGAAAAGATACTCCCAAAAGAAACCTTCAGATTAACCCACGTCTAATAAACGGTTTCTGTCAATCACATGGCATTCTTCTAAATTGTCCTTCCTTCCCACAAGACAAACTATATTCTGCTGCAGATCTGCAGCCATCTAAGTCTAAAAGAAACCCCCCCCAAAAAACACCAATTTTGTCATAAACCAGTCGTTATCGCCTGAACGCCATCCCATCTCCCTGCGGACGCCCTGAGGAGTCCCAGGTACAGGCAGCGGCTGCAGCTCCAAAGGAGGAGGAGGGAGAACATCTAATCGTAGATAATTATGGGGGTCGAATTTGCTGGCGGCAGCCGCAGCACATGTGGGAGGTTTCACATGCAGGCCCAGAGAGCGTGCCAACACGTGCGCGACAGAGCAGTGTGCAAACGATCGGCAGTTCAGTTCATCCCGCTGTCACAGTTCAGTTTACCTCTCAGCTCGGATGCCTGGCGCAAGAACGACTTTGAACATTTCAAGCTTTTACCCAGAACACATTAGATAGTTTGCAAACTTTCTCTTTGAGTTGCAGAGCGCATGGCGGTGTTCGTGTCCCAGCTGCAAATCCTTGATCTTTTAAAATTAGACCCGGGGAATTCCTGGCTGTATACCTCAAAGCTTTAGCAACTTTCCCCCATAAAGCACTGTCAGATTTGAAATTTCCTTTTCTGTGTGATGCCAGCTAAACGACAGAAAATGAGAAGACGGCTTGATGACAGGAAGCTGAAGTCATCCCTCACAGATCAAACGTCTACCTTTTTGGGAGGCTCTCAAAGAGACGGTGGACTGTACGCATTTACATTCACCTCATGAATGCTTCTTGTTTTGTTTACGCCAGGATAACAGAGTGCGTATCGCCACCTCCCATGGCCGACTAGGTTGATTTGTACTTCAGCCCAGTTTAGATTTCGAGGTCAGTGGCACAGGCTAATCGTTGTGGAGAGGACTCGCCTGGTTCAGATGAAATCTGCAAGCGGAAGCAGAATGGCTGATAAAATCCAAGCCGATTTTATCAGCAGAGAAATTTTTGCCTGTTTTTCCTTTTATTTCTGGTCAAGCCTCACTTGACCTACATAGGACCCCTGGTGTGGTTTGGGTTTCCTGTTTGAACAGAGCTGATGGTCAGATTTCACCCATCTCTCTCTCTTTCTGATTGCTTTGTGGAGAAAAACTCATCTACAGATTTGTGCTGTAATGAAGCAACTGTTGAATGAAAACAGAAACAAAAAGTTAAATAGGGCGACCTTTGGTCTTGACAGAAATACATCACAGCTCGATGGTGCTACATCTGGATCAGATACACTCTTTGTGCTGATGGGACATAAGCTGGATGGCTTCAACCAAACACAGAACCAGATTGTTGGGTTACAGAGGAGACATACAGAAACCTGATTATAGCTCCATTTTGAACCATGCAACCACCTGAACCTCCTTTAGTAGGTGCGAAATTACCTTAAGGTTTACATTCAATCAGTTTTAATGCAGCTTGATGAGGAAAACAAAAATAAAAATCTTGTCTTTTGAGCTGCATGTGTGTGCAGTATTGTATTTGTGTGTGTTTCTTGTTTCCCTGTGTTTTCCCCTGGCTCTGGTGGCAAACTTGCTCTATAAACTGGTTAGTCACATATTCTTCCTGTTGCACAGCTGACTACGAAATCAATGGGATGACAATTACTTTTGTGACTTTGGGGCGTTTTTGTGCGTGTTCTCCCAACACCTGTGTGGTCTTGTTCCGGGTACTCCAGCTTCCCCAGATCATCCAAAAACATGCACATTAGTTTAATTGCTCTCTTTTTCTCTCTCTCAAGTGTGTATGGGTATAATTATTTATGCTCTGTGGTTCACTACTTATTCACCCCCCTACAATCATTCAAGAACAAACTGGACTCCCAAATTGTAACCCAGGAGTTTGTTAGAGACCCTGAACGCATCACGTCCAACCACGTGGAGACAACAGCTTCAAATTAGCGTCCATCTCTAATTTCTCCCACATTTCTTGCTACCAGGATGTGCGTGTTTTGGATCCCAGCGTCTATCTAAAGAGGAAAATCAGGGGAGTTCCACCTCACATGGAAACCTTTTGTTATAAGAGTATGTTGAAACAGGTGCACTAAATCGAAATATATATATATATATATATATATATATATATATATATATATATATATATATATATATATATATATATATATATATATATAAACAAAACATAAAAACGTTTAACCTATTTCATTAGGTTTGTTGGGGCCATACATGGAAAGCGGTGACAAATATTAATATTGGGCTAACATATATTATCGTATAGCTATGTCAATAATACAGTTAAAGGAAAGTTTAATGTGTAGCTAAGTTTTCTGATAGGTGTCGGTAAACTTTTACTGGTGATTTTTATTTCCATTTTTACTTACCTCGGCCACGCCAAACCGCGCACACGCCGCCAGCAACGCGAGCAGCAGCAGCTGGACCCACGAGCTCATCTTGCTGTCCAGCCTCGAGCCTCTCCAACGGACCGGGCATTTATGGAGGCGCGAGCGAGCCTCTCTCCTCAGCTCGGCGCGCGGAGGGGAGGATGAGGAGGATGAGGAAGGAGACAGCGGCTCGGCTCGCGGAGCTGTGCGCGCCTGTGAGCTCCGTCCCGTTGCCAGCAGAGTGGAGAAGAGCGAGAAGGCGCTCCAAGCTCTTCCTTTCTACTCTTTACAAAGTAAATCCTCAGCGATAATAAAGCTCCAGCTTTCTTTTCTTCTTGTTGTTGGTTTTAACCCAATGTTTCTCTTAACCTTGTTTATAAAGAATTCACCTTGCTCCGTGTTGTTTTATGGAAGAAAGAGAACTCATAATTAAAAAACAAAACAAACTGAGGAACATTCCTTTGCCAAAGGTCCAAAATTCACGAACACATACGGATGAATAGCAACACAAAGTAAGAAATGTTCCTTTTTTAAAAAACGTATCCCTTTGTTAATATGGCAATTTAGTAATACGCTAAAGATTCAAAAAATTAAAAATCAACCTAAAGTCCATCCTCCATTAACCGTGATGCGTCTCAAAAATCCAGCTCTCCAGCTAAAATGTACTGCGGCTGCTCAGAGTTGTAGTTTGCGCTCTTATACTTCTTCCAAGGAGTCTTATCAGTGAACAAAGTGCTGCGTGGCTTCTGCCCTGGACCAACTTGATTACGCGGTGGTGGTGCTGTTGCTGCTGTGAGGAAGGGCTGGCTCCCAGCAGACCCTAATGCTCGACTTTTTCCTCCCTCTCTCTCTCTCTCTCTCTCTCTCTCTCTCTCTCTCTCTATCTCTCTATCTCTCTCTCCCGCCTCCTGCCTGAAGAAAAGGCCATAATCCTCCTGCAAATCAGCGACATCACGGTGGATGCGCAGCAGTCGCCCTCAGTCTTGATTTATGGAAATATTTCTGTTGCGAAACAAAGTCGTTTTTGCTTTGTTTTTGTGTGAGAGCGGGGACGTGCTTGCTGTTCTGCTGACTTTAGCGCGTGCTACTTAAGATAAGAATAAATGGTAGCGTGTGTGTTATTTATACATTTCATGAGGAGAAGTTAGAGATGGAAAAAATATTTATTTATCGGGTAATTTCCCTTTTTGAAGGCGAAATATTTGACATATTCCTGCTATTTTAAAGATATTATAAAGTTATATTGTTTAGGGAAAAAGTAACACCAAGCTTGCTAATTTGTAGAGCGTAAATTTGAAATCCTGGCGTTAGTACCAGAGACCAAATAAAATAGTGATGAACCATGGGAATTGAAGTCCTTCCTTTTTAAATTTAAATATACAAACAGCAGCAGTTTGATAACAAATTGCAGGATGTTAAAATCAGCTCTAAAAATTCAAACTTATAATGTTTATCAATAGAAAAGTTGAAACTTTTCAAAAGCATTTACACCCAAGGACAATCTGTTTTTTATTATTATTATTTTTACACAAAATAAAATTGGACACACCTCAAAATGTGAATCTACAAAGTATTGACTCAGGAGATTGAGTTTAATCCTTTTGGTTGATTAGTTAATATAAAATAAAAATGAGCAAAGTTAAATTTGACAAAGGATTTCAAGCAGTAGTGTATGCGTATGCAAGCAGCTGCAACTCTAAATTCAGCCTATTTCATAATCCGTGTTGGAAATGCTTCCTTGGAGACATCAGGAGGAGAGTTGCTAAGGCAAATTACCTTTTTTTTATTATTCTCTCCATTCATATCACCTCCAGCCAACCTATCAGGACAGAAAAAGGTGTATCTAAATATCACAGGAGTTATTCTAAGAGTCCTGACCTTTGATGGTCACTCGTGTTAAGAGAACATTTCTGAACAATGCCCAGTTTCAGCAATTTCTGGTTGACTGCACAACGAAGGCCCAAAAATAGCAAATCAGCCAGATGATGTTACGTTAGGAGACAGCTGGAAAAGAGCAGGAAATGCTTTTTTTTTTTTCCTAAAAATGACTTAAAGTGTGTTTCTAACTTAAGCATCAGAAGCATCCGTATGATGTTAACATTATGGACTAATGTTCATTTTAGGCTTTCAGTTTTAGAGGCCGACAATTTTTATTTTGAGCAGGAAGTGATGACACAATAAAGGTTTTTTATAAAAACTGGAAAAATGGATGTACAAGTTGAACTTATGTCGTATATAAGATGTCATGTCAAATATATTTGGCTAGATGACCCCTTTGCACAGCGTCGTGGTGTTTCTGGTCCTTCGTTGGGAGAGACTCACAGGAAGATTCAGTCTCTCTGCTTTGTCCACATACAATTATAAACACTGCATCTGTTTTCTAGCATAATTCTGGCTGAATTTATGACCATTTCTCTCATCAGAAATTTTGGCACTTTGCCTCAATTGGTTGCCGTCTGCTCGAAAACAACTTCAAGCCTGACCGACATTCACAGCTGCCCACCAATGGTTTTGTGATCAGAGAAAACAAAGTTTGCGCTATTCAGCCTTGTGGATGGAAAAGATTGTTTGGCGTAGTCATGGTGATGCCTTCAAACCAAAGAAAACTACACCGACTGTCAAGCAGCGTCATGTCAAGTCGCTGTTGTGCAACAGGTGTTCTGACTATCTGTCATACCCGTAAATCCAGCATACCTTATGGTAATGCGCATGATAGTCAGAACACCGGCGGGTTTTGGGGAATCGTGCAAAGGTAAAAGAAAACCTGGAGTGGGAGGGCTTCAGGGCCGGCCCACTCCTGCAGCAAGTATCCCTTTGTCTCAAAGGGGAAAGTACAGCCGCATTGTCAGTGTGGCCCACTTTATTTTTTTTTTAAATATCAATTTTTCCATCAAGCTGTGTTTGCACATGTTTCAATTGATTTACACTCGAGCTTCCCCCTTTAACTTGAGGAAGCTACTTCTTTCGTTAAATGTAAAAAAAGATTAAAAATACCCACTATCAGCCTTTTAGATAGCTACTTTCTTTCATTAAAGGTGAGAAAAGATCAATGCGTCCAGCTGCAATTTCCTTGCTTTTAAAGAAGGATAAAGACCCTTTGAGCTGCAGTTCATATCGCCCGATATCGCTTCTAAACACTGATGCAAAAATTCTTACAAAGATGTTGGTGAAACGAGTCGAACAGATTATCCCCACAACTGTCTCACCTGACCAGATGGATTTTGTTAAAAAACGTCAATCCTTCTTTGATATCAGGCAGTTGTTCAATGTGTTGTATACTTCCACCCCGCCCGGTCACAACTATGATGAGATTTTAATTTTGCTGAGAAAGCGTTTGACCGGGTGGAGTGAAACTGTATCTTTAAGACCTTGGAGATGTTTAATTTCGGCTCTAAATTTGTTTCATGGGTGAAGCTGATGTATACATTGCCAATGGCAGCAGTAGGCACTAACAGTAATCTATCCAGTTATTTTGAATTGAAACGTGGTATGAGGAGGGGGTGCCCACTCTCGCCACTCTTATTCGCAATCGCGATTGAGCCACTCGCAGTGGCTTTGCAGAATAGCCCAGAAATTAAAGGTATCAATCGGTTTGGCACTGAACATAAAGTTTCCTTATATGCTGATGATACACTTCTTTATATTTCAGATCCCTTGTCTAGTATTACTGAGTTACTTATTTTACTTCAAAAGTTTGGAAACATATCTGGCTATAAGGTTAGTCTTCAAAAAAGTGTATTGATGCCTGTGACCCCAATAGAAGAGCAGCATATGTGTCCAGTTCCTTTCAAATTCAGCTCTGTCAAATTTAAATACCTTGGTATTTGGTTTACTCACAGTCACAAATACCTCTATACAGCAAACTATCTGCCTCTCCTGGCGAACCTTAGGAAGGACATCGCTACATGGGCATCCCTGCCTCCATCCCTTGGGGTTAGAATCAACGTGATCAAAATGGCAATACTGCCCAAACTGCTTTATCTATTTCAGAGCGTGCTAGTCTTCCTCACCAGGACTGTCTTCATCAATGTGATGTGTAAGTCTGTAACAAAACGCTCTATGAGTAGAGTTTATTCTTTCCTCAGTTCATACAACCACACCAGTTTAGATACTTTGAAGTGGGAAATGGACTTGGAGGAATCAGGCACAGTTTTGCAAAAAATTATTCAAAATATCAATTCATCCTCAATATGTCTGAAACATGTTAAATTCAAGGTAGTACATCGTTTGCGTTGGTCTAAGGACAGATTGTGCAAATTCAAAAGGGACTTGGATCCGACGTGTGATTGTTGTAAACAATCTTCAGCCACACTTTTACTCACATTCTTGACTTGTCCAAAGTTACACTGGCATCTTTGACACCTTCTCAGGAATATTTGGACAAACTGTTCATCCATCACCACTCATCTCTCTCTTTGGGGAGGCTCCAGCAGAGGCTTCCTTCAGCAAACATCAGAGGACTGTGTTAGCTTTCTGCTTTCTACTGGCTAGAAGTCTCATTCTTCTTCTTCTTCTTCTTCTTCTTCTTCGATGGAAGGATCAACATCCTCCAGTATATGGACACTGGCTAATGGAGATTATGTCTTACAGTCATTTGGAGAAGATCAGATATACTGTTAAGGGATCTGTAAACAAATGATTTGATATCTGGCAGTCATTTATATCTTATGAAGAAAAAATTTCACCAGATGAATTTGTGTAAAGGTCAAATATTGGCCCTTTCATTTACGCACAAGCCTGTGCTTTGCATTGACTGATGTATGAATACAGGGTGGATACATGTTGGGTAGTAGATACGGTATAGGAGGGGTGGGGTGGGAGGGATTTCTGTTGTGTGTGTCTTCATTAGTGTTTTTGTGGTTTATGTAAAAAATAATAAAATGACTTTGATCAAAAAAAGGTGAAAAAAGATTAAAAATACCCACTCTCTCCCTTTTAGACACTTACTTTCTTTTGTTAGGGTGGGTTTAAATACACAGGGAGACAATCAGGAGAAACCAGGGGCAGCTGGGGACAATCCAAAGGTAGACGGGACAACAAGGAGACTCAACAGAACACAGAAACCTAAATAAACACACAAAAAACCCAAATCTCTACAAAGCCCATCTTATCCCCTAATCTGATCTTCATCAGCAAAGATTTATAAATCAGCCTCTGTCCTCTTCTGCTCTGCAGTGAGAAGTTTGACTGACAGACCCACCAGGTCAGGTCTGCACATTTACAGTTAACAATGTTCACCCCACTGTTGCCAACTCAGTGACTTTCTTGCTATATTTAGCGACATTTCAGACAAAAAAAATATTCATATCAGCTACAATCAAAATCGGCAGGTCAGGCTTTTTAAAAATCGGTAACCAGGGATCGGACAGAAAACCACAATCGGTGCAGCCCTACACACATATTCATGACATTCCTTGATTTTAAAAAATTCTCTTAAGCATTAATAGCTAAAAATTTTATTTATACCAGGTGAGTCTTTCTCCCCTGAGAATGTGGATCGGTACTGGTACTGGACCGATTCTGAGCCTTCAAATGATTTTAACAGAACTTTCACATAACTTAGAAGTTGATGTGGCGTTTTGAAGCCAAATATACCTGAGAAATATACACAGCCAACCATAAGAATCAACTCATTTAAAGTTTAAACTCAGTTTCGCACAAAGACCCTAGCATAAATGTTTGGCTGTTGAACTGAACCGTTCCAGGTCGCCATCAAGCTAATTTTCTATTCTTTACAAATCTTTGATATGACATTACCAAGGCACATTAAAACAAACCTTTATCTTGGCTTTTCCTGTTCTTCCTCTTTCTTTTCTCCCTCCCTGAAGGATAAGTCCTTTTTTGAGACATTGTTTTCCTAACTTAACTTCTGACCGGAGCTTCGGACGTTTGGATGCTCTGCTCATCGCAGCTCATGTACCCGTGAAGCGTGCAGTACCTACCGCGGCCACCAGGGGCCCCCTAGAGCAATTTATTTTTTATTTTTTATCCATAAAATAATGATTTCTACATACATTATCAAATATATATTTTTTGTAAAAACAAATCACTTTATATTGAAATTGTGTGTTTTTGTCATTATAATGACAGAAATTATTACTTTTTAAAAATTAGCTCCACTGAGGGGGCCCTTAGTGACCCTGGGGCCCCAAGCGGCTGCTCAGTTTGCTTATGCCTTGGACTGGCCCGGGAGGGCTTCATCTCGAATCAACAATCGACAGCTGGAGGGTTAAGAGCAACGATCCCACACACATTCAACACCTGGAATAGGTGAAACATTTGAAACCTTTTAAAATCAAACTAACTGAAAGACCTCTGTGCAACTTTCTAAAGCACGTTTACCAAGTATGCATGTATTTAATACTGTATATATTGTTTTTTGACTCTGTGTGGCTAAATAAAAATCAAACCGGTCCACTCAGTTCTTGCTTTTAGAATAACAAAGTGTCCCAAATCAAAACCGAACCCCACAGCCCCAAAAGTGACTGATCAGTTCATGCAAACCTGTGATCTGCTGTGTATGAAGAATGTTCCAGCATGCCATTCTTCCAGTTTCACCGTAGTCCCGGCGAATAATAGGATGCCATTGTTTTTCTAACAAGACTGGATGGAGGAAACGGCATGAGCTGTGCGGCTATATTTACACCCCGTTTCATATTTGTACGTTTCGCCAAGGCCACTGGCAGTTTGCTGGCTTAGGATACTATAGCGCCGCGCAACACACAGGAAGTAGTGGTGACGTTAAGGGAAACGGTGACTGTAGCTGCTCATGAATATTTAAAAGTGCACCTAATTGCTTGCACACATTTAAAAAAAAAAGGGGTGGTGAAGCTTTAAGTTGGAGTTTTTCATGCAACTTTAATTGGATTGTTGTTACTTTTTTGTACGTTTTTAAGCCGCCGAACGAGTAAAATCAAGTCAAATTAAAATGCAGAATCGGCAGTGGTAGATTGGATGACAGAGAGAAATGCAGATTTTGCTTTATGTTCAAACTATGGCTGATTTACGACTGTGTGTTTGGTTTCTACGGAGAGGAAAGAGGAGGAGGAAGAGGGAAGAGGGTGATGATGATGAGGAGGAGGGGAGAACAGGTTCCCGACTAGAGGCAGGGTTTTTCCCTGCATTCATATCTCCCTGACGTGGATTTTTTTCTTTTTCCGTCCATATACACACCTGCGACTGTAACATCCCACCACCATCCCAGTGAGAGAAAGACATCCATCAACCACAACCCCCCTGCCCCCCGTTTTTTTTCTTTTTTTTTTTTACTGACGACAACTTAATAAGAAACAGAGAAACATGTCGGAGGCACCTGAATCCCGAGCAAAAAGCTGAACTCCTGCGACCCATCAGAGTAAGTCCACTTGTTAAATTCAAGGAAATGAATGAGATCTCGACCTCAACTGTTGTATATCTCTACACACACACACACACACACGCACACACACACACACACACACACACACACACACACACACACACACACACACACACACACACACTCTGTGCCCTGTGCCAGCCGTCACTTGAACCACAAAGAGCGAGGACAGAAGGCCCTCTATGTTAACAAACCGAGTGAGAAATGACAGCGCTCGCTCAAACATTTAGGAGCTTTTCAGAAGATCCGGTGAAGGTCACAGCACCCTGAACCAATCCTCCGTTTCAACAATGGCGGCATTTGATTTCATCCCTTGTTTTTTTTTTGTCCTCTTCCACTGAAAAGCTCCAGTGGTCAATTTGACGCAGCAATCGCATAGCTGAAGTCAACCCCCTCCCTCCACCTCCATCTCCACCTCCATCTGGTCAGCTCTCTCTTTTTTTTTCCAGCTGAAGAACAGGAACCGACTCTGTTTGTGTTGCCACATCTCAGCTGAGATGCTGCTTGCGACACGCCGTCTTGGTCAGGAGGGGTCGACCCCTCCGATTAGTCGCAGGGATAGTCTGTCTCCAGAGCGTGTCTCTGGGATTATCATGCAAAAAGTCATCGGTTGACCTCTTCTCAGATTGACCGTTCCCTCCGGGTCTCAGGTTGCTCTGAAGCAAGAATGTGGCTGAATGAGGTCGGAAAATGAAGGAGAGTTTGATCGGATGCAACGCCGTGTTGGGGGGTTTAAACAACAGACAAAGGCGTTTGTTTGTACAGTAAACCCTCAGACTCACCGTCTTGGACTGAACTGATCTATATCCTCTCCAGGTGTTCTCCCAGGTCAGGTCATTTTGGACTACATCAAGATCACAAATGTCCTCAAAGCCGTGGCAACAATGTATTGAATAAACTACCCATTTAAAGGGGCAGCATTTTGTAAAACCAACTTTTTTTGAGTTTTGGACAATGTTACAACGTTACTCCCACATCAAAAACACACCTGGAGCGTTGCCTTGATTCTTTCATGTTTGTTTGAGAAATCCAAGAATCTCCCAGGGCAACCATTCAGCTGTGCAAAACGCTTGGCAGGAAGAGCGCTGCCTTCGAGGCATTTTCCAAGCTTCCACCTCACAGAGCTCTACTCAGTTCCTTCAGACTAGCCAGCAGCAATTAGCAAACGCCTGGTGGAACTGAGCATCAGCTGAGCTCATTATAGGAGCTGCTTCTCAGTGAAAGACTGGTAAAAACATTGCTAAAGGGTTTATTGAGAAGCGGTGTTGAAATGGCTTCCTGGAAATAGAGTCAGAAAGAGCAGGAGTTCCTTAAAGTGACAAAGGCCCAATTTCAAGGCGTTAAATGACTAAGTCAAAGTTCTTTTAAGTCATTATATATATATATATATATATATATATATATATATATATATATATATATATATATATATATATACGCTATATATACGCTATCAGGTAACAGAATTACTTGATTGTGCATCAAAATGGCACCATGTGGCTGGAAAACACATAACGCTGCCCTTTTAAACTGTTAAAATATAAATAAATAGGCGTCTTTGCATTAAGCTAACCTCGTTTCACATTAACGTAATATAGCGCTTTGATTTAATTGATAGAGCAATATTTATGCACACAACTGTTTTCTCTAGAGCAGGGGTGTCAAACTCCAGTCCTCGAGGGCCGGTGTCCTGCAACTTTTAGAAGTGCCTCTGCTGCACCACACCTGAATAGAATAATTAAGTAATTAGCAAGGCTCTGGAGAACTGAGGAGGTAATTAAGCCATTTGATTCAGGTGTTTTGTACCTGTGGCACATCTAAAAACTGCAGGACAGCGGCCCTTCAGGACTGGAGTTTGACACCCCTGCGGCAACTCCAGGCCTCGAGGGTCGGTCTCCTGCAACTTTTAGATGTGTCTCTACTTCAACACACCTGAGTCAAATAATGAGGTCGTTAGCAGGACTCTGGAGAACCTGCCTGAACAGAGGAGGTGATTCAGCTGTTGGATCCAGGTGTGTTCTACCAGGGAGACATCTAAGAGTTGCAGGACACCGGCCCTCGATGACCAGGATTGCCCACCCCAGGTCTAGAGGTTTAAGTCCAACACTTCCACACCTGTTGAAAATCAATTATACCGAAATTCTCCTCGGGTGCGTTTTCAAACAAACCTGAGCTGAGCGTTAAGGCATCTCAAAGACCCTTGTGCCTCGGTGAGGGCCTGTCGGCGGCAGAGAGAGAGAGAGACAGAGAGAGAGTGCGGGGCGACTGAATGCGATCCACTGAGACAAAGAGGCACCGATACGACATGGGGAAGGAAGCGATGCAGAAGCAGAGGATGGACATTCACATATGAAATCCAAGTGTTGTGTTGAAGGCTAATTTATAGGCCTAATCGCTCCTAAACTTGAGATACTTTTACTTTTGCATTTAAATGTAATTTGGTCTTTCATTGGTAATACTTCAACATTTCTTTATAACAAATAAAACTCATCAATTCTGGTTTTTCTATTGAGCAAAAGAGTGCGATCATTTCTCTGCTTTACCACACGGCTCCTTCACCTATGTTCTCTTTACCTGTCAGTATTTTGCTTTGCAGACTTGCTCGAACTCTGCTGGATGACCATTTGCTGGCCGAGATGTTGCGATGACACAGAGAGCAAGAGAACGAGGACGGACCACACCGAGCTGCCGGGTGTAAACACCTCTATGAGGAATGCCATGGTTTTGTTCAGCTCCAGGAATCTGTATACAGCAGCATTCCTCCCCTCCCTATCCTGCTGTACAGGGGGACTGAGCTGCAGTGGCTCTAATGAAAACCACCAGCTTACTGTACTCAACCACAACGTATAATTAATAACACTGTATACACACGCAAAAAAAAAGTGCTTTTCTTAATCTGAGCTCTGAGTTTGTTGGTTTTATTCCTGTCTATGGGTTGATTTAATGGTTTGTTCCAGCATTAGTTTAATGATTTTAGACACGCATGAGCAAAAATGCTAGATTCTAGAGCTAGCATTAGCACTACAGCTAAGCTAGCTGCTACAGGAAAGAAGAAAAGTTTCAAGCTTCCGTGAGGGATTGCTTCATAAGTAGCAGGATTATTTGTAAACCGTTTACATTATTGCCGCCTCCACAAAGATTTCAACAACTATTCACAGGATGTTGGTTACAATAAACTTCACTTGTTCCCATGAGTCAGTTTCAAAGGTACCGTGACTTTCTGCACACTGTAAAAACAAACAAACAAAAATCGTTTCTAATTTAAAGTAAAATACCGGCAGCTGTGGTCGTATCTATACAGGTTTTAAAGTATAAATACGGTCAAATTCATATTCATACAGTAAAATTCTGGCATCTACCATCTGTATTTTACTGTAAATTGCTGTAAATAGTTTTTTTTTTTACAGTGCATCTTCCCATTAGCAGTGACCAACTTTTCTGTCCCTCACCTGCAGGCTTAAAAAGTTAAGGTCTGATCTCAAGTGAGCATCTTTTCCCACAAGTTTGCTTGTATTAAACTTTAACCAGGAAGCGCTATGGCTTTCTTCTTTTTGCCACTTTTTCATGAGATGTGAATCTCTGCAGCTCCTCCAGAGTTAAAATACGGTTATTTGTTCCTTCTCTCGTTAAAGCTCTTGTTGCCTAAAGTGCCGGTTTCAGTGGATGGCCATGTCTTGGTAGGTTAGCAGTTCCAAATTTGTTTTAGGATCACAAATAGAACAGTTCTCAGTTTATTTAGGAATTTCAGAGTAATGCATGCCACACTTTTCAGCTTTTCATCTGGAAAAGTTAAGACCAAGTATCATGTTCTGTTCTCTTCAGAATAAAGTCAGAATAATTTTTTAACTCTATTTCAATGTGAGATCAGAAGTCCTAAAAATCCCCCCCAAAAAAGAAAAACTAAAAGTAGAGTTTCCGGGTGAAACCACCAAGTCTTTTTCAGAATAACTGTTCCAGAAATAGAAAAGGGCAAACAGGGCTGGAGTACAGGTGTATTTGTAACCGTCAGTCTGAAGCCGAATGCCTGAGCCGTGTGTTTTCATGTGAGCCTCCTCCCAGTCATTCCTGTTTACAAGGTTACTTCCTGAAGATGTTGTCCATGTGACACACGGTCCATCATCTGTTATTCCGTTCAGTATCAGGAGTGTGTGCGCGCTCAGGGTGGGTGACGGCTCCGCTCACGACGCGGGGGTCACAAAGGGAGAGAGTGAGGGTTCACTTTTTAACACAAGCTAAAGATGCTAAAGCTAAAGCTTTGAGATGTCACATTCAACACGACAAGCTGCATCGCATCAGTGTAATTCATCGTGTTCAAGCTTAATTACTCCATGGCAGAGCAAACTTACAAAACATTTTTTTTAAAAAGAATAAAAAGGTAATTAAGATTTCAGACCAACTGAAAAAGGATTCCTTCAGTAATAACTGTGCTTTTCTAAACAGCTGCCCATTGTGTGTATGTTCACATCCTGACACAGAGAACAGGACATTGTTTCTGAGACGACCAAATCGAAAATGGTTCGTATGTTGTCATGAAATTGGCCCACGGGGCCGTGACAAAAAATCAGTGTGGGAACGGGGCGCACTTCCCTCTCTGAAGTAATTCATAGTGCTTGCTAAAAATAAAGAAAAGGAAAAAGTGGAGATGTGTGACTGTCGTTTGCAGCAGCCGTGAATGTTACAGCGGATTGGAGAGGCGCTAAAAAAAAAAAGAAAAAAGAAAAAGACAGCCAACTGTTCTTTGTACAGTTATCTGGCATAAAAAACGTAAATGCAAATTTATCAGTTAACAAAACTGGAAGCTCTAGTAAGGAGGTGCAAATAAATTCATCTTTTACTGCAGCGGCATCATAAAGAAAGACTCAGTACATCAGTACATTTCTTCATTTGGGAACATAAATCCCGCGTTGACAGGGAAAATAAAAGCATTTGAAACACCTCAAAAAAAGAAGGGGCCAAAGTTACTGTGCTGTAACTTTGGCCTCACCTGACCAAAGAACATTTTTCACATGTGAAAAATCACATGTGAAACCGCAGATGTGGGTCACACAAATGTCCACATGTGAAAGACGTGAGACACATGTAAAAACACGTTTACGTGTGGATTTGGAACATTTTGTGGTCAAAATCCATGGGATTCACATGTGAGAACATGGGTTTCACGTATGAGAACATGGGATTCACATGTTTCACTTGGGTTTTTACCACAAAGCCTTCCAAAATCACACGTGTGTCTCACATCATTCACATGTGAACATTTGTGTGAATCACATGTGCACTTTTTATATGGTACAACGGTTTCACATGTGATGTAAAATTGATGAGATTTTCTTTCACATATTCAGTACAACCACCTGATCTTCACATGAAAAAAAAAATCTGATCACATTTGGTGCACATGTGAAACATGATCACATGTTAAAGAAACCATGGATCACATGAACTAAATACTCGGTCACATGTGAAATCCATGGGATTTTTTGTTTGTAATGTATTTCTTTTGGCCACTCTTCCAAACTGTGTGAGAACGTGCTGTTCGTGTAAGACTTGCTCTCAGTCAGAGGTGCTGAGTCCACAGTGAGAGCAATCATTTCAAAAAGTTCACAATAACCGTTACTGTGGCGAACGAAGATGGACGAGAACTCGTGTTTGTGTTTTGCCAAAGCACACAGAGTGAGGAGGACGGAGAAATAATCCGTCAGATGTTAAACTGTTGCAGAAAACTGACATCTCGTCTCCTTAAACGTCTTTTGGCGCTATTTTTATGCCAATTAGTTGCGCAGGAGCGAAGCCAGAAAAAATAACTTTCTGTCCGATCATCACAAACGTAAACATGTGGCGTCTGCTTAACTGTACGAGAGCCAGAGAGGTGAGGTGGTCTGCGTCTCAGGAGAGATGAGTGACATCTTTTGTTCTGATGTCCAAATGTGTGTTTTTATACGTTTGATTAGTTTTATTCATTTTGTCAGAAAAATAAAAGATAAAAACAAACATGAAATGTGTGAGTGAGGCCATGTGACTCTCTGTCAACAACACTGGGGATGGGCATTGACTTGTTTGTCATGTTTAAATCTAAATTTAATGCTGTTATTAAGTGGTTAAGAGTTAAGTGGTTTCTGACCTTCTTGCACCATGAGGTCATAGTGCAAATTATTCTGATGTTTTATCTCTTAAATTCCCGTGTGTATTTGGGCTTTCTTCTTCAGCCCATCCCTGAAGACGATGCTAACGCAGCTTTTACCCACTACAGTGGAGGAACTGTGATGCTGTGGGATAGTTTTCCTTATAAAGGACCTGGTACCACAAACTCTGCCACAGCAAATTTTTGATCAAAATGTGGTGATTTCTACCAGAAAACTAAAAAAAAAAACACTGGGTTATTTCAGTCCACTGGCCTGAAGTCTATAGATTAGACTAAAAGAAGAAAACATAAGAGACGACCCAGGACTCTATGATCTATACAGACGGTGCAGTGAGTCTCATTCTGCATAATGCAACCTTGTGACATATTATAGAAGAAGATGGAGTGTGGTCCAAATGGCAAAACCACTTAGCTGTGGGTAACAAATGTGGCTTCAGCCATCCAACTAACTGAGATGACAAGCTTGAAATAAATCAAGTTGTGCAGCGTTTTTGCTTGACTTGCCCTCATTTGCCGACACTTTGTACGTTCAGGAAATTTATCTACTGAATGGAAGCTACCGTAGGCAAAAAAAAAAAAAAAAAAAGGAAAATCAGCTCAGGATGTCGCAGGTAATTAATGTAACGAACCCCCAGTTGACTGCCGTGTAATTTGGAGGCGGTGATCTTTGTTGAGTTGCCATGATGCAGCTGCTCAGTAAAACTCTGGAGTGCCATAAATTACCCAGACATCACCTTCTCGGCACAGACTCGCGGAGCTCCTCGAAGGAATTTCCACCCCAGCATTCTGGGATAATTCTGCACATATATACGTCTCTCTCTGTGTGTGTGCATGTGCGTGTGTGTTTTAATAACCACCTGCGGCCCAAGCTCCCATGCAGCTTCATTCTGCCATTATTGCGCCAGCTTTAGGTATTCTTCAACAAATGAAGGCGCAACTATGTTTTATTAATGCATCAGTGGGAATTATGGGAGTAAGTTTAAAGAAAAAAAAAGGAGAAACTGGTTGATGCATGTTCTGTTGGGTCAGGCCCATTGTAGTGGCACAGGTAGAGGAAGAAACAAAAAAAGGAAGAATCTTTTGCTGAAAGGAGCCTAATGGTTTAACAGGAGGAGGAGAGGAAATGAGAGGAGTGGCGTTAAATGAGAGGGTGAGAGCAAGGCGCGAGCTGTTAAAGAGCTAGAGAGAGTGGAAACGGGGAAATCCAGGCTTTACCTCCCAGAAGACGAGAGCGGGAGGGGCCAGGTCGGGTTTAGGAGGGCGAGAAGGCTGGCATATGCCTGCGAGAAGACCTGCAGCTGATCCTCAGCTGCTGCTGCTGCTGCTGCTGCTGCTGCTGCTGGGGGTCGCTGAGGACAAACACGTTTGGCGTCTGTGGCACCAGCGATTTCCATCGCCTCCTACTCTAGATACAATGAAAATTGTGTCTGGAAACAATGCCATCTGCAGAGACAGAGTGGGAAGAAACTTTGGATTGGCTCAGTTCTGTGTCGGGGATGTTTTTGTCTGAGCAGCTGCAGCGGCCCCGGGCCCTCTATGCCTTGTTTCTGAGGAAGGGGTGTTCACAATGTGAACTAGCTTGTGGAAAGACTTGGAAAAATGGTTATTCACCCATTCAGAACTACAGCCGAGATGTTTAGAAAGACACAGTCCGACACTTTGGGGGCAAGATTTAACTAGGTCTGTAAAGCAGAGCATCCAATCAGAAAAAATGTTTGATCCAATGTGTTTGGTTAGAGAAGAGACTTACATCTCATCGTTCTTCACAACGATGTAGAAAACAACAACCTGATCAGACTTCTCTAGACTTCAGGTTGAAAAAAGAAACAACAAGGCGGTGAAAGACGCCGACGCTGATCTGCAGCGCTCATTGGATGACAGGTGAGGTAGACCTGGGGTCAGGTTGCCATGGAGAACGGTACAGATACGGTGTAGAGGTAAAGAGACAAGAGTATCTTCAAAATAAATATAAATAAATGAATATAAATTATTCTTAATCAACTGTACAGTCCTTGTGACCAATCAGAAAAACCTTAACACCAACTAAACAAAAAAAAATGAGATAGAAAATTAGAGGAGCCAACAATGACGGTGCCTGAAGTCTTAATTTGGTGGTAATTTCTCAAGATATGCAAAACTGCTGTCGTCCTAAAATCAAATCACTGACAGAATGAAATTAATGAAGAAGAAAAACACTGGTTTATGTCATAGTATTTGAAAATTGTAATGAGAAGTTAATATTTTTGTGAAAAGCTTCACGTATTTCCTTGTAATATTAAAAAAATAAGCCATTACCATGCCTTGGTGTTGAAAGTGAAAGATTTATCAACCAGCGTCTTTATGGATGGAGCTATAGGGAGTCTTCCTCTTCTCTCATCCACTTTGTGTAATGCAAAATAGCCCCACAACATGACGTTGCCACCACCATGCTTCATAGTTGGTACAGTGTTCTTTGTTTTAAAGGCCTCATCTGGACTCCTCTTAACATATTTCTTGTCATTCTGGACTAAATAGCTCAATCTGTGTGTCTTCTTCTGACCATCTTTGTTTCCCCCAGAATCCACCGCGGTTTGCCGTGTTTAGTCTCTTTAGGCTCAATCAATCCGCCATGTTTAATAAAGCACCACAACCAACAAAGGGCTAAGAACCAGAGTTGATTTTCACTAAGTGATTTTTTTTTTTTTTTTTTTTGAAGGTTCAGCGTAAAATTGAGCAGATCAGGATTTGGGAGGGTTGCTCAATAGCCACTGAACTACCTGATAACTCGGAAAAATAAGGAATTAACAGCTACATTTTCGCACAGCCTCGTTAGTCTGACGCTTAAACCGGATCTCTCCTCTCCCCACCCCCCTTGGCCTTCTTCCTGGACTCCGCACGGCTTAAAACGCTTTCTGCTCTTCCCCTCTCTCCCTCGGCTAAACTCCCCTCCTCATCCTGCGTCGTCTTCCTCTTTCCTCCTGTGGATTTGTTTGTTCTCCTTCGGCTCCCAGGTGTTTTCCTGCCCTCGGCTTTAAGCTCGTGTTCCGCTCTGACTCAGGTAGCGCTCGCGCTGATGGCTTTCCCCGGCCCGCGCTGACCTGTGACACACTCGAGGCGCAGACAGAGCGAGTGAGCAAAACGGACACGAAAACAGACACAAACAACCGAGGCTGACGGTACGTCACGCCGCCTTGCACGCGCATGGATGCGCACCTCTGGATTCCAGCTCCCTCCTTCTTTCTCCCACTTCCAACAATAACACAACAAACCTGGTTTCCTCCGCCTGAGGGAACAATGGTAGGATAGCTTTGATGGCCAGAGGTAGTTTGTTGTAGAAACTCCCTTATCGGCCCCCATCAGCCATAGATCTTGGCAGCTTCCCACCGTTAGCTGGATGGTTTTGTCCCTAACGAGGTCCAGGATATCAAAAGGTGTGGAAAATTTGTGCGCAACAATGGCTAATAGATAGGAACCTGAGGAAAAGCATGTAGCAGAGCTCGTCTGTTAAAGCCAATGCAGTGGATGTAAAGATATTTTGATTTTTTTTTTCCTCCATTGTAGCATCTTGTTCCTCTTAATATCACTCAAAAGTGTCAGATTGATTCAGAAATTCTGACCTTTTTTCTTCAAAATGAAATTATCTGTAAACATACAAGTTGTTGAAACACCAAGGCTTCGATTCTTATGGCTCGTTTGCTCTGCAAGAACATTCTAGATGGAAAGAGAAAGCTGCTTCTGGCCAGCTTACTTCATTCTTCACAAGACGTTGAGTGCAGGACTCCTGGGAAGTGCCGGGAGGCCCCGCCCACCGCAGAACTTACCAGCCTGTTAACCACACCCACTTCTAATTTCTGACCAATAACATTACAGGTGTTGGACACGTGACAAAAAAAATGTTTGCCCAAATAAGTGTGAAGAAAAAGCGGCTAGAACTCCAAACTCATCGGTTTTGAAGTCGCAAGTGGCTCTTTGGACCTTAAACAACATGGCTCCTAATAATTTTGCTAAACTGGTGCAGAATCAACATATATATATATATATATATATATATATATATATATATATATATATATATATATATATATATATATATATATATATATATATATATATAAAAATTCCCTTCTCACCCTCCGCGGGTGGTCTGTTTCATCCTCTGAGCTCGGGTCCTCTACCAGAGGCCTGGGAGCTTGAGGGTTCTGCGCAGTATCTTGGCTGTGCCTAGAACTGCACATTTATATATATATATATATATATATATATATATATATATATATATATATACATATATATATATATATATATATATATATATATATATATATATATATATATATATATATATATATATATATATATATATATATCCTTTTGAGAAAGGATAGATATTATCCTTTCTCAAAAGATTATGTAAAATTTGCTGATCAACTTTTAAATGTTTTTCTTAACCTGCATGATAAAACTCAGCCTTGTTTAAACACCTGCCTTATTTCAATGCTATGTGCTCTTGTTTTCCCCATTTTTAAGAGTGGCCAGGATAAATGTGGATGGCATTGGATCACAACCTTAGACTCTCTCTGATCGACGTTTATAACAGAAATGTCTGGGCTTTGGGTGACACGTTCGGCTATGGCCGCTTTTCAAAGTGGCACGCGGGATTTTTGCTTCCTAATGTGGGATTTTCTTCCCACTTAGTAAATGTTTCCCATTTAGAGCTTATTTTTTCCAGTTTTCCCACTGACAGATGAATTTTACACATTTTAACAAAGCGTGCCAATAATAATGAAGGGTGTTGTGTATTGATCTGAAAGGACAGGCGGTCTTTCAGATTGAGCTTCCTCTGCCTGTGCATTCATACCAGTGATCTATGTATCTGAGTGCTTTGTGAAAGCTACTGTGTGTGTGTGTGTGTGTGTGTGTGCTGCGTGGGCTAAAGGAGGCAATGAGTCACTTCACACATGCCACCAGGACACAACAGCTCCCCCTGTTGCCAGGGTAGGGAAAGTCCCGAAGGTGTGGGTGTATTGTCCTGGAGAACAGAGCGTCCGGTGACATCATAGGGCTCCTTTCTCCTTCCCCCGTCCGATGAGGAAGGAGGGACGGAGGGGGTGGGGGGCAGCAGGTGGAGTCAGCGGGGTTTCTCATTCGGGGGTTTTTGATTTTTCTCCCTCTTTCTGCTGGAGAGAGTTTGGGAGGAGGCAGAGCTCATCACTCATTCCTGAGTTGTAGTAATACTTTGCAGCTATCGTCAGCTCTTAACTGCCATGAATGGGCCTCTGTGTTGCAAAGCCTCCTATCCTCTGTGGCATTTAGCAGCAGGGCTGACTGAGATGTGAAAAGAAATCCCTACTGTTGCACAGAAACGCAGCAGAAATGCGCCTGCATGTGCATCAAAAGTTTTTTTGTTTGTTTCTTCAAACATTTAAGAGTTTTGTTGGGATGTTTGCCGGACCGACAAAAACACAGCAGCGGATAAACGTGAGATGGACGGAGGGTTGTAAGCGGGGATTCAACAAGAATATGAAAAGTGTGGCGTGGCAAAGATTACGTTGTAGAATTATCTGTCATTGCAAATACAGGTGCATTTTTTGGGGGGGTAGGTCTAAACCAGCTTTACATGCCAGAGACAGATATTCCTGCTCATTAAACAGTCAGGAGGAGAGTTGTTTACATGGATTTTCAAGTTGCTCCACAAATTGTTAATTTAGTTTAGTGCTCGACTTTGACTGGGCCGTTCCGGTTCTTATCTAGTTCCAGGGTCTCTGACTTTATATTTATGGTGCATTCAGGGTTTCATTTTTCCAGCTCTCTCTCTCTTTTCCAATAGTCTATTCCATCATTTGTCATTTAACAGTGAAGTTTATATATATATATTGTATTGTCACCCTTGTTTTTTTTTTAAATAGTGGATAACAGTGGCACAGCTGGTAAACGATTCCCATACATTGTCAAATAACTTTGTCTTTATTTTTCACACATAAGCTACCTTCCTTAATGCAAAAATTGTTAGCACATGTTTTTTGTTTTGTTTTGGGGGTTTTTCCCCCGAAGGAGCATTATTGTGAATTGCAACAGTGCCATATCTCTAAGCACACTAGCTGTGCTTCCATTACAAATGTGTGCAATATTTTATTGGTGTTCTGCTAATGTTGAAAAACATCGTCCTCCCACCACTTCCTGTCCTCTTCTTCGTCTTTTCCGGCAGTAGTAACATCCTGGTTGTTAATCACACATCTCGAGGTGCGGAAAAAGTTTGTCCACTGCAGTTTTGTGAAAAATACTATACTTTTGGTACAGCCTCAAAAAAGTTAAAAAAAAAAAAAAAAAACCTAATAAGAGCAAATACTTTATTTTTTTTTATCTCAAAACATGAGATTTATGCAAATTAGCATATTTACATAGGGCAAATTTATTTTTGTAATTCCAATTTGCACAATTATATGGTCAGTGAGAACACAGCAGCTGTCCCTTTTTTCGCAGCGTTGCGGATATAGATTGATAATCATATTCTCCATTGCTTTCTTAGCTTCCAGTTCTCCACCCCTCCTGCGTCACTGGCAGCCATTTTTGCATGCGAGGCAGAAGCTAATTTCAATCGCTCATTGAAGAAACCAAAGTCATCGTCGTCGCTTTCCCAGATAAAAGTTTTCCACGGAGCCCTTTGCCTTTGTGTGAGTCCCTCAAAGTGTGAAAGCAGCACACATCACTTCGAGCCTTTGTGCCTTTGTAGTACGGCGGATCGGGCCGCGCGCGCATGCTGTATACATGCACAGGACGGTCCTGGCGCGCGCGTAGCCTCCGACACATGCACACGTGCGCGCACGCAGCGACTGAGAGGAAACTGCAACACAATGATAAGGTCTGGGAACACAATGGGCTCAGCGGTGCACAGACAGAAGCCAGGACCAGTTTAGCTCCGAAAGGTCAACAAGCCTCTCCAGGCTTTTATTCAGTTCCTCCAGTTATTATTGTTCAACCTTATAATGACTACTCCGATGGCCTTTATTTTGCAAATGTGGGAGCCATCCGGAAATACCAGCGAAATATGAAAATGCAAGCTCAAGACGCGAGAAAGGGGCGGTGGGGGGGTGGAAAGGTTACCTATACATACTGGGAAGGTAGAACTTCTTTGACGTCAGGTTTCCCATGGACGGGTCCATGCGGTCGGACCGGACCGGAGGGCTCATCGGACGTCTCAGGTGGGGTGCCGAATTAACTGTGCCCGTTTGACAGACAAAACAACTCCAAACGCACTAATTAGACTAAATATTTTTGAGAGTTCAAATACCATCTGTCATCAAATGTGCTCGATTTAAAACAATGCGATGGAAGTACTCAACTCAAACGTGCAACCCTCAGAGACTTTCAGTGAAAGTAGTTGAGCTTATTAAGAAAAGGGGGGAAAAAGGTGGCGTTTTCAGTTTTAGTTTCTTAGACTATAAGCAGTATTGCCACAGGGATTTGGATAAATTAAATCAAATATTTAGAGTGATATCACTAGTAAACGCTCTCCTGAGAAACTTTCAGAACAGCTCTCTTGAGAACGAGTCTTGTTCCAGGAAAAGTATCTTCAGTCCTGGCTGCATGTGCTGTGATGGCGATGGAGCTTTGGGGCTTTTAAAAGAAGCTGGGATCATTTTCATTGTATATGGAAGACGAGTTAACAGCTTCACATGGAGGAGAATCTGAGCTGAGTTGTGGAGATTATGCAGAATGCAATGCGCTTGAAGAGCAGGGCTGGGTGCGCAAAACAACTGAACCGCTTTTTTTCCCCTGCTGAAGTCCGTTTCTTTGGGGACAGGACGGATTACTGACAGCAACAATTACACACAACTGCAAGGGAAAGGCTGTGTTTTTTGTTTTCTTTTACCATTTCCATCATAACATCTTTGCATTGAGCTGGATGTAGACCTTTTGAATACTTCTTCTCATGTTGTAGTTTTTAAGGAGAAATCTTAATCTGTCAAAACTGGAATTGGTTGCTCCAGAGGATGTGGAAATGTCCGCTGTAGTGCGATCTGTGGATCTCTGGTTAAAACCTGAAGCGTGGATGTTGTGGGAATCGCCACCATCGACCAGCCTGAGTGCTGGTTACTATGGAAACTAGAGGCAGGCTGATAGAGAGGCATGCCATGTTTGCGTTTTTGGATTTGGCTGATCATTTCATGCAAAGACACTTAAAAAAGGAGGATGTAACAATAAACAGGAAATATAAAAGAGGTACCTTTTAAGATACGTTTTTGCCCTTGACTGACATTGAAAATAGGTTTTAAGCATTTCACAAAGCGTTTCCCCCTCCCCCCCAGCACACATCATCATATTTTGGTCCAGTAACTCTGCTATTTAAATTTGTACAGCTCACATTGGAGTTTGGTTGCAATATTTGTTCACGTAAACTAAAACTACTGGTTTTCTAAGAGCAAAACATCACAAAACAACCAATAATAACTCTTGCTGTTTTTCTCTGTCTGTAATAAAAGCCTTGGCTCAGTTTAAACTACTGTAAAATTCTTTGTCCATTGTACATGTCACGCATTTTTTAAAATGTCTATGTTCACTGTTTCAATCAAATGTTTGATGCTGACATCATAACATCCTCTGTGGTGATAAAATTCATACAATAAATGAATTAGACGGATGTGAAAAAAGCTTTGTGAGTTCAAATAGAGGCAGAAGTTTTTTAGCTGGGGGGGTTGCTGAGGCCAGACCCCATTATATGATTTTCTCCTTTGATAATAATCATCGTGGTGGTCTCTTTCACATCACAGACAGCGTGCCCGCAAAGATCCTTTCCCACTGATGTCACATTAAGACATCATCAGTTCAGGGCCACTGGTGGCGCCGACCTCCGAGGTCCAACTGAGGAAATGTCTCGCTGATCCTCAAAGCGAAAGAGAGAAAGACCAAAGCAGGTCGCTGCCCACCACAAAATGTCAGCGTTCTTACATAATCCCTGCGAGTGTTTTCTCTAACACGACACCATCTCCCCGCGCCGAAGCCGTCCAACGGGATGAAAAGGTCAAGACATTTGACAGCAGGGACCGCGGGGTCGGCAAGCGTCGATCAAAAAGTCCTGCTCGAGAAAGCGGAGTGTTTTTCTTTCCCTTTAGTCAAAGGTTTCTCGATTACTTCACATTTTTTTGCAAGCAGCCCATATGATGCTACAATGTATTGGCTTAGAAAGTTCGGAGTGTGCAAACTAAACTCTGGCAGTTTTGGTCGCAATAAAAATTAACATGGCATTCCATTTGCTTGATGGGAATTTCCTGCATCTAATCCAAAAATACATCCTCAGCAAGAGTTTTTTTTTGTTGTTTTTTTTAAGAAAATGATTGATTAAAACTCAAAGCAATGCAAACCTCTGGAGACAGACAAAGCTTGGGATACTGTTGCCAACATTTAAAAAAAACTGCCACTGCCTTTGCTGCCACTGGTATGTGGTTCCTTGCATCTTAAAAAAACAAAAAACAAAACTAAAGCCATATTTAGAGTTGTATCTCCTGTGAGGTGGGCGAGAGTCTGTAATTGGAAGATGTTTTTGCAGCTATGATGAGGGTGATACTTTCCCCCATATGAAGTCTTTCAACTTAACAAAAGCAGTAATCTCCCCCAAAGAGACAGACAACCGGAGCCCTTTAAGTACTAATGACTGTTTGCCGATGTTTTCGGCAAACACTCGTCTCGATTCAGAAGAGACAATGAAATTCCTTCGGGGTTATTCACCTGCCGTTTCTGACGTCAGGTAAAGGTAAGCCCCTGTGCAAAATTCCTGAGTCACGAGACTTTTCTTCACACGTGACAAACATGGTACTGGTTCAACCGTTGGTTTGTTTGACTTTGAAAAGGTGGAAACATTTTTTGAAGTTCTCCGAGTTTTCTGTCGTATTCTCAGGGTTATAGAGGAACCTACGTCTTCTTCTTCTTCGGGTCATGGCTGACTTCCACTTTCTGTCAACAAATCCATGACTGCACATGAAAAAATATATATTTTTACTTCACTTTATCTGCAAGAATAAAACCAGTCAAGTTAATTTCAGCATCATTAACAGATGAAACCTTAATTAGCAGACTAGATTGGAATAAATCCTTTGGATAGTCTTCAAGTCTATCAATGGAGGTCTGGTTGCATTGGAGAGGGTTTAGGTTTGGATTAGCATCAGTTCAGAGCTAGGTCAGCATTAGCTTCTGCAAGGATGGTGAGGTCAAAACCTATGGATAAAGGCTTAGTGCAAAGGATGTGACTTCTGTCCAAGAAAAACGCCAGGAAAGACAAAAATTGTGCATTAATTACAAGGTTGGCAAAAGTTTCTAATATACTCCATCCTCCTGATAGCTATGGACGTTTGGGAATTTGAAGAGCAAAACCATGGGAAGTGTTGTGACAGTAGTGAAGCATTGAGGGGAGAGGGGTACGCTTTTTAACAGAGGAGTGGGTTAGCTCAACATTTGGCCTAATCCTACAGTGATCAGATCAACAGTTTATGTACAGTTATGTGATGATCAGAAGATGATGGAGCACAGTGACATAAGGTTAAAGTTATGAGAAAGCAGATGAAATATTTGTTGTCTTGCTAAGACAACAAATATGCACTCTTTGAACTGCGGACGATATTATCGGCATGGTATTGGTATTGGCTGATATTAGCTGTAAAATTTTATATCAGAGATCAGCCATTCCGTCAAAATACCAGTGACAACGATGCCTGCAGCACAGCATCATAAGAAACTGTTAAACATTAGTGCACGACCGTGAGCAGATTGAGCATTTTCCACAAATAAAAATCCAAAAAGCCTTGTGCCCAACCCCGCTTACTCTGACACCTATAAATAAACCCCAGCCCAGACAGTAGCCTCCAGGAGTCACCTAATTAGTCAACAGAGTCCACCTGACTTTGGCAGGACATCCTCTCATAAACTGCCTGTCTTGTTTCCAGATCCTGCTAGAAGTTTGCAAACCTTTACATCATAACTAAGATGGGGAATAGGAAGTTAGTCATATTAAATTATCTTGACGTGTTTTCTTTTCTGAGCATTGTTTTTACATAAAGACGCCTTGTGTTTGAGCGCATGGTGCCCCATGTTAGTCCCTGAGCGAATACCACCAGACCAGGAAAAACTGGCTGAATTGCAATGGAGACTATGAGTGTGTGTGTGTGTGTGTGTGTGTGTGTGTGTGTGTGTGTGTGTGTGTGTGTGTGTGTGTGTGTGTGTGTGTGTGTGTGTGTGTGTGTGTGTGTGTGTGAGTGATGGGATAATCATAGGTGCATGTGAACAGCAGAGGGAAGGCATGCGTCGCTGTCTGTGTGCTTTTCGGCCTGCTTGTTGAAAGCTTACTTCTCCTCTCGCCATCTTGAGTCCCCGCCATCGGAATCAGCACCTCTTCCCTCCGCCGCCCCCGGCCCCTCTGTCTTGTGCGAGCAACAATAGTCTATTCTGTGCTGTCCCGTGCGACTGGAGACACACCCAAAGCCAAGGCCGTGGTGCGAGGGGAGACCGCTGGCCGGTGGCCAGCTGAGAGAGACACTGGCTCAATTCTCGTCTGGGGCGGCAGATCCTGAGTCGACGGGGGAGCAGCAGGGGTCTTATCTCTGCAGTTGCTGACCACGGCTGTCATTTTGCGGAGTGATTCCCCCGACACCACTCCTTACAAGAAAATGTCAAACGTCAGCGATTTATGAGTAATCTGTACAGACTACATACATCTGGCGGCCAACAAGCACAGTTTTAATGGGACGCATCACGATATAAGCGTATCGTATTGGGTTGATATTGATAATTGTTGATTCGTGTTTTTTTTTGTTTTGTTTTAAATATTTGAAATATTGCCAAACTGGTGTCTTGACCTTTCCTGATTTTTATCCACATCTCTCACTCTGCGCTGTTTCTGAGCAACTATGAGTCACGGTGGCAAAACCTGAAACTGCTGCTGAGACAAGTTACTCAACAGGTTGTTGCTAGGTAACCAAAGAGTGAGCGAGTTAGTCTCCATTTGGTATAAATCCAAGTCTCAGTGGAATTTTTGAACAGTGCAAAACACATCTTTAATCCATTGTCACATTTTTACTGAGCCGATATTTAAATTGATGAATACTTACACTACAGCTGGAGGTTGGAGGGTGTGCATCATCAATGATCTTCCTGAGTGAAACGTGCACTGAGGACAAAGAATGTGTACCATTTCTGGTTACAGTAAAAGTAAAGCCTTACACATTCATACGATTAAAAAACTATTTTATTAGTTTTTGAATGTTAGTCTCACCGGGAACCTTTTACATGTGAAGTTCGCTGCTTTGCAAAAGTGAAAATGAAACATTTTGAAAGGGAAACTTTTACGATAATCAGAAATTGTTGAAATATTTCCTTAATTAACTAACGTAACCCGCAGCTTTTCGTGTTAGTTCTGTCTTATAGACTTCAATTTGTTGCCTTTTTTAAAAAAACTAAATAAATGCAAATATGTGACGCAAAGTTTTCAGATAATAATGCACAACTAAATGAAATTCTATGTGAAATTTTAGTATTTTTGCAACCATTCCTCAGAAAATATTATAATAGAAAGTAAATGGGTACAAAATGGTAAGAACGTAAAAATCAAGAGTAAAAATTTGCAAAGAGGCAAAATGACATGGATTACATACTTTGGTCATGGTCATTACTTCCAAGTAACAACTCATTTAGATTTATATTAAATGAGTTATCTCCTCTCCTGCAGATAAGATGTTAACTCAGCTAACCTCAGCTGCAAAAATAAGCCCCTGAACCCATTAAAGCTGAATGTCACTCTGTTTCCGATAAGGGTCAGCTTGCTTTATTGTCTGACAACATAAATGTGACCCGATCGGCACACCAGTGGGACAGCAGCGCGGGTCGGCCTAATTATATAATTACCCCTTGTCTGATTGCCCTATGCAGCTGAGACGAGGGAGGGCCTTTGTGTGGCCGGAGGAATGTGGTGCACTTGGCATTTTTCAGCAAAAGGGCAGCTTTCTGGCAGGCGGTGCCAAAGAGAGGAGCGGAGGGTGAGATCACGGCTGCTGATGCCCACTCCTCTGTTGGGTTTTTTCTTCTTCTCCTCCTCTTGGGGCTTTCTTGCCGGTCTGCAGTCTCCCTATCTGTCCCCGGATCAAGCTCTTGGAAATCTAGACAATTCCATCTCTCTTCTGCATCCATCCTATTCCTGCCAATCATCACCCCTCCTCCTCCCCTCCAACAGTCAATCATCCTCTGCTTCCAGCTCCGAGAAGCCCCTTTTGGACGTGGAATGCGCAGGATAAGAAGAGCCTGACGGGGTCACACTGTTACAGAGGGCCGCCACTCCCATGTCTGATAACTCTGCTGGAGGCGGCCGCTCCTGCCGCAGGATAGGAAGGCATTGCTTTTGTTTCGCTGCGTGGATAAGAGGAACACCAGCGCCTGAGCAAGGTGTTAGGAGAGATTACGGCGCGCCTCCCGTAGTACCTTCTCTCTTGAGTCCGAGTCAAAAGCAACAAGGCTGGTGTCACACAAGCCATGTTCTCACCACACTTCAATAGGGGATCCAGAAGTTTTTTTTTTCTTTCTTCTTTTTCTGACATTTACGTCAAGGGCCTCCCAACTCATTGCACGTCGCCACTGGGGATTTTATTAAACCTTTTCTTCTCACTAATGAAAACAGCGGGGTCAATGGTGTTTTGGCGCCACGCTTCTCCATCTGAATTCCTGCGCATGAGCTCCTGTTGAATTCAGCAGCATGCCGGGAAAGTGATGCTGCTGATGCAGAGCAGCTAGCGTACACACATGTTGGATTTTAAAGTTAGAGGGATTTGCCAGAAGTACTCATATACCATCACAAAATGCAACGCGTTTCATGACTTTGTTGCGTTGGAGCAGCACAGAATTATAAAGACGGGATTGAAAATGCACATAAGAGTCTGAAAAGTGTGGCTTGAACACACACACACACACACACACACACACACACACACACACACACACACACACACACACACACACACACACACACACACACACACACACACATGGTGGTGACACCATTATGCTGCAATGACATTTTTTTTTGAGTTAGGAAGATGGCAGGAGCTGAATACAAACCTGAAAGAAACCAACGATGATGCCCATGACATGACAAGCAGAGAGACGACGGAATGGCTTTGACCGAAGCATATTCAAATGTTTGAATGGCCTAGTCAAAGCCCAGACCTCAAATCTGTGGCAAGACATTTCTAGGTTTAGTCTGTGAATGCACAAAGCTCATTGAAACAAATCTTACCCTCACCTGCAGCTGTCATTGCTGTGAGGCGGCTCTGCAAAGTCTGTTTCACAATTGGAGGGATAAATAAAAATGCACACCATACATTCACACTCATCATTTCATTCCCTAAAACCTGGATCCGCTGCGTCTGCCTCACCAGCTTCACTGCATATCATGACAGAAGGACCCGACCAAAAGTAACTATGGTGAGGAACGCAAAAAAGGAAAGAAAAAAAAACTACAACATGGACCTTCCACATTGAAATGAGTTAATATCTACAATTAAGGACTATGTGGAGATTGTGGCAGAACCACACTTGGCCTCCAGTTGCCATCAGACTCCTGTCAGTGCTGGAGGACTGGTCCCACCATTTCCAGTCCCTGGGGCTGGTGCAGCTTGTAGTGGGAAAATTTAAGGTTACTATGATTATTAGCTGAATCATTGCATAGCAGTTTTAAGATCCTTGTGTGATGCATGAGCTCATGAAAGAGACTTCTGAAGCAGGTTCTCTGGCCTCAGCATTACAATGAAGTCACTGAATTGTTCCTTTATCTTTCCTGGCTCCTAGTGAAGAAGACACATGTGCCTGCTGTCCAGTCTGCTGTCTGTCCTGTAACCAAGTAGATTATCAAACTATGCGATCAGAATGAACCTCAGTGTAAGCTGTTCTGCTCAGGGCTCTTTCTCCTGACTGCATTCAGGGAGCGTTGGAACGCTGTTAAGCCTTCAAATAAATACCGACTAAGAATATATTCTCTTGTTCTTGAAACAGTTTTTCCTCACTTTTCCACAACAGTCTGGCATCACAGGACAGGATCCGGTGACAAGAGATCGGATGCATCGGCCAATCTGAGGAGTTTGTCTTCAGTCCACCTCCAAACTGAGCAAGGGGAGTCCGAGGTCTAATCCCTGCAACTGCCGACTGACCGGATCCATAAGAACCTCAATAAATTTATCGGGTGAGAACTGTTTCGATTGGGTTTGTTGTTCTTATGTTTTTTGTTTGGTTTTTTTTCATATCTGCTGGGACAGCAGACTGCTTGTGAACTAAAGTTAACTATCTAAGATAGTGGGTGTTTTAATTCTTATTCCATCTTTAAGGGAAAAAAGTAGCTTCCTCAAGTTAAAGGGGGAAGCTTGAGTGTAAATCAATTGAAACATGTGCAAACACAGCTTGATGGAAAAATGAATATTTAAAAAAAAAGCGGGCCACACTGACAATGCGGCTGCCCTTTCCCGTTTGAGACAAAGGGATACTTGCTGCAAAATCTTCGCCTCTCGCTGCTGCTGCAGCCATTCTGCATTTCACCTCACTGTGAGCTCGCCTTCAGCCGCTACCGTCTCCTCTGTTCCCATGGTCATGGTGTCCCAGGCGGCACGGCTGGTGGCGTGGCCCGACCCTGTAAGTGGGTTCTCCGCACCCCTCCCCCCAGCCTGGTTTGGCTTGTTTTTTGTTGTTGGACTTTTTCTGTTTTAGGGCGTCTTGAAGCCGCCCTTGAGGGGGCAGGCTTCACGTGTAAGCATTGGCCAATCACGATTCCCCAAAATTAAGGAAATCAGTCCCAGAAATCAACTGATCAATAAATCAGTTGGCCAATAAATATTTCCTTTATTAAATATGTGTATAATGTAAACAGCACTGCCAGAGATGCAATAAGTTTAAAGCAGGTGTGTGAATGATCTAATGATCGGACTGCTGATTGCAGCCAGTCCACATTGTTAGCAGAACTAGAGGGCCATGGAGGCTTGGGCCGGCCCTGATATACTGCCAAATTACATCAGCATGAAAAGATGCTAAATAATTGTAAGAAGTTCTCCTCATGTTAATGGGTTTTATCGATACCCTTTGAGGACATTCGTAACCTTGATTTGGCCTAAAATGAAAATGGAAAGAGGTTTACTATTTAAAAACTGCTTTAATCAAAATAAAAAAAAGTTCAAGGTGGTTGACTAATCTGCAGTAAATGGGTCAAACAGGGACTCCTGACAGCAGAACTACAATGCAAGGGTGGGTCCGAAATCCCCAGCAGAATGGGTCAGGACTTGAGAAATTCCCATAGACTTGGAAGCTGCCCGTCTGGTCAGTGTGCCCACGCATCAAAGCCTCCCATTGGCCATCACGCAGCATGGAGTATGTGAAAGAATGCTGTCAAGGCATAGGAGGACACCAAGGGCTCAGCATTCCCATCACCAGCACACACACGCAAGCAATTTTTTCCTGATATAAATAAAACATAAAATTCAAGCTGAAGTGCAGATTAGCATAAAGTGTTGCTCAATCGTAGCAACAGGTCCCAAGACATTATGTTTGGGTAAACAGAGACGGTTTGAAAGTTTGAGCCAAGAGTGAAGCCTCTCCCACCGTCAGCCTATCTGTGGGAGATTCTTTGTTTTGCTCATCTTAAATAGCCCTGACAATTTTTTTTTACTGAACTGGAGGCGTTTTCCAAATAAAAACTAAACAACAAAAAAAATATTGGAGGCAGATTTTCGTTTTCCCATCAGTTGGTGAAAACGTGAAGAGTCAATGCTGCTCCACAGCGCCCCTTGCTGGCCAAGGTTAAGCTCTGAAAACGTCCCCATCTAAACAGATCCCTTTGCCTCCCTCCGACTCTGCATGTTAAAAAGAAATCAGTGGTAAGCCAATATAAGAACATGGATTAAAAAAAATAAACGTTTAGTGGATTTAAAGAACCAATTCTGATTAGAATTTAACGTTAAAGCGTATTTTATATTTATATAAAAGGTAAATGGTGCCCCCTTGTGCTTGCAAGAGGGTACTGCTAGATGATTGCAGATTTTACTAATGTCCAGAGATGCAGAAAAAACAGTCGGAAATGGCCAATAATCTGTCGATTTTTTTAAAATTAATATTTGGATAGCAAACGGTGCTTGCTAAAATATACTTTTACAGAATTTGAATCAGGTGAGGCTAAAACTATGCCGCTGTGAGGAGCTCCGGGTAGAACAAGTTTACAGACAAAGGTGTTTTCATTCCATTTTCTAACACCCTCGACCCTAATGGGGTCGGGAGGGTTACTGGTGTCTATCTCCAGCTAACGTTCTGGACGAGAGGCGGGGTCACCCTGGACAGATCGCCAGTCTGTCGCAGACAAATGTGTTTTCTTTTAGTTTAAATACAAAATGTTTGTTTTTTGTGCAGTTTGAGCTTAATTAGCGCTGTTATTCTTTCAGCAAATGGTCTTTTTTTGAGTGTATACTCCATTTAGCAATTAACCGAATACTAAATTAGTTGACATTTATTTCTCTTTTTCTTTAAACTAGATTCTTATTTTCACTAGAAGTTCAAACAAACATCTCCCTCAGCCCTCAGTGGTTAATAGCTCATTCATTGCAACATTTATAAGGATAAACTTCCTCCCAGGCGTAGTTTCACCTCCTACATCAGGCGGTAGAAACCACAGCAGCAGCAGCAGGTAGAATTAAAAACACTTTTATTCAACTGTCTTTCTCTCAATTTTGTCCACAGGTCAGAGGGTATTAGTGCGCGCGTGTAATCCTTAAAGCTCCAGTTCAATATTCACATCCATCTTCGACTTAAAGGGCTCCAGCAGGGGGCGTATTTCTTCAGACAGGAACCTCGTTACCTGGAGGACAGAAGAAATAGGGAGGGGAAAAAAGAAAAAAAACTTCGCTTTGTGAACGTGTTCCGAGGCAAGGTTTCTGAAACTTTGCTGTCCAAAACAAAAGCAGCAGGACGAAGAATCATGCAGCGTCACGTCGGCCGTCTAACACACTTGCTGTGGGGCGCGGCCGATGAAGGTGCTGGGGTCCAGCAGGGCATCCAGCTGGCCCAGGATGGGGGTGAAGTAGGGGTCTCTCTGGACTCTGGCCAGCAGGTCGTTGTCGCCTCCTTCCTGTTTCACTACAGCCGCCGCCTCATGGGACAGAACCCGGATTTTCTCGTGGCAGTCCTGGAGGGAAACAAGAACGGTATCCGTGGTAACCTGGGAAGTCTCAAGTTCTCAGGTTTTAACTTCAGATAAAGACGATCCGAGTTTCCAACTCAGCCTGGGCCTTCGGATCATATGTCACTGTCCTAAGTGTATCGATATCCGATATTAATATTGCTTTTATGGTCAATGACTGATATTTACCGATACTGAATGTATTTAACCACACTTTTGACACCAAGAAAAGAAAAACAACCACATTGATCACTCACTTCACTGCTTTTCTGTTTCGGTTAAGGTACCCACAATCCTTTGCTGCATCACTTTCTAATCAAATTCCACATTGTCATTCCAGAAACAAATGGCAACAAGACAGAAATAAATATCAGTTCTTAATATTGGCCCAAGTTTATTTATCGGGTTGATGTGTCAAAGAAAATTACTAATATCAGCTGTCTGGCTTGAAGCAATTCATCGTATTTATCATGATGAATCACTTATTGAAATAATTAACTAATCAATTAATTGTTAATAATTAAGAAAACAAAAAAAAACACCTTTCTGTAAATAAGTTAAATCCGAAACTCCTCAAATGGCATAACTTTAACTTCAGTCAGTTAAAATTCTGTTAAAAATAAATAAAATAAAAATTACAACAATTATAATCTCTTATGTACACTTTTTGCAATCACTAATCTAAAAAAATTAACTCCAGATCTGCCTTACGTTGTACTGATGTCAAGCAGAAATCACTGAGCTTTTCACATGTTGATGTTACAAGTTTTTTTAATTCTTCGCTAGAAATGGTAAAACGCTCACATTCCATTTAGGCAACAAAATATTTATTTTCTTATTTTAAAAAGTAATTGAATTATTTGCTTTTTTTTGGATATTTGAATGCATTTTTAATTTGTACTAAAAAAAAATACTTTAAAAAAATCTGCAGATGCCAATTTTTTAATCAGATTGATCATCGATAAGTAAAGTAATCGGCTGATGTCGACGTTAGTGTTGATATTTTATGCTTTGCCGACTTGCAAGCACTAGCTGCGATCAACCAGAAACGCCAAGTTAAGCTTCACCAGCCACCCCTGTACAATCAAAAAATGACTGAAAAATAATCGTTTTGGATAACTTATAAATAAATCTATTCTGAATTCCTTCAGGTTGTCTGATGGTCTGAAACGCCGTCCTACCTGTCTGTTCCCTCCGGCCTGCACCATGGCCATAATGATGTTCTCTGTGGCCATGAAGGGCAGCTCGTGGCGGATGTGCCTCTCGATGACCTTTGGGTAGACCACCAGGCCCTCTGTGATGTTCTGCAGAGTGCTGAGGATGATGTCTGCGGTCAGGAAGGACTCTGGGAGGGAGATCCTCCTGCGCAGCAGCGAAAGAGAAGCGTAGAAAACGATTGTTTTGGCTAGTCTAAAGTGAGATCTGTTGCAGGTGTTGGTAATAATACCTGTTGGCGCTGTCGTCCAGCGTCCTCTCCAGCCACTGGACCGACGCCGTCTGTAGCGGGTCGGCCATCAGTGCCACCAGGTGCCGAGCCAGGCTGCAGCAGCGCTCTGCGCGCATCGGGTTCCTCTTGTAGGGCATGGCACTGGAACCTGCAGGGAGGGAGCAACGACTCCTTAAACCTTAAACTATCTTAAACTTTAATTTCTGGACAACTTCCCGCTGTAACAAACGAAACATACCGATCTGCTCTTTCTCAAAAGGCTCCTCTATTTCCTTCAGGTTGGCCAGCAGACGGATGTCCGTACAAATCTAAAGAGCAGTATGAAGTAAACGTCATTTACATGTAAAAACCACTAGATGGAGACATTTATGTCCTCTGTAACACCTTGTGGACAGTAGAGCCCAAACTGGCCAAGCTGGACAGACAGTCGACGTCCACTTTACGGCTGTAAGTCTGTCCGGTCACCAGGTAAGCTCTGAGGAAAAGGACAAAGATGTTAATATCCAGAGACTGTTGATGTTCTCGGATCAGGGTTTGGGTCGCAAAGCTGCTGTCGGGACGTTCAGGACAGGTTGAAGACTGTGGAGCTGAGAGCGGTCTTCTAATGTTTCGCAAACACAACATAATTTAATACATTGGACAAATAAAGAAAATATGAGCTCTGTAGCTTAATTTTCACATTACATCAGTTATTGATGCCAAGTAAAAAAACAAAACATAAAAATATCTTACTTTCTGAACCCAGCCATTTCTGTCACCTTCCTGTCCAGCTCCTCCACCTGATGGCACAAAAACGCCATGAATGCCATCTAATCTCCTCCATCACCCACTGCTCCAGTGACCCTCATCTCTCCTACCTTATCGTGGTCCCCCTGAAAGAGCTGCAGGAAGCTAGCCTGGGTCCCGGTCGTCCCCTTGACCCCCCGGAAACGCAGGTCGTCACGGGCTCGCTGCAGGTTCCGCATGTCCATCGCCAAGTCCTGCAGCCAGAGGCACGCCCGCTTCCCTACGGTGGTGAGCTGGGCAGGCCTGAGGTGGGGAGAAGGGGGGGAAGCAAAGGTTTACGATGGAGAAACATGAAAACTTGGGAGGGAAACATGTGGACGGACTCACTGGTAGTGTGTGAAGCCAAGTGTAGGAAGGTCTTTGTATTTGTCTGCGTAGTCTGCCAGCCTGTCGATGACCCTCGCCAGCTGGAGGAAGATTGAGTTGTTACATAAACACACGGATGTCACGTAAAGTTCAAATCTGGCGTGAAAGCCGCGCCGGTTAAATAAGCGCAGCTCTTCATTCCGGCTCGCCGATTTGCAACCAAACAGCTGAGATGCACAGCCGGGTGGGCGCGCTTGCTGTAAGACCGACATCTGAGCCTCACCTTAGGGAGGAGGATGTCAAAGCCATCGCGCAGCATAATGAGATCCTGGGGAAAAGATGCAACACAACAAAAATAGGTGGAGAATGTAAACAAACACGGCAAGGTTTCCTCTCGGGTTATGCAGTCGGAGAAACACTTACGGTGTTGTCTCCGACATAACAAGACGTGGCTCCCAGGTGGATGATGGGGGCGGCGGAGGGGCAGCAGTGAGCGAAGGTGTGGACGTGAGCCATGACGTCGTGCCGGAGCTTCCGCTCCTGTTCGGTGGCCATGGCGAAGTCGATGTCCTCGGCGTGGCTCTCCATCTCCTGGATCTGAGCGTCCGTAATCGGCAGACCCAATTCCTGAGGGGGGAATTCATATTTTATGGTCATAAGATCTCATTAAACACATATGAAACAATCAAATGTTTGTGAGCATAAAGTTTTGAGAGAGGCCGTCTCAAAACAAGTCAACGTCAACATTAGGGATAAGTAAATCATATATCTCCACTTGTCCAAAGTAGTTAAGTACTTGAAAAAGTACTTTCTAGCCACGCCTGTTACAGGAAGTACATGCTAAATGGAGTGAGTTTATTGAACACTTTTCTATCTGTAATTAACACTCAAAACGTTTTACCACTCACAAATGTGCAGTCATCTGTAGTTTCTGACGTACACAGGTGTACACAAGGCAGAAATTGACCAGTGAGGCAAATGCCTCAGTCGTTTGCGAGCATAAAGTTTATCAGCTAAGAAAATGCCTTATTTTACACTGTAAAGTTTACAAACGCTATCGCCATTTGCAGAACTTGTCAATAAGCGCTCTCCACATCTTCCTGCATGTTTAACCATTGTAGCTTCAGTTGAAGCTTTTATTCTCTCCGTGTCTGAGCCAAATGGAGGACAACGTTTGACTGCACCCTGCAATCTAATTTTAGGTCAAATATTGAAACTTCCTTTCTGTCCAGCAGCTGATGGCATTATCTTAGAGGCCCAAACAACATGTACAGAAACAAAATGACAACATTAATGAGCCGAAGTGAACCTCGTCTTTGAAACGCAGCTAGATCGCTCCCTTAGGGGCAGTTAAAACCTTCTCACTAAAACATTGATTGTTGATATAATAAACTGCTCTGGCGATAAAGTTGTTGGGAGGAACTTACTGAGAAGGTACAGAAAATGCTGGTCAGAACCAGAGCAGAACTTTACAACATCAATCAAATGATGTTCAAACTATTGACGGCTTTAACGAATTCGGTCATGAAAGTAAAGCAAACTATTCTGAGGTACAAGCCTAAATGCAACTGAAAAGGAAAAGTTGTAAAACTGATTATGTGCGATTGTACTGTGGAAAATAAATAACTGATGATACGTTAGATAAACGCCCAGACCCTGAAACTTTACTATCAATAGAAACCAATGGAAGAATACTCTTATTTTCACAGCTTACTTTCCTCCACACCAACAATCTAGCAGTTTGTTGAACTGTAAGCATTACTTGGCTGATCAGAAAAAAAACAAGCAGCTGACTGAAGTTTGGACAAACGTATACCGACCTCATGAAATCTCCTAATATCTTGATTAGCCTGGAATGTTTCTTTTCATGGAGAGTCACTGGGAATCTGATAACGGCTCGATTACAGAGGAACGAGCAGCTTGTTCCCATGAACACACTGCTGAAACCAGCTGGGATCAAAGGTCAGACAGTAGACAGGCCAGTTCTACACATATATCGACTAAACACATGAAACTAAGACGGTTTAAAGCCAAATGCTAAAAAAAACAAAAAACAACTTAAAATAAAAGGAACTTTGACTGGGCTACAAAGGTCAGAATACAAATATACTTCAAGGGCCGTCTCTGGTTACAGAAAAATACTGTGCTATATTCAAACAGGGCCTGTCCTAGCAACACTCCAGTAGCCCCAAATAGTGAATGTGAATCTGCGTGTAGGATGTCATGTGAAGCAGCACTCGTGAGAAAGAGTCTGTTAGCGTTCACTTCGGTGCCTTCAAAGGGCAGCTGATCAAATTAGAAGAGCTCCAGAGTTAAGATGCTGTTGAACTGTGTCCTGTCTGGTCACATGACCTTGGGGCGTATCATCTCAAAATGAACAAAAAAAAACAAACACATCTGGTGAAATGTCAAGTAAAGTTAAAGTAATAAAGTATGTGTTTTTTTTTTATCCTCTTACACGTTGTGTGCGTACTTGGATAAATTGTGGAAAATGTACTGGATTTGTTTTTTTTAAAAGTGGGTTAGTAATCTCATGTGCTTGTTTTGTTTGTTCTTATACTCAATGATCACTCATTGATTTTAGGATGAATGTTCAAAGCTCAACACAGTCTGTGAGAGTAGAAACCGGGTCAAGTAATAATTAGTAAACTAATAAAGAAAAATAGAGACGTCAGCCACTTTAAACATTCTGCATAAAAGACGAATGATTCTTCATTAGTGCAGACAAAGGATCTGCATAGTGTAAGCATGACATTTCAGTAGAACTTGAGCATTCCACATCAGTGTTGTGGATGTGGTTTTTGTGATGCTTCTAAGATGTGACACTCATGTAAAAAAAAAAAAATCTTTGTACATGTCTGACGACTAATTTCTACTTTTCATTGCTTTGTTATGAATCATCATAACTAATTAACTGGGAATTAATGAGTGAGCTAGACCAGTGTTTAAGGTTAAAACGCATAATAATACTAACAATTTTAATCTGTTTAGAGTTTCCTGTATTATTTCTACCCAACAGTGGCATTTATTCAGTTACTACTTTTATATAGATGATCAAAAGTATTTGTAGTCCAGCAGTATTTCTGCATGTGCTGCAGCCATGATCCTGCACTATTTTTAGACCGGGGAATTTGAGAGGTCTCTGAAGGCCACAAGCTTCAAAAGTTCACAAGTCGTTCAAAGTGGGACAAACAGCGAAGTAAAAAAAACAACAACAAAAAAAAACGTGTCAGACCTTCTCAGCTTTGGCCAGTAGGATCCACAGCTTCCTCCAGGTTGTGAATTTTTTCTTGTCGCTGAAGTTAAAGGCCATTTCCTTGCTTGCATATCTGGACACCAGCGGAGAGCGGTACTTCATGAACTCCTCGTCTCCATCCATGTTTGCGGGACAAGGATGCTAAAGAAAACGGTCTACCCGAAGCTTTTTGCATAAAACCAAAAGACGCCTCCCTCTCACTCCTTTCCTCGCATGGATTCCTCGCTTTCCGCTTCGTCTTCTTCTATCTTTCGCTGGTGGGTGGCTGACAGCTTAAAAGTGCATTGCCGCCACCTTCTGATTTGGAGGAGGAACCAGAACGCAAATATTCGTCACTTTTTTTTTTCTAATTTTATGAACTGAAAAAACTCTCTACTTAAAACATTATCAGAATTTAAGCTACGTACTTCTACTAAATTAACACCATAAGACGCAGTGTTGTAATAGTACAACATCTGCACTCCAATCAAAAATAAATGTTGACTTTTCTTCTGTTTTTGTTTTCTCTCCAAATTTAGATTAAACCCCATTGTTCAAGTCTTAGAAAGCTATAAATGACCCGGTTCCCCCCCTTAATAGGAAGGTAAGTAAAATGTCTATTCAAATATTTTTGGATGATCATTGCAATGTCAATGTCATGCATAACTTTGTACAACACATATACACAATTGGAAATAATTTCATGAGTGGCAAGTGTAGACTGATGCTGAATTATATGGATTTGACATCCATAATCCAGAACTGATCTCACAAGAACAAATGTAATATGTAATGTATATAATTCAATAAATGATGTGTATAATGCTGCGACAGACTGGCAGCCTGTCCAGGGTGACCCCGCCTCTCGCCCGAAACATTAACTGGAGATAGGCACCAGCGACCCTCCTGACCCCACTGAGGGCCAAGGGTGTACAGAAAATGGATGGATGGATGTGTATAATGTGGATTTTAAAAAAAACGTTATGTGAAGTTTGCAGACGTCGTAGAGGCCTCATTATGACACTTGTGTCCATAAAGACAAAACAGTAGAGGTCACTTGAGCTGTATGTCAACGTAATATATATCATAGATGTGACAATATATAATAAAAATTATACTAAATTAAAGTTTAGATAAAATACATTGGGAAATAAACCTGAAATAAATAAAATGTGGAAAAGGAAATAATAATTTTAAAAAACTCAGCAATTGAACAATACTTTTAACTAACCCAAAGTTAAATTTGACATTGCAACAACTCTTATTACAGTACATTTAGTTAAGGCTTTGTATTTATTTTACTTTTTTACATAAATTAGCAAATATTGTTTTGTTTTTTTGTCCCTAATCTCGCAAACGACTGATTACGAGTATCCGAACTTTTAAACTTTAGCCTTTTTTCTCAGAAAAGCCTGTCCGAGGATAGCTTGAGAAGATGCCACTCACAATATGGAAGACGTGCGGACGTACCGTTGGTGGTGAGGTCGCGTCGCGACTCTTGGAGACGCTGTACGGCATACCGAGATGTCTTGGGCAAAACGAACTCCCTAGCAACGGCCAAGCGCTAATGCAGCTAAAACACGTAAAAGTATGGCAACGAATGCTTATAAAAATGCCTCAACGGTGTTATTATTTTTTAAGAAGTGCACACAGAATATGTTATGTTTGGTCATTTGCTGTTTTGTGGTTTTGCCGTGTCTTAATTGGCGCATATCGATGCTAATTTCCGTCTTTTCGTTTCAGAAAATATTAATGTTATATCTCCTTACTGCTATCTGCTATTTATAGGAGCTTTCAGATGTTACATAAGATCCTGTCTTGTGTTAATATTTATATATATGAGTGCCTCTTTCTGCCTTGTGTTATTTCTGTCTGCAGGGGTTATATAATTAATTGTGTTTGTATGTTATGCAGCACCTGGGGACAGCAGCCAGCTGTAAACAGAAGAGTCCTCCCTCTCTCCCTCTCTTGCTCTTATTTCTGACCCTCCCTCTCTCTCTCCGTCCATCCTTCCTTCCATCAGTCCTCCTAACTGCAGTCTGCATACAGGTCCATTCTGCTGCTGCTGCTGGAGTGAGTGGGAGGAACATTTCCCCCTCTTTGCCTCAAAAAAGAGAGAGAAAGAAATGACGAGACATCCTTCTGGAGCTGCAGAGGCAGGGGTGGATTTGGTATCCAGTTTCCTGCATTGCACAATGTTTCCCGTCAGCTTGGAGAGATAAAAAATAAGAAAGAAGACAAAGGAGAAAGCGTTGGTGGACAAGGACAAAGTGGTACATTGAGCAGGGGTTAAGGTGAGGAGGAAGCTGTGGGAGATACAGCAGATTACAGAAGAGGGCAGAGAGACATGAGGGACGAGTGGGAGTCAAGAAACTGAGGATGAAGTGAGTAACACTGCAGTAGAATGAGGCTTAAAGTGAAAGCAGAAGCCGAGAAGCAGGCCTGCGTACGCCACTTCGCTTTCTGAAGAAGCCAGAGGAAAGAAATCCACCGTGGAGGCGAGAAGGAGACGTAGGAGGGGGCCCGAGGAGGAGGAAGCCAGAGGTTCAACGCTCAAGATGGCTGCTGTGTCCTCTGCCTCTGACACCGGTAAGTGGTTTTTTTTTCTTCTTCTCCTCTCTTTGTCTCTCTCTCTCTCTCTGCTGGAACAGGTTCTGCATCATCAACCTTCATTTGACCACACCGTACCTGGGAAAAGTCTCAGCTCTGTTTCTTTCCCAGTTTCCTCTAAATAGGGAAACTGTTGCGCCGCTTGGAATTGGCTACACGTACAGAAAGTCTCATCAGCAGTCCTCTGCGGGAGGAAATCAATGAAGTTCTCTCCCCCGGCTCCGCATCTCCTCATCTCCTCATCCTCTCGGGGCGTCCATCGCTTCTCCTGCCAGCTGCTGAGCATCCACATTCAGCTTGGATGCCATTTCATCAAAATTTCTCCTTGACTTATAACTCTTCACTCAGGGCATATGATAATCAACCCACTGCTGCTGCTTTGCCACAGGTGCCAGCCACATTCTCCCCTGCTATTCATTCTTCATGCAAGCTTCTCTGCCTGGAGGACGGCACGTAGTCTTCCTCTGTGAAAGTTGACTCAAAAGTTTCTACCTCCCTACATTAGTTCTGTGTTGTGCTCTCTTCCCTTCAGTTCACCACACAGGGGTTTTTTTTATACATTTTGGGTCTGGGGGCTGAGGTGGTGCTGTGCAGTTCAACCTTTTCTGTGGTAATTTGGATCTTTCTGCTGCTGAAAGATTCGATGATGAATTGTTTTCCGTCGCTCACAAGATTTGTATTTTCCGATTTCACGTTCTCCCAGGACCTATTGGAGAAAAACAGGGCCGTTTCTAGCTTTTTGGGGGCCCTAAGCGAGATATTGTTCAGAGAACCCTAGTGTATCGACAGGATCTGAATAAGCAGGTCTGGACGTTCATTTAGTACCACAAAGCGTCATAATGCTACGTTTATGACAAACAAATTCTAACAATTATCTGAGGCTAGCGAGCAGGACAAATAATTTTGCTAACAAAATAAAAAAAAGGCATTACATCTTCGCTTATCTAGGCCACATCACCAACAAATGTGTTACCTTTAGCCTTTTTCTTCCTCTATTTCATTTTCTTCCGTTTTTCCGGGCTAGTAATGCTATTTCTTTTGGATGTCCGTTTTCTGATTTACTTTTCTCGCTATTGAGAATGATGGGTACCAGTCATTCATTCCTTTCAAACCTGTCGGAGGTTTGTTATACCGATGCATGTATAATAGTAGGAGTAAACAAATATTACCTAATAATGGCAAAAAAAAACCAAAACACTTTTTTTTTGTGCATACCAATGATGTCATAAAATATGACATAATTACAGATAAAAACAGGACATTCTAATTTTCCTGTGAAAAAAATAGATATTTTGAAGCGATTATTGTGGGCACCAATAACTGAGACAGCAGTGATTTAATCAAAATCAATAAATCTCATTTTTTCTTTATGTCAACAGGAGACCACCGGGGCCGCCACCCCCCCGAGCGCCGGCTGCTGATCCTCGGCGGGCCCCGATCGGGCAAGACCTCCTCCGCTAACACCATCCTCGGAGACGAGATGTTCGACGCCGGGACGGAGACGACCCACAGCAACGTGGGCCAGATGGAGATCTACGGCCGACGGGTCACGGTGGTCGACACCCCGTCCTGGGCCATCCCGGCCGACCCCGAGGACGACGAAGAGCGCGACACGGACGACAACGCCGGCGCTGAGTCGGACAGCCCGGCTCGCCCCCCGCCGAGCCTGGACAGCGAGGGCCCCTGCATGGGCGCCATCCTCTGCCCTCCCGGACCGCACGCCATCCTGCTGGTGGTGTCCATCAGCCAGCCGTTTGGTGACAGGGAGCGGAAGGCCGCAGAGGACCAGCTGGGGGCTCTGGGCGGAGGGACCTGGAGGTACTGCATGGTCCTCTTCACCGGAGTGGACAAGCTGCCCAAAGGCGTGTTCATCGAGGAGCACATATCCAACACTGGAGAGGCCCTGCAGTGGCTGGTGGAGAGATGTGGAAGCAGGTAGGACGATAATTGGAGTCGGAAGAGATCAGTGAATGTTTAGTTTAGAACAGAGGTCTGTCAAACCAGCATCGTCATTCCACAAATCTGGCCTTAAGGAAGCCCCAACAAGTTCAGCGTACCAGAACGTTGTAGACGATGTAACCACATGGAAGAAGATGCCTTAGTTTAATGAGCCAAAGACTGCCTGGGTGCAAATAGCTAAAAAAAGGCAGGAAACAAACACTGCACAGTTTACACAGACCATTCTGTTGGTGCAACATGGTGGTGGCAGCACAATGCTGTGGGGAATATGCAGCAGAGTCAGGGAATCTCATCTAAATTGGATGAGATTCCCTCTCATCTGAGGGACAAAAACCTGTTAGAGGCGCAAGAAGAAATGAGTCGACAACTCTAAACCCCTGAATGCAAATTCACACCACACTTTTTACATCTTTTATTTGTAAAAAACAAAAACAGGTTTGGAAAATGAGATATTTGTATCTTTTCTCAGGTACCATGCCTTTGATAACACCCTTAAAGACTCAGAGGAAAACACCCAAGTACCGGAGCTGATGGAGAAGGTGGAAGAACTGGTCACCGACAACCAAGGTTTGCAAACCAACTCCGACTTATTACGCCGTTATAAATAGTAGCACCTCGTATGCAGTATTCATGAGGCTTCTCTGATCATTGCATTATTAATCCAGACACCATTTGTGTTGCGGAGCTGACCGAAAATGACTCGGTGAATTATTCATTGGTGCCTCCACGCAGGCTGGTACTTTGAGGTGAATGAATTGATTTTGCTGGAGGAGGAGCAGGCAAGGAGAGCGCTGGAGGAAGAGCGGATGAGGATGGAGGAGCACGCCCGGCAGAGGGAGCAGATGATCGGAGGACCTCCCCGAGGTATGTGTGTGTGTTGGAGTGTCTGTGTGTGTGCGTGTGTGTGTTCAAGAGGGCTAAAGTGAACATGTGTTGTTAATGCTGTTCAGGCGGAAACAACAGACCAGATGGGCGCTCAAGAGGGAAAAAAAAAAGCTTGACGTTTGATTCTGCTTATGTTTGTTCTTTTTTTTTCTTTCTTTTACTGGGGCTCCAGAGTTGAGGCTGCTGTTGCTGGGTTGGAAGGGCGTCGGGAAGAGCTCGGTGGGGAACTCCATCCTGGGCCGTCGTTTCTTCGAATCTGGCCAGGAGACGGAGCTATGCCTTAGGAGGCAAGCGCTGGTGTGCGGCCGCCGGGTCACCATCGTTGACACCCCGGGCTGGGACTGGTTCTCGGTGAGCCGGACCCCCAAGCGGATCCGGCAGGAGTCGCAGCGCGGGGCCGCCCTCCTGCGGCCAGGGCCCCACACCCTGCTGCTGGTCCTCCCCGTCGTCTCGTCGCTCACAGCCAGGAAGAGGCGGACACTCCTGGCGCACATCGAGACTCTGTTCGGAGACAACGCGTGCCTCCACACCATGGTGCTGTTCAGCTGCGGCGACTGGCTGGGACACACGCCCATAGAGGAGCACATCCTCCGGGGAGGGCGGGAGCTGCAGAGACTGCTGGAGTACTGTGGGAACTATTACCACGTGCTGGACAGTAAGACGCCCGGCAAGGACAGGAGCGTGTCGCTGCTTCTGGACAGGATAGAGGAGATGATCAGGGAGAACGGCGACAGGGCCTTCCTCCCCATCCAGACCGAGTGGCGTAAGTCTCACCGTTTCATTCTCCAAGTTCACTGGTGTTCTTCTTGCCACAAAGAAAAAAAAAACCGAGCAGCTGCCTTACAGATTTCTTCTGCTTTTGCTTCTTTGTCACAACCGACACAACCGACTCTTTATAACCACCAAACGAATTTTGATATCAAAGACAACTAGAACGAGATGTGAAATCACTACAGGCCTTTTTTGCTTCAGTTAAAACAGAGTTCATGATAAAAATACAAGAGCGAGACTGGAAAAAAAAAAAGATCACAGAGGCCTGCCTCATATTTAACGTCTCAATGTTTCGCCATGTGTTTGGTGAAAACTTCTCATGATAATAAAAAGTGTGACTTCGTAGAAGGTTACAGTTGTTACATGTGGTGGAAAAGCAACAGAGCAACAGCTCAGAACGACAGTCAAACCTTTTGGTGGTAGTGCAGTGGCTCTGTGTTGCTTTGATTTTGGCATAAGCAGCGGAACTATCAGTTGAGTCTATTTTTAAAAATGTGTCTATCTACTATTGAACATTAGCTTGTAAAGTACATGAGATCAAAGTGAAGTAGCCAATTTCCATTTCTAGCCCACTTTCAGATTGGTGTTAAAAAAACACTAACAAAAGAAGAAGAAATGAAGCAAATGTAATATGGCACTACTTAGTAAAAAGTGTGAGAAATACTTTAAGATTTTTATAGTACATGTTTAGATATCATCATATTGACATTACGGGTGGAAGGATAAATCGGCCGGTCAATAAATTGGACCCAATTTCCTTAATTTTGGGAGACAGGCAATTGGTCCATACGTATATGAGAAACCAATCTTATCCTCCGATCTTATCTCACTCTGCAAAGGTGTGAAAATCAGCCACCGTCCCCTTTCGCTCTGCCATGAGAGTACCAGCAATCAGTTTCAAGGTTTCCCCCAGAAAACCTGCTAAGCCCATTGGTCGGGTGTTAGGGCAGTCATTCATCCAGAGATCCATCATGCTTTTGAGTTAAAAACATGTTTAAAATTTACAAGAAATTTGAAAATATCACTTGATAATTATGTGTTATTGAAAGATTGGAAGATTAATACCTAAACACCAACTACAAAGTCTTAAAAAATGCAAATATTTTAAAAAGACTTAAATAATGCATAGCCTGGTGGGGGCACAAGTAAAGCCTGGTTGCCTGCCAGGCTTATAATACACTGATGGAAACCCTGAGTTTTCTCAAGCACACATAGTTTACAAAGGATAGTAATCCAAAGCACACCTGCATGCCCATATTTGCATGGCTAAAAAAACAGAAGATTGAAAAACACTTGATTTATCCCAAAGGGAAATTAAATGCGTCTTAACTCTCATAATGGGCATTGCATTTGGACCCAGAATGCGGGCAGAGACAGAGGCAGGAGACGTAATGTAGGATTTCAAGAGCTTACAGGCGTGCACAAGGGAAATCTAGACTTGGTGCTGATAGACAGACAATGCAAAATAACGTAAGTGGTGCGGGAGAAATAAGTAACGGAAGAATCAAGCAGTGAGTGAAAGAAAATAAAGAGCTTATATACCCGGGAGCTTGATTAGTTGATAAGTGGCTGACTGGAAAACGGGATGCAGCTGGGAGAGGAGACCAGGCAGGCAGGCTGAGGGAAAGAGACTAAAAGGAATAATAAAAGTGAGGCATTGATCGAAGGAAAATCAAGAATAAACAAAGCTGAAAACTGAATAATCTAGGATGAGCTTGAATAAAAAAAAGGGAAGTAATCAAAAATAAAACCCCAGAAAAACCCAAACACTCCAGGATCATCAATCTGGGGTTGTTATAGATATTGACGCTGTGGGCAGGAAGCATATTCTGTAGCCGTCAGTCTTCCAGTGAATCTGAAGACGTCTCTGACTGAAGACTGTTGCGGTTGCTCCATTACTGTTATACGCCAACGGCTTAATTTCAGAGATGATATTCCATCGTTTAATTCTCCTGGCTATAAGGTTAGAACTCCAATGCTGAGCAGTGAGACATTGGAGTCGCGGATCTGATGTTTCAGGGAGGCTTGGTCCCGATCAGGATGCTTTGGCGTTACCTTAAACATTCTGTTCGTGCTTCAAAACGCCCCGAGACAATGATAAATTAAAAATAGCCCTGCAAAGAAGAGTGTGCCAAAAGTCTTTGACAGAAATGTAAAAGATTCACTGCCTGCTGCAGCCAAGGATGCAGTTATTAGGTATGGCAGGCAATTAAATTTTCAACAGTGTTTTACTTTAGTAAATGAAAGCAAATTGTGAAAAATGTTTTTCTTTTTTTGTTTTCATCGTTACCTTTATTTGATATTCAAATGAGTTTGATGATCTGAAACATTTAATTGTAGAGGGGAATAAATGTAGATTCTCATTTGGAACTTCGTAGGCCTGTTTCAGGATTGTTTGGACACCTTTTTTATCACCAACTTTGTTGCCCTTTAGAAATGACCTTTTAAATTTGGCTTGAAGCCCCGTGCTACGATTTCAGTCCCTTCCCCAACCGAATGGCCCTTCTGAGTTGATTTGTCGATATGTTTTGGACCGTTAACCTGTTGAAACACCCAGTTTTCTCCCACTCTCAGTTTACCACCAGATTTCCTTTTATTTAAAAGGAAATTGTATTTCAAAGAGTACATGAAGGCTCCCAGGCGCTTCAGTAGAGAAGCAGTCCATCAAGTCACAGATCCTACACCTTGCTCAGCTGTGGGCTCCAGGTGCTTTTCCAACATATTCTTCCTTTAAGTCAAGTCAAGTTTATTTGTATAACACATTTCAGCAAAAAGTTATTATGAATCACAGGCAATTCAAAAAGTGTTTTTTTAACTCTGTGTTTCAGCATCTTTGCAATTTTCTGTGAGTTTGTTCCAGATTAGTGGAGCATAGAAGCTGAATGCTATTTCTTCCTGTTTGGTTCTGATTCTGGGGATGCAGAGTAGAACCAGAGAACCCGGGTGGTCTGGGAGGTTGATGCAACAACGACAGGTTTTTAATGTATAAATGTATGCAAGTTGTTCAGTGATTTAACTAACTAACGTATTTTAAAGTCTATACAATGAGCTAGTGTAAAGATTTCAGAACTAGTGCTCTATCCTCCTGGTTTTACTGAGAACACCAGCAGCAACGTTTTGGATCAGCTGCAGCAAGAGGTTTGATTTTTTTTTTTTTAGGCAGACCTGTGAAGACACTTGCAGTCATAATTGCGACTAGAGATAAATGTTTGGATGAGTTTCTCTAGATCTTACTGAAACATCAGTCCTCTAATCCTGAAAATGCTCTTCAGGTGAGTGAAGGCCGAGTTTGTAACTGTCTTTATGTGATTCTGAATGTTCCGTAGTGATGGTCCGAGTCCATCACTACGCCCAGATTTAGGGCTTGATCACTAGTTTCTAGCTGTAATAACTGAACCAGTTTGATGTCTAACCCATCTAGTCTAGCTGTTTGGAAACCCATTTAGTTTCCAAACAGCTGAATGTTAAATCCTGTTCACGTCCTAGCTTAGTAAACACACAGCTTTAAACTGATCATACTCCTCCATGGCCACTTTCCTCTCTTTCATCTACAATGACCCTGATACTCTATAGTATTAGCTACTGCAATTAAAGTGCTTTTTAGATGTCCCTTACAGAGCTGCCAAGGTTTCGCCGAAAGGAAATGGAGTTTGTGTTACGCCTTGCTAAAGCCTATAAAAACTGACGTTGTTTTTGGTTTTTTCGTTTGGCAGTGAGCGAGGAGAGCTCTTATTCCTCGGACAACACTGAACCGGAGGACGACTGCCGGGGATGCCAGCTGCAGTGACGAGGCGGCCCCAAGGAGGAGGGGTGGGGGAGTGTTCCCCGTCTTTGTCTTCAGTAGACTCCCAAGCATCACCTCATGTAACTTTCACCTCATTTGAAGTGTCCCTCAGTAATTATGAAGAGATTCAGGGAAGAACAAAACAAAAGTGTTAGCAACCAGAATTGAGCCATGTAGCTGTTTGTTATAGAGACCATACCCACTGTTCACTTAGCTCAGCCTTTACTAACCGGATCTGGATATCACTGGGAATTAAAACTCCGTACTCTGCTGCTGTCAAAGAGACATTATTGTATATCTGTCTGTGTTCACTCTGAGAATGAAGAGGGCTGGGAAAAATAATGTCAGAGAGCGATTCCCGATTTCTCGAACTTCAGAAGCTGTGCTCGGAGACACAAGCTTTCATCCTGCGTTCACATCCTGGTTATAAAAAATTGCCTTCATTAAAGTTTGATCAGGGTCTGCTCAGGGAGTCGAGGGTTGAACTGATGATTTACCAGGAAAATACAGGGCATTTAGGAAAAAGCTGATCGACGCTGTTCGCTAAACTTCAAGTGAGTCACATCCAGAGATCCTGAGGGTTCAGATTAGGAGAACTTTAAGCGGTTCTCCTGTGCTTAAAGATAACTATTAAATTAATGTAATATAGCGCATATTTTATTGCTTGGTCTTTCTTTCTCAAGGAGCAGAAGAAAGGAAAAAGGAACAGCTGCCTAGAAGCCGTGCAGCCTCAGATCCCAGCGGAGCAGCCAAGGCTAGCTCGGCTACCGTCATGCACCCCGCGCAAATATCGACAAGGTAGATTCATCTCTGTGCCTCAGCCCGAAACCATGAGAGCGAGGAACCAAGGATCCATGTCCATAAAGCGCTACGCCAAGCTTTCGCATGCTACACAAACTAAATAACCTCATGGACCGTTCAAAAGCTCCCGCAGGAGCTTTTGCTACCTGCTAACCTTTTTCTACATCCACGAGACATCCGCTCCCGACATGCGTGGTGATGTTTTTGTTTTTTTTAGAGAGAAAAAAAAAACTATTAAATATCTAGATATATATTCAGCTGTCCGCGGCATGTAAAGACACCGCATGCGAACAAACGAGTGCCTAAAGAGTTGAAGGCGGCCTCACTTTCTTATTCTTCTGACTCTTGCTTGAAAACAAACCTGTGACTTTCTCTGGTGTGGCATTTAAAGACCTTCCGCCCTCGTCTGGGGAAATGGAAGCGAAAGGGGAAGGACGTTCACAGCATGGAACAGCCGAAAGAAGCCTGTTCAACAAGCGACGGACACCACTGCCAGGCAGCCACATCTCATTTTCTATTTACATGACGTGAGGTTAAAAAAAAAAAAAAAAAAAGACAGAGAAAATCCCCGGACCCACCCAGCCCTCTCTGTGTTTTACCAACTCCGCGCTTCTCCTAGTGTCGTAGGCTATAGCAGCACTTAGTGTGACGAGCATGCCTTTATAATTTCCTACCAGGATGTGGCGACACTGTCACCCGAGTCTCGCTCTATAATTGTGAATATGTTGTACAAGCTGTGTATAGTTGCAGCGTCAACATACGTGAAAGTGTGAAGGTGTTAGCTGAGCATTTTTGCACTGTGTAACTTCTACTGCAGCCAAAGTGACGTTACTCACTGTGGTGATTATTGTATCGTCATCGGTATTTTGTTCATCCTCTGACAAGAATAAAAGAGGTTCAAATATACTAGTGGGTACTTTTGCCTTTGATTGTCGTGTTTACTTTGACTTGTAGGTTCAGAGTTTGATGTTTTCTATTGGAATTTTATTATAGACCAATTCAAAGTAGTGGATAATTGTGAAAACATTTTTTATCTTTTCTTTCTGGATGGAGGTTTCATGTTCTCCATGTGAATGCGTGGGTTCTCTCCAGGTACTCGGGCTTCCTTCCACACTTGTTAGGGTTAACTGGTTGGTCTAAATTGGTCTTAGTGTGTGCCTGGTTGTGTGCCTTTGTGTTGGTCTGTCAGTATTTGACTCTCACCCAATGTCCACTAGAGATGGACACCATCCTACCGTACCTTAAGTTTAAGTAAGTATAGACAATCGATGGATGAATTTGTTTTCTGGTGAAATTAATCAACTTAAGTGGGACACTGAATCTTTGAAACATGATACATAATGCATCCAAATTGCAGAAAATAACTCAGTTTTGCTGTCATTTTGCTGTTCTACAGTTCTGGACCAGGAAATTCTGAAAACGGTTCAGATCTTTTCAAAGTTTGATTTCAAACTGAGTCATTGTAGGAAGACCAGCACTTGTCGTAACGGGAATATTTCTTTGTGGTAACTGTTAAAACTTGCCAGCATTTTGGATTGAGTTGTTTGGACATTCGGCCAAAACTGCTTTACAATTATCCATCCTGGAAGTGACATCATTAATGGAAACGTTTTTCAGCATCGCTTTAAAGAAAAGACGTTTCTGATTTTGGCATCGTCTGTCAATTAAAGGATGATCTACCTTTTAATAAGAGACTTAAGAGCGAGTCTTTGTCAAATTCGAGGCCAAATTACAAAACCAAGCCAGTAATTTTAAAAGTTGCCTGGGTTTGTATAGATATTTAGAGATGGGTATCAACAGCATAATGTAATGCACCAGAAACAAAATCATTGTCAGTCAGGAAGGCAATAACAGGAGCTGAGCAAGCAGGATTCCACCAACACCTCATTACAAATGCAATTATCTTAAAACAGAAACACAATTTGTAAAACTTTTATAATTGTGGTAGCTGCCTTCTACGAATCCGTACCCTGCAGTATCCAGATAGTCAGGTTTTTCTTCCCTTTTATCCCCCCCCTCAGTCCCTTTTTTTTCCCAGGAGAAAATTATCTGCATATTTGCTCTGCACCATTTTCTCTCTGGCACACTTCCACTGAAGTATAGATCTCCCCCTTAAGCTTTCTGGATGGCAGCCCGGGCCAATTACTGCCCGTCCGCCGAGGGCCGGTTGTAAGATGAATGCAAGCATTTTTGTGGGTAATGTTGTTTGGACTTCGCCTACGTCAGCATCCAAACCCAATTCCCTGCAGACATTGTGACAAACGTGCACTTTTGCTTTAGATGCGCGGCTTTAACTACAGCAAGACGTTTCTTTTAGTTATTATATTATGCGAAGTAAGAGCTGTGGTTACAAGAGCTAAGTCCACCTGGAACAAGACCTTTTAAAGTGTTTTTCGTCCGTTGCGAGTGTTAGATTTACTTCTTGTGACCGTCATTTGATTGAACGTCACATGTGTTCGGTTTGCTGCAGGTCAGGCGGGCTTCATTACCTTCCTCCCATTCTACATTACTGGGTCTATGACAGATGGACGTCCATTAGTTTAGTTTCAGGTCACAAACTATAACATAATGTCAAAGTTTACACATTAATTTGTTGTAAATACAATTTACATTTGTATTTAGCCCCTTATGAGTCAGTACCATGAAGGACCTCCTTTTTGGTGCAGTTAAGTCATTTTTACGGCTTGCTCTGCGTAAGCCATATTGGATAGAAAGATTCCTTGGACATCTATTTTTCAAGACTTGACACAAATTCGTGAACACATTTATGTTTGGTAGTTTAACAAGGCCAATAAACCACCTCTTAAGTCTTGTGTAGCCTCTGACAGGTTGTGACAGATGGTGACCCACATTATGCTCTGGTCACTATCATGTCTTACAGTGAAGATGATTTGTGAGTGACGGCTATTCCTTCACACATTGCATTATGAATGTCGGCCAAAAAGTTAAATTTTGGTCTCATTTCTGTGCCCTCTACATTGTTCATAAAATATTACTTTTGACTTTTAGAAATGTTTTGTAAACATCAGGTTCTATAAAAATGAGTAAAAATATTTGACAAATTGTAATAAATGAAGCTCAGCAACTCGTATTCCTGTTTGCCCACTGCACTTTTTATAGTAGTGGATTTTTCTCTTACTAAATAAATGTTGACTAATATTGTTGGAGACAATATTCCACACTTTCCAGGCTCAAATTCCCAAATTTTTTTCTTGAATGCAAACTATTAACCTCAAACATGATTGAACAGTGAAACAACAAAAATCTAAAATTGCCTTTTGACTTTCACAACATATTTTGACTGCAGGGACACAGATTGTGTAAAGCGGCTTAGATTTGTTGCAATTATACGGTTTGTAAGAATTCCCCAAAATCTGCTGTTTTAGTTCTCGGTTTGGGAATTTTGAACCAGATTTAAAAACCCCAGACTAGCCTGATTAAAGACGTCTTGAGACTAAATAGGTAGCAATATTATTTATCTAAATGTGTATCAAATATGATTCAGTCAGCAAGTTTAAAACCATAGAGGTGATCAGTAAATGTTAAAATAAAGGTGTGATGTGGCAAAAGGTAGATAAAAGCAATGACGGTTTATTGTAACTCAATATGAAGCTGAAGTTAGAGACAAAGGTTTTCACCTTTGACCTTTATCTCCACCTCAGTATTCCATGGTTTAATACCTATTCACTTTTTCATCCATTTGAAAGAACGTCTTGCTTCTCTTCAGTTATTACAACAAATAAAGAGATCTCATTTGGTTTAAGACTCTTTTATGAAGAGATTCAGTCTAGATACAGTCAGGTTATACTGTGTTACACACAAACTTTAAAAATACATCTTATATTCGCGCTACATTGAGGTCCATAGCTGGCAGAAAGAACATGCAAGTAGCTCCAGACAAGATTATATATTCTGGGTGGGAAATACTTTAAAAATAATTTTTTATGATTAATACATGATAGGAGTATAATACCGGTGTTAGATACATGTAGAATTAAATTCCAAGACATGCTATACTGATAGCTTGGATTAAAGAAAACCTGCTCAGTCCTTTTCATTTGCGACCATCAGTCATCTATATGTCTGACCACTAGGGGTCAGCCCTAAGCCCCTTTTTAAGCCTCGTCTGGCGAACTTCCTCCATCAGCTCTTTCAGATACCCGATCTCCCTGGCCATGGATTCGGCCTTCTCCGTCAGCTCCACGTTCTTCCTCTCCAGCTGAGCGTGCTCAACCAGTAGAGCGTCTTGCTCGGCTCTCTTCTTATGCCTGTAGCGCGTGGCGGCCGTCTTATTCTGCTCCATCTTCTTCTGCTTCTTGTCCCTTGGCGCTTTCAAAGTTGACCTTTCGGTTCCGCCTGCAGCCCGGACAGACTTAACATCATCAGTGCAGGGGAAGGGTGGGCTGGCTCTGTGCTTGGGATCAGGGTAGGGCCTGCTTCTGGGGGACTTCTGCGGCGGAGAGGCCGGCGGGGAGCGAGGAGCGGCGGCTGGAGTGACCCCGACGTCGTTTTTGGGAGTCAGGACGAGGACGATGCGCGTCGGGGACAGTGAGAATACGATCTTTGGTACCTGAGGCACCACGGAGGCTACGACGGACTTCACCTCGCTCTCGGAGATGTCCACCTCGCTTCCCAGGTCCAGCGTAAAGGCCGGAGAGGATGGGGAGTCGATCACGCAGGGGGACGGGCCGAGAGAAGCAGGTTCGGACTTAACTTCAAGCTCCTCTTGAGGCTCTGGGACCAGGAGTGGGGAGGAGGGAACCTCTTGCCCTCCAGTGAGGGATTCAGACTCACTACCTGTGGTAACAGAGGGGTCGGAACCGGAGACAGAGGGGACATGGGCAAAGGAAGCAGAAGGAGCACTTGAGAGGGTTGGCAGGGGGAAGGAGTCGAGCTCCATGGGACAATCCAGGGAAGCAAGGAGATCTTCTGGAGAGCTGGGGGCATCTTCAACAGGACTGCAGGAGCCAATCAGGGAGTCCAGGTCAAAGTCACTGAGATCCACCCTCTCAGCCATCCAGTCCAGATCGCTGAGCGCATCGTCTGGAGACAACAAAAACACCTTAAGTACCAATCCTCAACCAAATAAACACAAGACATTTCCCGTAATCACCTTTGCTGTCCCCTGAAACCATCTGACTCGATCTTGGCTGAACGGGGTGGTCCAACCAAGAGAGGGAGAGCAGCTCGGACTCCGTCCCGGCTTTGTCCCCGCCGAGGCCAAGAGCTGGCGGTGAGGGAGGAGGAGAGTAGAAAGGTGGAGGGGAGGATGAAGAAGAAAGTGCCGAGGAGGCGAGGGGCGACACACGCCCCGGCGGCGAGCCTCCTCCGCCTTCCTGTCGTTCGTTTTTGTCAGGGTGAAGAAACACGAGGTCCATGGTATCAACCATGGGAGAGGAAGGCCCCCAGAGAAGGGCCTCCATGTCTTCCAGGCCAAACTGTGAGCTTGTCATCGTCATGGTCATAGTGGTGGTTGTTGGTCACAAAAGGGGCGTGTGACGAAATTAGGGTGGCGATTAACTCTTTTATGCTGTCAAAAGCAGCAGTGCTGAAGGTTTCCACGTGGGACCTGAAATGTGGAAAGCAAAGATTTGTGAGACATTGTTTAAGACTTCATAAACATTACATGAATAAGAAATGTTCCATGTAAAAAAAAGTTTATTTTGTAGGAACAGATGTAGCCTTTGACTATTTTTACTTAGAAACTATGCTCGTCGGACATGATGTTAGTGGCAACTCCCACTTACATAAACTAAATTTGATCCGTCAATTTCAAATAGTGTTCATTTTTATCATGGTTTTAGCTGAGGGAAAGCTGAACTATATGTCGAAATTAAAAAAAATATGAGACAAAATGCACCTACATTTACCTCAAAATATAGCCAACTCCTAAATTTATATATAGTTAAAATGAAAGTATATTTTGTGCCTTTTCAGCACTTTCATTACACTTATATTTAACGATGCGGATGCAAAACCAAGGCAGTCCATTTTTATCCATAACTTTGAATGGAAATGTCTAGCAAATTTTAAATAAATTATTTTCTCCTAAAAATCGTGCCTGAAAAAAAGAAATCTACATATTGTATAAACACTGCCCCCTATGACTGCAGTTGCACTTTCCTTACATCACCAGTCTCTTCCTTGATACCAGCCGCGTGACTCTGACGTCAATGCGTAATAACAAAGTCTCAAAAAAAAAAGCAACCCTCCTTTAACAACAGCGGCTACTTTTGTTCTAATTCCACCCACAGAAAGCCGCCATTTTGACACAACACACACATGATCTATTTTTTGCCACGTTGGCACTAGAGCATGACAGACATTTGAAAAGCGCATAGAAATATTTTGGTTTTAACAGAACTATTACGTACCTAACTATATTACTAATACTTCTCGAGCTTCTAATTTTTTTAAATAAATGTTACGTATTTTAAGTTATGACATTAACTTAAAAAGAAAGTGTTTGAACAATAATAAAAATTGCATATCAAATAATCATACATTTCGCCTGTAATGATTTTATTGTTCTTATAAAAACACCGGCAGCCTTATCAGTCAGGAAGTAGGCCGGCCGGAACAGCTGTTATCGACAAAAAGTAACAAAAATTATACTTACGACATGTTTCTGAGTTAGAGGTGACTCAGTGCACTGGCTGGATGCACTGTTTTGTTTGTTGCTGCTGGGTCGCGGCACACTTTTACACTGCCATTTCGGCAAAGACAGTGACGTCTAACTAGGATGATGCTCAGGGTGCTGTTCTTCTCAAAGGAAAATGGCGCCTGCTATAGAACGGTGGGGATATAGAGCTGAAGCATGGAGCGGGTAGACATATCCTTCCGCAGACATCTCTAATATCATTACGCCACCAGGAAACTGTGGTGAAGAAATTAAGAACTACTTATGCTGTTTATCATAATATATATATATATATATATATATATATATATATATATATATATATATATTCCGACCTCGAGATTGATATTGATTACAATAACTGCAATGTTTACAAATTTTTTTTTTTTTTTTTTAACAGAGCAAAGCTATCCTGGAAATTGTTGAAAAACTAAACTTGCAAGTTTCGGCCACCAGCCCTTTTGAGTAGAGAAAATATTCTTTATCAAATTACAGCACCCACATCTGAAGGGCTTTTTTCCTGCTACAAAAGTTTTTATTTGCTGCAGGAGTTAAAATAGAACCCGGCTTATCTGCTTAAGAAGAAAATACTTTATGGGTAATCTTAAGGATAAAACTCAAGAGTCATTGTAGTTTGATTGTTGTGTTTTATACTTAAATCTAATGTTTTGATTTTAAGATTTAGATTTGAGCTTGATTTGTTCACAAATACATCTTAGCAAATAACCAGTTATCAGTGATTATTTCTAAGCTCAGCCAATTACTCTACATCAATAGGGTGGAACAAATAGTAGTGATTCTGCTTCTTCTTGTCAAAAAGAGAGTCTGGTCCCCTAGAATAAACTGAATGATATCACAGAGAAGAGAAATGTCTGGGCTTTCCTCCTGAAAGTGGAAGACAATGGATGCATCTCCTGGGGTTTGGACTTTCCTTTGTCATGTTGTTTCTGATTTACTAATAGTACATGAAAGATTGATTTTAAAAAATTCATACTAAACAAGCATGAATTTCTACATCACAGACATACCTGCTTTTACATCCAAAAATTGAAAGGCATCTTCTACTGTGAGGAAATATCATGCAGTAAATATTATCTACCAGCAGGAGATCCGATCAGTCAGAATTGTTTTGATTTGTTCAGGGGACACAACCTTCACTGTCAAGATGTGGAAACTAAATAATAGAGACACCATTTTTTATTACAAATCTGTTTATTAAGAGAGTGAAACTGTGATATTTTAACTCAAGATTTACTAAACACTAGCCCCATGCCAGTTGAAAAAAATGTATAATAACGGAATCTTTTAATGATTTACTTTGATAACTTAACATGGTATGTGATTTGTAACTTACAGTAGTTTATGGATTGGTGTCATGTTGGGGATTTAGTTTGTCTTTGCTCCTTAGGCGAGGTATAGGCCTTGGTTTAGCCTCTGGCTGACTCACATCTGGGTTAGAAGTCTGAAACAAACGGGTTATTATCACTGAAACGCATGTCTAAGTTACTATTTCTCCACATTTTAAACATTTTAAGGAATGAAGTTCCATCAGATTAAAAAGCTTTTTAGTTTTTTTTCTTTTTACCAGTAACGGATCCGGGTCTTCATAGATAGCTTCAGATCTTACACCTGAGATGCTCGTAGACTCTTGGGTCTTGTTTTTTCTTGGGGGTTTTAGTGGCTTCAAAGAATAAATAATGAGAAACGTTAAAGACAGTAAAGAACAAAAACAAAGTTTAAGGTTGTCTCAACAATGTTTACCATTTTTACCTTACCCTAAACTCATAACTTGAAAAGTACTTTAGCTGAAAATTTTTTTCTCTTTTTGCAGCTGACTATCTGGAGACCAATTTATCTCTAGAATCAACACTAGAGATTTACTGAAAAAGAAAATAATTACTTGGTGTTTTGCCTTGGTGAAGCATGTTACACAGCCTTATTTTAACTATTAAAACTTTCTTAAAATTTTGTTTTCATTTTTAAAATTTGTTATAAGTTTGTGTTAAAACTAATAATAAGCTCAAGTAAATATAATAAACCTACAGTAAATTTTTCATAATCTCGGTTTGCCCCTTAAAGACAAACTTTAATCACAACTTGTTAGGTTGAATCAAAATGAGAAAGAACTATTTGACATAAAACTTGAACAGCTGACCAGTATTTGAGTTAAAGTGCTAAATACAGAAACCTATACATGGAGCCAGACAAACCAAGCATGCATTTCAACACCTTTTGTTGCATTTATGGTGTTTCTTTCAAAAGAGACTGGCTTTGCAGAAGCAGGTCTCACCTGTGAGCGAGGGACGTCAGTGGAGTTGCTGCGATAGATTCGAGGTGGGAGTGCAGGTGGGACTGCAGGTCCAGTGGTTTCGTCTGGAGTCTGAAGGGATTTAGGACACTGTTATTGTCTAAAAGTCTACTGAGTCTGTTGATATCTCAGATGAGCATCTTGTAAAATGTTCATAGTTTGTGACAGTAAACTCAGCAATCTTTGGAATTCTTTGTCCAAAACATGTCAACAAAACTTTTTGTTTCATCATTCATTAAGTCTTTGGTCTTCTGGTGGCACAAGATCATATCTGTGTTTGCACAGAGTGAGAATTGCCTCTTTTAACCGCTTTCTATAATAGGCAAGGTATATATACGTGTTCAGAACCACTCCTAGAAATAGGTTTGCGGGAAAATAAATGTATTTATTCATTTATTTTCCAATATATATTTATGTACAACAATAAATATGTTAAATTCAAAATTATGTTAAAATGTCAACGATGTAAATAACAGTTAAATAAAGGTTTATAAAGAGTTTCTGTGCATCTCAGGTTCTCAGGTTGCATGTGGCATGTTTTTTGTAGTCTCCGTGCTAACGATGCCTCCAAACAAATGGAACCATAAAAGGTATGGATTTCATTCACCCACAGTTTTTATCAAAAGGAATACTGGAACGTTTCTGTTTTTTTCAAATTGTAGGTTTTACATGACTTTTTTTTGCATTGCATAGAATATATTACTGTAACTCTACATGCAAGTGGAAACCTAGACGCAACCATTAGTATTTTTAGCTACTTTTAGCCTTTTATATAATTACCTTATAAACTGCAGTGACCCTACGGTTTAGGTTAGGAACCACTGTTCTCCAGCAATTTCTAACATTGTTTAGGTGGAAATTTTCCATTATTCAAAAGCTTTTACTCATCTTCAAAAGTTTTTCTGTTATAATAATCGCATTTAGGCACTTTGCAGGATTATAATTTGTTCTGGTGCGTCTGCCTATTTCTTGCATTTCTGCAAGTCTTCAGCAGCTGATTTCAAACGTTTTGGCATCTTCAACAAAAGCATACAGCAGTCACACTTTCTAGTTCTTGCTGTGTTCACGTAACAACTAGTGACATATTTACTTAAATACTTACGTTCTTCGGCCAATCAGAGTCCCTTATTGGTTATTTTTCCATCCAATGACATAGCTGCATGACGGAAATAGTCGAGAGAGTCCGGACATTTCCGAAGGACCCTTTAGCTTGGTGCGTCAGTTTAAAAAGTGGGCTGTGACCGGTGACCCGTTTGTTTCTGAAGTGGGAAGTGGGCTTATTCTCTCGTAAGGAGCACAGACATGAGAAGAGTCAGGATGCTTTGTGTTGTCTTGGCGCTGCTCGCTACTCAATGCGCCGCCGTCGTAAGGTAAATAATGTTTCTCACTTAGTTAGCCAGCAACTTATTAGGTTGAGGAATGCGCGTGCGACTTTTAAGTTGGAGTGCAAAATTGGACGCGCGCGTGTTCAATTCCGCTACAGCCAGTGGTATTAATGAATTAGTTTATTCAAAAAAATGCAAAAGGTAGCAACCTGTATTTTAAAGTTTGCTTACGAGGAGGAGCGATGGACACGGAAGCGTGTTTTTAGCCCCGTGATGCTCATGCGTCGCCGCGTCTTAATCCAATAAACATGTCTTTCCAGAGTTCCGCTGTATAAAACCAGAAGTCTCCGCCGCCTCATGAGCGACAATGGGAGGACTGTGGAGGAACTTCGGGCTCTGGCCAAGAGTGTCGGCTCTCCGGACAGCTCTCCGTCCCCCAAGCTGCCTGTGGAGAGGCTGACCAACTTCATGGATGTACGTGCATCTGCAGAGCGTCTCGGTTCAGATTTAAAGTTAAACATCATGCTTCATCACATTTTTTTTACAACGCTAATATTGACTCAGGATATCATTTGGCTACTGTTTTACATGAATACCTTCTGTGCTTGCCCCATTTTCTGTAAAAAACAAAACGACAACAAAAATAGATCGCTCTTTGGCTAGAAATGCATTTATCCAAGCAAATATTTGACTGTAAAACTCCTAATACCAACTTTAGGATGAGTTTACTCTTTGAGATTACTTTACACAAAATCAAACTGGACTTGCAATGAAACAGGAAGTTTGCATAATCATCCAAGTATTTATTGTGACCTAATATTCCTAACTTTAGTGGTGCTCTTTAGAGTTTCAGGCTGTCCAGGTCACAGCTACATGCTTTTAAAAAAAGTATTCATACCTCCTGAACTTTGTCACAATTTTCCTCATGTTAAAACTACAAACTCCAATGTGTTTTTATTGAGCTTTATTGTGATAGAACAGGGGTGTCCCAACGTGATTTCTCAACAGCCAGCTTCTGCATGTTCTAGCCGTTTCCCAGGCAGTGGCGGTTCTTTCTTAATTATGCCCCCTGGCACTACAGGTAAAAGGAAGTCAGAATGTCACAGGATGTCTTTCACTGATGGCAAACTCACCTGGATCCCCTCCCCGTTTCTAATGGTGCCCTGGGTAACTACCCTGGATCCAATGCAGCTGCTTCAAATTCTCAACATATGATCAGGTTCTGCAGGAGCCTGGCAGTGAATCATTCATTTGGATCAGGAAAGGAGAAATATCTGCTCTTAGGCCTTCAAAGAACAGCTAGATTCATACCCAAATATTTACCTTTTGACTTCTAAAGATCGTTTTGGATTTATTTATTTAAAATGCACAGTGCATCATTGATAAGCATGGGTAAAATCAGCTAGTTTACATGCGGAGGTTGATTTGAATATTCGAAAGAAGATGTAAAATAGATGATGCAACACACTCGTCGGACTGACATTAAGACCAATAACATCTGATTCAGCCAAATCACACAACAGGACAAAGCATAAGAACAGAAGGTAAAATCTCAGATAATGAAATTGTTCTGTTTTGTGGATATCGGAGTGAAGGGGGAACCGAATTAAAAATGCACGCAGATTTTTAGTTTTTGCAAGATTTTAATTTAAGTTGGAACAAAATGAGTTTTGTGATCTATAATATGACAAGATGTGAAAAAGCCTTTTTTTAAAAATTGTATTTACTTGTTTATTGTTTTAGGCCCAGTACTATGGCGTCATCAGCATCGGCACCCCTCCGCAGGACTTCTCCGTCCTGTTTGACACCGGCTCCTCCAACCTCTGGGTCCCGTCCATCCACTGCGCTTTCTTCGATCTGGCCTGCTGTGAGTTCGCCTTCCAACTGCGACCTTTTAATTAAGTCTCTTTACACAGAGAGTTCAAATTCAAAACGGTTTGAAACTGAAGCCTTTTGCAACATAAGCAGTTTCTGGTTTTAGTGGTAGCAATGGCTTTTTTGTAACTTTCATAATAATAAGCCATCTTTTTTATTTGTTTGTTTGTTTCTTTGTTTTTCCGCCCAGGGGTTCATCGTCGTTACAACTCCCAAAAGTCGAGCACGTACGTGAAGAACGGAACGGAGTTTGCCATCCGGTACGGCAGAGGCAGCTTGTCTGGCTTCATCAGTGAGGACACCGTCTCGGTGAGTTTAGAAAACCAATCACTCGGCCTTTAAAGCTGCATTCAATGATCACCCTGTATCAGTTTGAATTTGATCCCGTCGCTTGCAGGTTGCTGGTTTGTCCGTGCCCGGTCAGCAGTTTGGCGAAGCGGTGAAGCAGCCTGGCATCACCTTCGCCGTTGCGCGGTTCGACGGCGTCTTGGGCATGGCGTACCCCTCCATATCGGTGGCTAAAGTCACCCCGGTGTTCGACACAGCCATGGCGGCCAAGCTGCTGCCACAGAACATTTTCTCCGTCTACATCAGCAGGTGGGTTTAAGAAAAAATGCGTTTTACAAATGATGGGTTTTGGGATTTGCTTTCACTGCGACGAGGAAGAAACCGCTGCGAGGTTTTGGTTTAAGTTTGTTGGGTAATCTGTTGCAAAACCGTTTGCGTTGAGAAATTCTGTTGAAACGGGTTTGAACTCTCAGGGATCCGAAAGCAGCAGTGGGAGGAGAGCTGATGCTGGGTGGGACCGACCCGCAGTACTACACCGGAGCCCTACACTACGTCAACGTGACTAGAAAGGCCTACTGGCAGATCGACATGAACAGGTGAGGCTCCGCTGCTGTGAGGAACTGTAATAAATTAAAGGAAGTTTCAACACGTTGTTGCTCTAATCTGTTTGACTGCATAAAAGTGACATTTATTGGTGTTTTTTAACACTAATTCATACGAATAGTTTTTAATCTGCGATTCTTCTAACCTCCCAGAGTTGACGTGGGCAACCAGCTGACGCTCTGCAAAGGCGGTTGCCAGGCAATTGTCGACACGGGAACGTCTCTGCTCGTGGGTCCTGCTGCAGAGGTCAGAGCGCTGAACAAAGCTATCGGCGCTCTGCCTCTGCTGATGGGAGAGGTAAAAGTCGCACATCTTAAAAGTGTTACGTCTTTTGTTGTCAACTTCAGCGTGCACGTTTTCCCTCTCTAGTACATGATTGACTGTAAGAAGATCCCAACGCTTCCTGTCGTCTCATTCAACATCGGCGGGAAGATGTTCAACTTAACCGGGGAGGATTATGTCATGAAGGTATTTATGTAGAGGAGGTATTTTATTCACTTGTTCCTGAAGGGATTCCACAGGAGTGACTTCATGTCGTTTTTCCTCCCAGTAGTGATCTTGCAAATAAGAAAAGTACATCAGTCTGACTGGATGATTTTACTTTGAATAAGATTCTTTAGAGCACAGATTTTTGATGCCTTTATTTTGTTAGTGAAAACACTAAAAGTAGTATTTTCAAACATTCAACATCAGGAAAAACAATAAACGAGCCACTCAAATTTGGACCGATTATTACACTAAAGGAGCGAATACCAAAATACAAAATGTGTTTTTGAGTACTTTTCAAAAATCACATTTCAAAGGGGCATCAGATCGACAAAAACCCTTATTCATTGCAAAATAAACAAATATAATAACAATTCCAACCATTAAGGGTAAATTACCTCAATGAGCTGTAATTGCATTCTGTGTAGAAAGGAACTAGATTAATGTATTTAAAAATACAGAGAATCACAATAATTACACTTCATTTTAAAGTGGACTGATTATTAGAAATGTGATTCTATTCGTTCTGCCAGGAGGAGCTTCACTCGGCATGTTTGTTGCACTCAAAGCTTGAACAATCTATTATTCATTCAAACTCTGTTTTCTCAAAAGAGTCAGTTCTAAAAAATATATAAAAACTCACTGGCTGGAATTGGTTTGTATTCAGGGTCTACCGATTTATCTGATAAAAAAAAAAAACTATTTTGAGAGAACAAACTCGCATTAAAAAAAAATTAATTCTAAGAGCATCATTTACTATTCAAAGGAATCTAAAATGGTTTCCTATCTCACAAAGTGAACATAACCTGTGAAAAAGCTCATATAAGCTGTGTGTGAAGTCAGATACAGTTAAGTATCTCAACATTATTAGCTTTTTTTCTTTTGCTCTTTCTTTTGATTTATTGTTTGTATTTCCTTTTAATTCCTGTAAAGCACTTCGTATTGCCTTGTTGCTGAAAATGTGCTGTATAAATAAAATTACCTTTACCTTTAATTATTCCAACCTCATGGGCACCATTGTACAATAATCTTTTTTTTTTTTTTTCTCCTTCCCCTTTGTTGCAGGAGTCTCAGATGGGCGTGTCCATCTGTCTGTCTGGGTTCATGGGCATGGACATCCCGCCGCCGGCCGGGCCGCTTTGGATCCTGGGAGACGTGTTCATTGGGAAGTTCTACACCGTGTTTGACAGGAACGAGGACCGAGTCGGGTTTGCACCCGCCAAATAGGAGTCTCCTATTTTATTTTAATTTGATCTGTCTCCTATTCCAACACGGAGACGGATAACATTTCTTTTCAATTTCTAATGAAGACTTTCAAGAAAAAATAATCAGCTGATCAGCACAAATTAAAAAGCACAGCAAGAAGTGCTACAATTCACCATTTTCCAAAGATTCAGCTTTAATAGCTAGAAAATTGAGCATGTTGATGTGCATTGATACGTCTACTTGTTGCACTTATGTGTGAAGCTGCGTTATAATATTCAAATTTAACTTTACGTTGTCCTGGTATGTTTTCAAACCTCGGACTTCATTTTCTCTGCTTAAAACCTCGTTAAATTAAAATCCAATTCAATGTGAGTTTTTCAAAGCTGAATAAAAAACATTGAATTCTTTGTATTGCTTTCATTACACTGACCTCAAATCATGTCCTTACAAAAACGCAGAGACCGTCTCCGATCATTTCAACATTTATTGACGTATACAAAGTGCTCCAATGTTTAAAAACAACTCATGGGTTTTGGGGTTACATGCATCACAGCGTGCGGCTGCCCTCCGCTCAGAAGAAGCGGCCGGTTTTGGGTTTTATTTTCGGACGTGGCACGTCCGAAAATAAAACACGCCTCACTTTAGCACAGTAGTATCGTAGAGCATGAATTAATATGCAGAGGAAGACTCATCATATGCACAGAAAACTCTACACTCTGACCAAAGCACTTATTAATGATGCACAGATATGTACCGTTCTATGTTGACCTGAATCGGTGAAAATAAATATTCGGCTCTTTTTTTTTTTTGGTTAACAAATGTTTAATAAATACAAAAATATTCACTTGTTTTCTTTTGTCATGATTAAATAAATCGATCAATGTACACGATATGAACAGGATTACATGTGTGCAGATGAGGTGATGTTTCAACTTTATCCTAAGGCTAAGAGTGAAAACAAAACGACTAGATGTGACTAACTCTCTACTTGAGTCTGGCAGCTGTTCCTACTTATCTTTAATTTGGAATAAACTTTTATATTCTGGGAGCTAATCACTGATTTCTGAGCAAATGAACACAATCTTTGGCTAAACAAAAGGAAAGCTGCCTTGCAAAAGTATTAATTCTCCATTTAATGTTTTCCTGTGAGTAAAGCTAAACTAATACTGCGCTGCATGTCAACCCCATCTCTCAGCGGTGGCAGCAGCATGCTGCGGGGACAGAGAAGAGAACCATTTAGAAGCTGCACTGACCTGAGATCAGGTTGAAGGTTCACCTTCCAGCTGCCAGAGCGACAGGGGAATGCTTTTGTTCAAAGAGTATCCATGAGCATCAATGGTCTAGTCAAAGTTCAGACCAAAATAAGCTCATCTGTGGAAAATCTGGATGTTACACAGATGCTCTCCATCCATCCCGACTGAGCTTAAGATACTTTGCAAAGAAAATTGACACAAATCTCCAAAGCTGACAGCTGCATTAACATTTTCTTACTGTGGCAGAAAACAAATATGTGACTTTTCTCTAATTTGTGCATCAAGGTTCCAATGCGGTCTCTAGAAGTATGGCATTAAGCATAATTGGGTATTGAAATGTAAGTTTATTCATCCGTTAAAAATCAGAAACTTTTCTGAGAAAAGTGGTTAAAATTGACATTTAGCTTTTATGTGCAACATAAAAACAAAAACTGAAAATAATTCAACTCAACTTTTTGAACTTTTGGACCTTCTTAAAACTTCTGACACAAAGGTGTCACAAGTTGGTCCAACTAAGATGCTAAAGATAGTTCTGACACTAACTTTTATTCTCACTAAATAAAACTATAAAGGATCACAAGCTGTGACTTATGACTACGGGATTTCAAAAGGTCTGTCTCTGTTTGTCACGACGCAAAAATGCAGCAAAAAAGCCAAAATGCAAAAGAAAAAAAACAAACGCCAACCAAGTTCAAATGTCTGAGCTCAACTGTTGAAAATAAAGACATTTAGAAAATTTTGAAAAGGGAAAATATGCCAGAATGCTTTAAAAAAAACAAAAAAAGTGACGGCCATATTTGTTCTGTTCCACTTCAGATCCTGCAGCGTTAAACCAACAAACCGTTCAAGAAGCACGAGTACTTTAGCGAGACGCTGTACCTGCAGGCCTGTGTCAAGATCCTGATCGTGACCTAAGATTAGCACCTGGAAACTATTGTTCAACACAAAGATCAGACGGCAGAAGCAGCTTACCAACTACAGGTTAATAATGGATCCCTCCTGGTCCTTTTAGCCTTAGCCACACAGACCTGCACCTTAATCCAATCTAACGTCTGGCTTCTTAACACAACACTGCATGGATCCTTTACATTAATCTGCATTTACACACACACCTAAAGGCATCAGAATGAAAAAAGTGCTCCAAACTGAAACTGGAGGAGCTTCTGCAGCCTATCTGGTAGTTTGTTATGGGTTATCTTGAAATTGCTACAAAGATTTAGGCTCCATCTGGGGAATGCAGAGTCTCCATCTGAATGAACCAGACGGGGTTAACATATTTTCTGATAATTTGTGTCCACGTCCAAGATATTACAGAATAAAACTCCTTTTTATTCCAACAAACAAAGAGCAGCTTTTTATTTTATCCTCACTGGCAACAAATTGGGCATTTCCTGCTCGCCTTATATGGTCGTCCTGTTTCACCTCCGGTTAGAATCTCAACAAAACTTTTACCACTTTCTACATCGCACTGGGACCACAACGTTCAAAACATCGGTTTTGCACAGCATTGCCCAAAAGTCACAATTGAACCTTTTTCCACATTTTGTCACAAGAGAACATGTGAGGGAGAACAAATGTTTCAGCCAGAAGTTGAAGCAGTTTGGCATAAATGAGTTCAGCCATCTTTGTTTTGATGCCACTAAATAAATAAATTCATACTGCTTTCAGTAGATTAAAATATAAACAGGTCTGAGTCTATTTTACTCATGCACTGGATTTTATTTAAAGATTTTAGAGTAAGTGGGGCAGAAAACAAATGCACGCCACACTTTTCAGATCCTGAACCACTTAGTTTGGGTCAATAACAAATTTGACTCAAATAGATTAAAGTTTATGGTTGTAAGCTGAAAAAATGTGAAAAAAAATTTCAAGTGGTGTGAATACTTTTGCAAGGTACCGGAGTGTGAAATACGTGAACCAGCCACTGTATTAATGAAATTTAAATGTGCAGAAATTTGATTCTTACATCGTTTTATTTTTAAGAACTCCGAGTCGTTGAAGATGATCAGGACTTTATTACACATTGGTTTGCCATGCACACACTTTTAACATTACATTCAATCCTTTGAAACGAGATTAAAAACAGATTGGTAACAGTAGCCGTAGTAACTGAAAATGGAGGTGAAAGGAGCCCAAATAAAGCTGAATTTTGTGCGTTGATCTTTCTAAACGACAGGAAGTTAAAGACCTCAGAGGTGGTCTGAGTTTAACGGAGCACAACAGGCTAAACTTCATTAATACAATGGCTTTGAGGAGAGTCCAACACTGTGTCATGGTTACTCACTGATGGTTTTTTAGAGGTAACAAGAACAAAAAGAGGTTATTTGTTTTCCATGCAGGTTTTTTTCTTCTGGAGCTTCATCACAACTGAAGAATATCTGACCCCCAAAAATAAAAAAAAACTGAGGTTGGCATCTAATTCGTTGCTTGTTGGAGTCGTTTCATGGCTCCGCAGCAGTTCTCAGCAGCTGCTCTGGATCTGACAGGGCGCAGTAGAGCGTGTACCCCAGCTCGTCCACTTCCTGCTCCGTCAGCTCGCAGAACAAGTTAACTTTGGGGTTGAGGGCGCACGGTAGCCTCCCGGCCTCTAGGTGTCCCACCAGCGCTCGCAGCAGCTGCAGGAAGCGGTCAGCCAGCGCCTCCCGGGTCCAGTCGCCTTCCTTCTCGCTCAGCAGCAGGATGACGTTGGTGAGCTGGCTGGAGTTGAGGCGGTGGAGGGCCGGGTTGAGCTTGCACGCCGCCTTCGCCGCCTTGAGGCAGGCGTACCGGCAGCCGCCGTCCTCCTGGTCCAGCGCCCGGAGGCGCGCCGTTTCCGCCACGCGGAAGCTCTGCCGCCACAGGTTCTCGTGGCGCTCGGCGGCGAGCCGGTGTGGCTTGGCGATCAGCGACGTTCCGTCCTCCATCACCAGCAGAGGCAGGAAGTCCACGTACAGCCTGCGGTCCGTCTCATACTGGACCTCCAGGGTGAGCGTCTCCGAGGGAACCACGGGGCGGATGATGTAGTCGAGGACGCTGCCGATGGCGGGCCAGTTGATGGAGCCTGCGACGAGCTTGTCGAAGACCTCCAGGACCGATTTGGGGGAGAGGTAGCCGCCGACCATGCAGCGGTCCCAGTAGCTGCTGCTGCGAGGGAAGTACTCCAGGTTCTCCCTGCGGACGAGCCAGAACCCCGGGATGTTCATGATGGTGTCCTCACCGGGGATGGACGACCACAGGTTCTTCTCCAACACGAGAGGCACCATCAGCTGGGCGTGGTCAGCTGTCACCACCTGCAGGATTGGAACATTTTAATTCAAAATCCCAGATTATTGGGGAGGAAAATTAGCATTTTTTTTCCTGCTGCATGATCCGAACCGCTGACTTGTTTGTGCTTGAGCTGAAGAAATGAATACTTCTGGATTATTCTTAAACTGCACAGCAACAGAGCGTGGCACATCTACAAGTGAATACTACTTTTGAGATGACCTATTTTCCTAGATACTGTTATAATTCTCAGTGAATAGTAATTGTCATAATTTAGTGTAATGGTTGAAGGTGTATTAAGGCCATTATAGATAGAAAAAAGGAAGAGAATTTTCTCTGTAAACTCAAGTTTTTAGATTAATCTTGGAAATATTTGATCTTGAAAACCTGAAAATTTGTGAGAAAAAAAAACACATTTTGAAATTAATCTCTTAATCTTTAAAAGTAAAAAAACTGTTCAATATTTGGAATCTCTGAGTTTCAAAAGTCAAAACTTTTTGTCTTTTAAAATCCAGAATATTTCAGTTTTATTTCTAGAAAATTTCTAATAATCTCAAATTTCATATTTTTATTATTTTTTTAAGCAGAAATGTACTAATTTTTTATTACGGGACTGTTAGCTACTGTTAGCTAGGGCTCCGTCAACGTGTCCTCTGGTGGGCTCACCAGACAAAAAAAAAAAAAAACTACTTTTATAATAATCACGTATTTTACGAGATCAACCAAATTTATTATCAGACTGTACAAGACTATATCCTGTGTTTGTGAGAAACACAAATTTATTACTCTTTTTTTTCCCCCAGCAGAAGTCTAGCAAAATATAGTGAAAGCATTTTTGTCGTTATTTCTTGTTATCTTTTTTAAATCATATACTATTTTTATGATTACAAAAACAAACAAAAAGAAAAAAAGAAGTAAAATACACTTTCTGGAAGTGTTTGTTTCAACACACTCACAAATTAGCCGACTGTACGGGTCGCGCTTCCGGAACCAGTCGAGCAGCGACGGCGCTCACCTGCAGGTCGTCATAGAGACTGCCGCTGAGGTACATCTCTCTGAGCGGCATGTCAGGCAGCTTGGCGTGAAGGAAGACCCGCAGCTCGGCGCAGATGTCCAGCGCCGCCCTCCTGGCCGTGGCCTGCTCCTCGGCGGGGATGTTGACCCTCGTCTGGTAAAAGTCCCACAGATGCTCCTGCAGGGACAGGCGCATGCGGGCCTGCATCAGGCTGGACTGGGTGGCGCCGCTTCCTCCCACCGCGGAGCGACCTGTGGCTCTGCGCAGGCAGTCTGAGGAGACGGAGACGCTTTTGTTAAGAATGCAGCAGAACTTTGAGAGAGGAAGAGGGAAACAAACGTCAGAGCTGAGGGGTTTGTACCGTTTGCAAAAGTCATCAAGTCCCTTCAACAAATGTAAAGGTTTTAACAAATAATCTGAACTTTCTGACAGCTGCCTCCAGACTTCAATTAGTGAATAAAAATTGACTTAATTCATTGATGAAATAATCAACTAATTGGGTAATCAATTAATGTAGAGTACAAACGCAAAAAAGAAGCAATATGCTGAAAGAAAAACATAATCAGAGCAGGAATTAAGCCAAAACTGTACAAAAAAGACCCATTTATAACGTGTTTCAAGTATTTTTTAAAGTGCAGATGCATCCTTTGCTACAAAAGATTAAGTGTTTACTAGAGGAATCCAGTCCAACTGAGAATCTGCACACTTGAAAATGTCACAACTATATTTTATATTATGTTGGTCCATCACATAAAATACAAAATAAATACTTTAATGTTTGTCGTATGGTAACAAAATGGAATAAAGTTCAAAGGGATATGAAGGATTTTGCAAAGCACTACTTTTGCGATACCAAGAGCTGGAAAACACTAAACCTAAAAAGCAATAAATTACTGAGGGTGATTCTATAGATGGTTTTGTTATCAGGAACCTAAAATCATCAGAAAATTACAGCTACGGGAAGACAGAAGGTCCAAACCCACTGTAAAGAAAGAGTAGCAATCCTCCAAGGAAGCTGTCTGTCCACAGACAAAGAAAAAAACAAAACAAAAAACACCTGGCTGATTGGCTTTTTCACAAAATTAAACACTGCATAACACAGGGGGAAAAAAACGCACGTCTGAAAATAGAACAATGCCGTCAGAGTGACAGAAGAACACCTGCCTCACCTGGTTCAAAAGAGCAAGAGGTCGTGGGCAGAGACTGCAGGGAGCGGCTAACCGTGGACTTCATGTCGTGGTTGAGAACTCGTGGAGACGAGCCCACCCAGGCGGGCTCTTCCCAGCTTCTCTTCCCCGTCTGCTGCATCTTGGTGGGGCTAGTGGGGGCACTTATGGTCCGGTCATACATCTGCACAAACAACAGGGTCTCAGGTCACGCCTCCAGAAGGGAAGTGTGTGGAGGTAACCAAAAAAAAAGAAAAAAGACTGGGATTGTCAGACTTACTCTTTTGACAGCGAGGGTCGCGATGCCCAGCATGGCTGCCCCGCCCACCCCCAGAACGAGTTTGGCATTGGAAAGCATGAAGTCGATAGCGGTCCCAATCCCGTTGTCGTCTTTCTTCCCCTTGCGGTCTCCGTTCACGCCCGCCATCCTGCCACCGAAAACACACAAACCTGATCATAGCAACAGAATGAAGAAGGAGAAGAAGAAGAATCTATTGTTCCACTTTCAAGAGGTTATAAAAAAAAAAAAACAGGTTTGGTAATTAAAACAAGCATTCTTTGTTGACGCTACCTGAGAGATGCAGATCCTGACGACCTCTCGACCCCACCACCGGGTGTTCCCTTCCCCTCCCCCCGCCCTACATAAGCCCGCCCAGCCTGCTGTTGAGAAAGAACTGGCCCCTCTTCAGCGCCTCCTCCTTATCCTCAGGTACGGTCAGGGCCTGGCAGCGCCGAAACTCACGGGCCACGGCCCGGCGGTAGTAGTTCCGGTCGGTGTACTGAAGGTGACGCCCTGCGCGAAGCAGCGCCCTGTACAGCTCCAGCACGGCACCGCGGGACCAGCTGCCCATCAGGGAACACACATGGATAGGGCGGTGACCCTAGACGCTGAGTGAAAAGGACAATAATAATATTTCACCCTGAACCAGAAGCTCCTTGTAAGATTCCTCAGAAAATCATAGACAGGAAAATGATTTGAGAATCAAGGAAACAATAAACCACAATGAAGAAAACAAGCTGTAGCCTGTTTTAAGTTGCCTGTCGCAATAAACAGTTAATCAATTAATTGCATAATAAATTGAAATTAGCTTGATAATTTACATTTTGATGATTTAGATTTTTTGAAGGAAAATTTCAGAATTTCCCACCAGAGCATTATAAGTCTGGCGGGCCACCAGGCTTTACTTGCCTCCCCACCAGGTTAAGCAATGCTGGCTTATTTAAAAAATGTTTTAATATACACCATACACCAGTGACATTAAGAGTAAAGACTGGCTAAGTTAGTTTTATAAAACATAATTAATCTTTAGCAGACATTTATCTTGTTAAACAGATAACTGCATTTGATTATACACAAACTACATAAAGACGACTTATTTAATCCACTTCTGTATTTTTTGTTGATGTTTTATTTCCAGTTCCGGTCTTAAGTGTTCTGTACAAAGTTTAAGTTTATGAGTCTCTGGACGGATGGACGGACCAACCAACCAGTTCGGTCGACCGACCGACCGAACTGGTTGGTTGGTTGGTTGGTTGGTTGGTTGGGAGGCCCAGACTTCCCTCTCCCCAGAAATTAGTACATTTCTTCCCCAAGGCGTTCCCAGGCCAGCCGAGAGACGTAATCCCTCCAGCGTGTCCTGGGTCTTCCCCGAGGCCTCCTCCCGGTGGGACGTGCCCGGAACACCTCACCAGGGAGGCGTCCAGGAGGCATCCTTACCAGATGCCCGAGCCACCTCAACTGGCTCCTCTCGACATGGAGGAGCAGTGGCTCTACTTTGAGTCCCTCCCGGATGACCGAGCTTCTCACCCTATCTCTAAGGGAGAGCCCAGCCACCCTGCGGAGGAAACCCATTTCGGCCACTTGTATCTGTGATCTCGTTCTTTCAGTCATGACCCAAAGCTCATGACCATAGATGAGGGTGGGAACGTAGACCGACCGGTAAATCGAGAGCTTCGCTTTTTGGCTCAGCTCTCTCTTCACCACGACGGACCGGTACAGCACCCGCTTCACAGTAGACGCTGCCCCAATCCGCCTGTCGATCTCCCGCTCCCTTCATCCCTCATTCGTGAACAAGATCCCCAGATACTTAAAGTCCTCCACTTGAGGCAGGACGACCCCCCTGACCCGGAGAAGGCACTCTACCCTTTTCCGGCTCAAGACCATGGCCTCGGATTTGGAGGCACTGAGCCTCATCCCGGCCGCTTCACATTCATATTGTCAATATACTTGAAAACGGTCTGAAAAAGCAACAACATAATAAAAAGGGACAATTTATAGTCCAGAAAAATATGTAATTTTCACAGGTCTACCTGCAGAGATTTAGGAAAAATCAATGAAAAGCTTGGAGACTGCTGTCGATTCTCGCACGATGAGATCAAAATTAAACTCTCTGCATGTCATGATGCACAAATTGTTGGGAAAAATAACATTAACAAACAGAAAACTTTGGAGGTGGGATTGTTCAGTGTAAGCTACTGGCAGATTTATTGTCAGGAAACTGATACATTTCTGATATAAATCAAAGGATGAGATAAGTGTGAACTTTTCCAAATGGACAGCAATCTTGAACATACAACAACATAAACCTACGTGAACGACCCACTCAGTCGCCTGATTTTAATCCAATTGAAAATCTATTTAAGAGCTGAAGATCACAGTTCAAAGAGAATACCTGATCCTTCAACTTCTACAGATAGTTGGGGCATCATCAAAATGAGCGTGACTAGTTTATTTATACAGGACATACCTTCAACCTGCCATCAACAAAACAGGCTACTTCTACTCCCTTTAATATTACACATAACCCTTTTTTAAATATATATTTGTTGGTGTAACAATAGCTTGAAATGGAAGCATATTTACTAAGAAAAACATTAGAACATTCAATGAACAGTGATAAAGTATGGTGTTCTGCTTCTTAGCTCACAAAACAAAGAAATTCGTCATATTTAATACGAATGTATGAACTTCTCTGAATATACAAATGTAAACGAATAAACCTGCCTTCATGAAAGGTGAACCCTTTATACAAAAATAATCAATTAAAAGTTATGAAGCTCTCAATTCACCATACAAGCAGATCCACATGCTCCTTCTTCAGGTTTGTTAATCTTTAACTAGTTGCAAAACATGAATGGCCGCCCGGACGTTGACAACCATTTCATCACAACCTGTTCTTGTCCTTCGTTACCTCAGCTTTGTTTTGGTCCCTCCCTGAAGCTGAAACACTGATATTCGCCGAGTAAATCTCCCGGTAGCATTAGAGAGAGTAGAAAATGGCTGGTCACGTCCAGCAGAAAGTCACACACCTCCTCACTAGCTTATTAGCTTACCTCGGTAAGCAGCCGTGTGGCGCTGACCTTAGTTTAAGCCCGGTTTAAAGACACGTCGCGTTCAGTACGAGACCGAAACGACGTCTAATAGCAGCGACACAACGATAAAGCACATAAAAAAGAAAAGTTAACCTACGTTTCAGAAAACAGGAGTCAGAAAGGTGTCTTCAGAAGGAGGCTTGTGTCTCTTGTAGCCGGGGGTCACATACGGTGGTGACAACAGGAAGTACGTCAGTACAGAACTACTATATCCGGTTTACATGCGGCTTTTTTATGTAAAAAAAAAAAAAATGTCTCGCAGCTATGATCTGCCCATAAAGCAATCAACACAGGTTGTAACATTTTGTTTTCCTCTTTTGTATATTTTTAGTTAATTGTATTTTATTTTCCAACTCCACGCTGCTTTTATATTATGTCACTTTTTTGTACCGTTTATATTTGATCAGATTTTCTTGATTATTTTTAAATTTCCCCTGCTTAGAGTTGCTCGTGACTGGTTTTTAATATGATTTTTCAATTTAGTAAATTACCCTCTTTCAATAAACAAAAAAAATAACTATACTATACTATACTATACTATACTATACTATACTATACTATACTATACTATACTATACTACACTATACTATGTGTCCGACGTTTTGTTTTGTTGCAACTATGTGTCCGACGTTTTGTTTTGTTGCAACCACAATTATTAATGTAATTTTATTGGAATTTTATACAATAGACCAAAGCAAAGTATCACACAATTGTAACATGGAAGCATAAGAATACATGATTTTTTTTTTTTACAAAAAATCTGAACAGTAGGATGTGCACTTGCTTTCAGCAACCCTGGTTAAAAAAACAAAACAAACAAACAAACAAAAAAACTTTGTAGGACTATGTTTCAGTGTTCAATTCTCAAATGTTTGGCCATCTCTTCAATGCTTTCTTTCAGTTTTGCTCTGTATTCAGCATCTTACTGAGACATTGGTAACATTTCAATAGAATAAAACATCAAAATGGTCATAATTTTGGTCAATCCCACTCCACCCGGGCAAAATAATGTAATAAAAGTCGAATGACTGAGCATTGAGTGATGGCTGTTAACCTGTGTAATTTCAATCAGCTTTGTTAGTCAATACAGATATGCAGAAAACTGTTGCAAAGGCAAAGATTTTATTCCACCATGAAACAAATACATTTTACAGTGGTGAAAGCTAGTAGAAAAAGATTTCAAAACAAAATGTACTGTCTTTTTTTTCAGAAAATGTCAAAACATATCTCCAAGTTATTCAGATTGCTGACAAATATATCTTTACTACAATGATACATGATTCATATAACAATCATTTGCATAAAAATGCAAGCTGCAGAAAAGAAAAACATAAATATGAAACCGGTTTACATGGGTTTACATGACAGACATCAATATTGCTAAAACAAAAATTGTTCATATGTCTTTGATTTTGAAAACTGTTACTTTGTTTTGTGTTATCTGTCCTAACATAATACGATGAAAGCAGATAATGAGTAAATTTGTGTTTTGAGACTTTAAAGATAAAAAAAACAACTCAATCTGGTGTAACTTCACTACATTATAAAAGTTGTATCCAGTGTATTATTGAGTTCTAAAAAAAATTGCAAGCTTCAATAATCAGGATAAAAGGCTACAGAGCATGTTTAAAAGCTGAAGAATAGAAATTTGGATCTAAGTTACAAATGATGCATCCCTGATGTATTTGCAAGTTATTGAATCTACAGTGTATACTGTAGTTTGGACCAGTTACCACAAATATATTACATCTGTTGGCCTGATTGTCTGCAGTAATTGTATGATCAGGGCATGTACTTTATTCCTTTCATTCTTGGTATGATATGCAGATCTCTAACGTCATCATGCTGAAGCAGCCAACACACATAGCGCTCTGTCCCCATGCCCCATCCACTGGTGAGAAGAGGTTTCACTTTGCGCATGCTAATGTACCATTTGTAGGACTCTTCTGATACTGCATGGTGCTTGAGGGCTTCTCGTACCATCTCAGGGGTGGGGTGGCGTTCACCAAGACCAACAGTTTCACCCAGCCCCAGCAAAAGGTCTGCTGCTTTGGCTTTGGACCGTCCTGTCCCCTCTACGTACGCCTGGTAGAAGGGAACTCCCAGGTGGTCCATCTCAGTTAGCCATACAGCACCACCAAATTTCTCTATTAAAACGTGCTCTCCTTTGCGAGTTAGCTTTCTGCCAAAGAGGGGTTGGCCATCTTGCACCCACTCTAAGCAGTCTGGAGAGGGCATCATGGAAATGGCTTGAGCCAGGGGGATTCTTGGCAGAGCTGTTTTTCCTTCCATTTTGCGCAGAATTTCTGTCACGTGTGCTAAGGTTCCAGCAGAGCTCTGGATTATGTCAGAGTGATTTTTTAACATAGACTTGGTCAGGTGGACCAAATATCCCTCTGCAATGGAAATGGCATTGTCCATGTCCCCTAACAATTCACACTCGACATGGTAGAACTGATTCAAGTGTGTGGTGTCTGGATCTTCCCCTCTAAAGCTTGGAGATATGTAGTAGGTTCCGGGTAGGTTCTCCTGAAAGCGAAGGAAGTATTCAAGAACAAACTGCATTGAGTCAGCCAGGTACACATCTTGACCAAGCAGACTTACAGACACTGGTTCTGAGTCGGACCCCAGGCCCATTGGTGAAGATATGGTGTCTGTGGTGAGAGGGGTCAGAGCATAAGAGTACTGGCAGGAATTGTGGAAATATTCCACTGTGCTGTGGAACAGGGTGTTTTGAATTTGAAACAGGTTGCGATACCACTGGCTTTTCATGGCCAGTGTGGAGTGAAGTTGAGGATCTTTCCATGAATTAGGAGGTCTGCACTGGGTGATTTTCGAGTGTGTGTTTTTGAGAGACTCAGCATCAGCTGCTGGGCCATCCAAGGATGACACAAATCCAGGGTAGGTTTGGAAAAATTCTGGTTGTAGCTTGACAGCTTTTGTCCCATCTGGTGAAGGTAGCAGTGGCACCAGTTTGACATGAGCATGGTCGATCTCAAACCCTTCAAAGATCAGTGCAACACCTGAAGCCTTCATTCCTTCCTGCAGCAGTTGAGCAACTTTATATGTGGCCAAGATCAGAGCTTTGTAGTCTGAATCTCCTAGACTAAAAATGTCACTGGACAGGGGCCTGCGTGGTACCAGAACAGTGAGACCAGGTCTATTTGGGTACGGTGTAAGAAAAGCAACATGCTCACTGTCTTCCCACACTCTCCATTGTTGCTGTTCTCCCCTCACAATCCGGCTAAACAAGTTATCATTGGAAGGGTCACCAAAGTAGTCAAAGCAAAATGGTGCATTAGGTGTAGGCAGTGCATTTCTGATTTTGGCTTGAACTTGAGTCATTGCCTCATCATCCCAGCGTGGGCCACTTTTTGAGTTACAGAAGCCTGTGTCATGACTGTGGAACTCCTCTTCTTCGGCAAGATGAGGTTGCCACTTTGGTTCTAACCCATAGAGTGGCAATAATCTAATTTGTGCTGGTTTATCAGGGGTTGGATTAAAAATCAAGGCACAACGTTGTACTCCCAGTCGCTCACAGAGCAAGTTTGATACTGTTTTTGCGCCTTGTAGCATAGTTACAAAATCAGGTGTGGGCAACTGAAAGATACTGTTAGGCCCACTCAGAGTTTTTCTAGTCAGAATGGTTGACCCAGGAGTCCAAGGGTTTGGGTTCAGGTAAGCAACCAGCTCTTCTGTTTCCCAGATCACATTGATGTAGTTCTTCATTGGCTTGAGAACTTCTACCCTGGGAATGCCACCAGTCATTGAGGCCACAAACATCACACCAGCATTTGTTTCAATGACAGCGTCACCTTTTTTGTCCACAGCAATGACACCAGCACACACATCTTTCAGATTTTGGGCTATCACTTCTCTGCAGGCCTTTCTAAGGCTATAGCCTTTGTTGTGGTATAGACTGGCTATTTTCTCTGCCACACTGCTCCTTAAAAAGACATCTCCATCTCCAGAACAGGTAATTGCTACCTTGTCATCTGCATAAATCCCTGCTCCTACTACTGCAGTATCCCCTACTCGCCCTTTTAGTTTTCCGACCAACCCACCTGTCGAGGTAGCAGCTGCCAATGTGTTCCAACGATCCAAGGCCACCGCTCCAACTGTCTGAGGGTGGTTGTTTTTTGAGGTCTTTCCACCACTGACTTTTGCGAGTAACTCTTTGTGACGTATATCAGTGTAAAAATACTCTGGCCCAGCTGGCTTCTCTTTGTCCTTCAGCCCTTGCAGAAACTCTTCAGCTCCTTCACCAACCATCAGTGCATGTGAGCTCTTCTCCATTACACATCTGGCTGCTTTGATAGGGTTTTTTACACTTTTCACACAAGCAACAGATCCTGATCTCATTCGACTTCCATCTACAATGGTTGCTTCCAATTCATTTTTGCCATCTTTGTTGAAAACTGAACCTCTACCTGCATTAAACAGAAAGCAGTCTTCCAAAGCTTCCACAGACCTCTGAACAGCATCCAAACTACTGCCACCTTGTTCAAGAATTTGGGCCCCAAGGGTCAAAGCTGTTTGCAGTGCAAACTCAATCATCTCTGTCACTTTGCTGTTCAGCATACTCTCCTCTCCAGCACCACCATGAATCACAAGGATGTAGTCAGAGCTCATGCCAGATACAGGGTCAATAGCACCTTTGCCCTTCTCTACATTCTCTTGGCATTGAAGCATCTGATCTGTGTTTTGCTGTTTGAACAGGCAATCTAGTGCCCCCATTTGGCTTGTGATGGCATACCTAATAGCTAAAAGCATCAACAACTTCAAGCTCATCTTGAAGTTTTCTTGAAGCTTCTTCAGAGCAACAGCAAATACCCCCTTTCCGTTCAGCACAAGTCGCACCTTATCTTTCTTCCCAAGGTAGGTTACAGCAAGTTGGTCTTGTGCATAAGCATTCCCTACTCCACACTCCACACCTTCCATCGTGTCAGAACCTGTGAGGTATACAGATGGACAACCAAAGGGATCCAGGAATTTCCTTAATGGATTGTCAGATGGTAAAGACCGGCGCAGAGCGGCCAGGTGTGGACCAACACCTTGTCCAGTTTTGGTGCTTCTGATAAGGTTCTTGTGCTCTAAAAAAGCAACATGGAATAGCTGCAGTAAGTTGTTAGTGTAGTGGATGGTGTTATCAGGACGAATGCGGGATCTCACGGTATTAACTAACTTCCTGGAATGCATTGTGAGAGAGTACGTGGGATCACAACGACCATGTTTGTAGTGCCGCATATGTGTCGGTGTGACAAGCATATGTTTGGCAGCAGACTCCCCAAGAGTCTGCCAAAGGGAGAGCTGCAAAGAGAAGTTGACCCAAGCATCATACAAGCCCCTCAGCCCTCTAAAAGTAGAAAACACATCAGGATATGAGGGTAGATCAAAAGTGAGAACTAGATTGTCTGTTGTCAATACAGGGTTCTGCTGGAGGTTCCCTTCAAAGGGGAACTCAAGGGCTTTTGGACATGCAGAATGAACAGTGTTTATCGTCTCAGGCTTGGTCATCTTTTCTAAGTCATTATTGACAAGGTTTAAATCAACAGTCTCAGACAGATGGTATATACGTTCAGTCACAAGAGAAGCTACCATTCCATCCACAGCGCTGTGCTCGAACACCATCCCAGCCGAGCTGTCTTTGAACACAACAAGGTTCAGGACCTGCAAAAAAAAAAAAAAAAAAAAAAACATAAAAAATTGCATTGGTTTCTTCCTGAAAATTGAAAATTCAGCCATCTCTTAAAATATCAAAACTTTTAAACCCACAAGTACAAAATCTTGTTTGTAATTTAACAATCTTTGAATAAATTATATCTTGTAACATTGGGTTTTGCTTTGTCCATTGATGAACCTACTGGTTGATTTGAATACCCTTTACTCTTTTCAGTGAACCAGGCCTGGATTCAGTTTTTTAATACGGAGGTCTTAGACATATTGCAAATCTTAGGTTCTAAACATGTGTGCATTAAATGAATATACTGATATAGAGTATTGCTCATCATCTAGAAAATTGGATAAGCTTGTAAACTTTCAAATAAATTGAACTAATTTGTATACTTTATTTGATAATAGAAATTTTCTGCAGACTTGAGGAATCTCTTTTATGCACAGTGAAACTACAGAAGTCCTTAATTATTCTTCCTAATCACTATTCATCCACATTTTTCTATCAGTTAATTAAAAACCAGTTTCGATATACCTTGTCATAATGTCTCAGACATGGAGTGTCTCCTCCTCCTCCCAGCCTCACTGCATTGAGGACGTCAGCCATTTCAGAGGGGGCGTCACTATCTTCCAGACACAGTGTAAGGATGGCGCTCTCCATGAGCTCGAGTGATTTTTGCACATCACCTCCTTGTTTGAGAATCTCTTCCCTGAGGGAAGCCCAGGACTTGCGCTCCATAGTTGAGAGGCTGCAGATGACAGAGGGATCTTTCTGTTTCCCAGCTTTGGGCAGATCCATCACCTGGGCCAGTTGCTTATAGATGTCCGCAAAGGACCGTACAGAAACTGGTCCACCGGTGCTGGGACGCCAGAGCATGTCAACGGGGAATGCTCCACTGGCACAGGTGATGATGGCATGGAGACTATCTGGATAGACCTGATGAACAGAGTTTCACAGTATAGTAAGTGAACGGGAAGCAAATTCAGCGTCAAAATGTTTTTCAGAAAGGTCAAATGTTTTGACATTTACTGCATTAATCTCACCTTAATTTCATCTTGGCTCTTGCCAGGGATACGGCTGGCGGCGAACACTTCAGACTGCTGAGTGCGTTCCATAGGAACATCGCCCTCCAGTAGGAGGGGCTCACTGTATAACTTTGCCGCTGCCCAGAGCAGAGCAGCTGCTCTCCCAAGCTGAGAGCATCCCTTAACTTTAGATGGAAGAAGAACAACTGGGAGGGCCGTTGAAGTAGGCAGGGGGTCAGCACAAGAAAGCAAACCCCTCTTGAACTGCTCAGTCACCCAGTTCTCTTGTCCTGCTGCAATGGCCTCTAATTTCCCCTGGGCCTCTTCCAGGGCATTCCTCTGCTGTTCTAGGGTGCTTTTGAACTCAAGGTAAAGATCTGGACTTAGCGTGAGCTGCAGAACACGGCTCACTTCTTGCAGGGTGGCCTCCAACTCTGGAACTGGGTAGTCGAGAAGCGTCATCCTGTTGGAACTGAGGGGGCTTGACGAAGAAACAACAAAAGTGACACTGTCAGTGGAGAAAACATCAATGTTTTCAACAGTCAATCCAACACAGTTAACTCCAAAAGCTGCTGATCATTTTAGGGCAATGACTGCATTGCAAAAATTATTTATGTAACTTACATGTTTTCATATTTTGGGGCATTACAGGTACAAACTGTATCTCTAATACCCAGGTACAGCATCAATAACTTGATGCTATTGTATTTTATTCATTGTATTAAAAACCAAAAAAGGAAGTAAGTGGAAAGAACACGACAGAAACATAATTTTGTGGTAAACAGATTTGCCTGCGAAATGTTTCACGAAGCATATTTAATTTTCTAAAATTAAATCACACCTAAATGTCCCCTTTGCTTCCCGTTCACTTACTATACTGTGAAACTCTGTTCATCAGGTCTGTCCAGATAATCTCCATGCCATCATCACTTGTGCCAGTGGAGCATTCCCCGTTGACATCTTAGTTATTCCTACTGAAAAATGTTTCCACCAACCTTTGTTAGGCCTGTTTTTAGTGCTGCAGCGGTAAGCTACGTCTAATTATTAGAAATCAGCATCATAAATTCTTCTTTAAGAGGTAAACACCATAGAGTTTTACAACTTTATATTGGGAGAATGGAAATGACTTCTTATCTTGTTTCCCAGAAGAAGTCAGATTTCACTTACAAGCTCAGATTTCTGAAGTATGTGACAGCTGTCATGTACACACGCACACACTCACGCACACACACTCACACACTCACAATGAAAATATATTACACAGAGTATGACATACGTTTCCTTCACATGATGCCCAACCGTTCTCACATTAGTGGAGCCAATAAGTCGGTTAGGTTGTTAATGCTTAAAACAGTACAACACAGCTCTCTTTGTGTGTGAAATTGGTGGACATGAATGGAATGCACCCCACCACTGCTGAAGAGAACGGCTCCCTCCGTAATGTCTGGTAACGAGGCCCGTCTGCTCACACGTGAAAGCAGTTACTCCTTTTTCTAAAACTACAACTTTCTGGTCGTCAAGGAAACGCGGTGGAAATTAGATTTGTCTTGATTTGTTCAAATCATCCACACAGTGCCGGCTATCTGCGGTCTGACCGACTTCAGCAGGACTCAGGCTTTAAAAGAAAGCTGGGTTTGTGAAACACGCAAATATTTAGAGGAAATTTACTGCAAGGTGAAATGAACCAAAAGAACGTTTACAAGGAATGTTACGCACCAATAAAACAATCACTTTTTTTGTGCTTGTGTCACAATATCCCCAACTTTTATCCAAGCAAATCAATAACAGATAAGGTTTCTCTGACTTGTTTAAGTATGTTAGAAAAGCAACACCTCAACTCCGCAAAGAAATAAAAATATGTTCACATGAAACTTCAACTGCATGTCAGGATTTGTTATCACAAAAAAACATTAATAGGACAGAAATATGTCCAGGTAAGAAAAAACGTGTAAGAATGCATAAAAATTGTATTGTCGTTATAAACTGGGATGTACAGATAAGGTTATAAACTGCTTGTTATTTTTATTTTTTTTTTTATCTTTTTCTCTTGTTGTGGTGATTGCAGAATAAAAATTATCTTACCTCTCTAAAGGACTTTGTCCAAGATTTGGCCAGCTGCTCCAGTGGGAGACCACTCAGTGGGAGGAAAACTGGGAATGGACGGCACAAACAAGGGATTTTTTTTTTTACCATAATGAAGAAGCTGTGACTCCAATTAAGAAACCTTCTCTCCACCTCTCACGGCCCAGCCATCTTCCTGAATAAACTTTCATGTTTCACTTTCTTTGTTTTTTTCTTTTACTTACTAAAAAATTACAATTGAAGTTAAATATGATAAAACACAAAACAAGGCCGAAGTAGCTCTTAAGAAATAAAATGAATCTCCCTTGATCGTCTCAGATCGAAATCCTTTAGAAAAACTGAGAGTTGAGCAAAAGAAAGAACCTGGAAAAATCTAGAGATAAAAAGAGTAATGGTCAAATTAATAAGAATTTACTCAGTAATGTTTTGAATTATAATTCCCCAAGTAGTCACCATACACTAGTAATTTACAGCAAAGAATAAAAAACGTGGTCAGTATCAAAGTCTATAAGTTTCGTCCTTCCTTTAATCCAATTATTACCTAAAATAACAATTATTTTCTAAAATCTGATATTTTATGCATTAAGAAAACAAATTGTTTCACTTTGAATTGTATAATTTCCATATTTTACACATATGTGATGATGTGTGTAAAACAATGTGACAGAACTTACTTATGTCTTTCCACTGGGATGATTTGCCCTTGGCTATTTGGATCTCAAGATTCACTCCAGGACCTGAACATGAATAAATGTCAGGCTTCAATAAATACTCATGGCTCCTCTTTGAGATTTCAGATGATCAGCTTACTCACCTTGGTGTAGTTAGGGTAATGTGGTGAAATTCAGTAATTTTTTTACATGAATATCTATCATAGGACTGAGACGTCTTAACGAAAGCAGATGAGATCAACAACTGAGTGTATTTATACTCTTGTTACGCCTACATAATCCATGAAAGGCTCCCCAAAACAAATCTTTTGCAGGCTTCCTGGGGATGAAAAAAGCTGATTATGTTCTTTTGCGTTTGTTTTCCAGAAAAAAAAAGGGATCTCTCTTACAGATTACCAGTAAATGTCAGGCTAATATCCTCATACAGAAACCTTTTCAAGCATAAACTTCCCTTCTGATGAGATTAACTCCTTAACTGACCCTTACCAAAACGCTAATGTGTCAGACTTAAGTTCTGGGAGGACGCAGATGTCTTCATGACTGTAAAGAGGCTGAACACTCAGCATTTCCTATGAATTTCTTTGTTTCAGTATATTATCTGGCTGGACCGACCAAAAAAATATTTTAATAGGCATAAAAATTACAACCTATCGGAAGGAAATTGACCACTAGGGTAGTTGCCCAGGGTGTTATTTGAAAGTGGGCACAGAAGTGCCAAACAACAAAGTATTTTAAGTATCTTTTTCAATCAATGAGTGAATAAGTCATTCAATCACATTTTATTTATGCAGCACATTTCAGGCATTTCAAAGTGCTTTACATCGTAAAAACACAAAACTACAGCCATAGAAGAATTGAAGCGTTACATTTTGTCAAGTGCCATCGTTACACATCAGATTGTTGATTAATGTCTCATTGATTATGTTTCAACAACAACTCTAAGCAGGCAGATTTTTGAGTCTAGTTTTAAAGAAACTCAGTGTTTTTCACCCTAAGGAGAACTGAGAAGTGTTTTTAAGCTAGCATCAGGTGAAAGAAAATCATAAAATATTCTTACTGTAAGATATTCTCCAGGAAATACCACTGAGCTGTTTTTGGCATTTCTGTAATTCCTAATAAACAACCAAGCAGTAGCGTTGTTTTGGTGGCCAGCTGAGCCTCTTGAACTGAGGACGGTAAGCGAGCCCCTCAAAATCACCCCATTTCGGTATTTATTGACAGAAACTCTAAAAATAGGTATTTAAGTTTTAGGTCAGACAAATGTTTAGTGGAAGTCTTTCACTGACTGATATTTGTGCAGTATCAATATTTGAGATTTCTTTTAAGTTTTCCTTTGAACAGGTTTTCTATTGCTTAAATGTGTGTGCTGTCAATGGAGAGACAGCACCACATCCTTAGTTTCAACCTTCTTAGTTTGGATAATATAGCAGAACAGCTGCTTGTCATCTGCATAAAGCCGATATTTAAAACTGTATTAATGATGTATTAAACTGTATTAATGATGTATTAAAGAACGAGATCACGGGTACAAGCGGCCGAAATGAGTTTCCTCCGCAGGGTGGCTGGGCTCTCCCTTAGAGATAGGGTGAGAAGCTCGGTCATCCGGGAGGGACTCAGAGTAGAGCCGCTGCTCCTCCACGTCGAGAGGAGCCAGTTGAGGTGGCTCGGGCATCTGGTAAGGATGCCTCCTGGACGCCTCCCTGGTGAGATGTTCCGGGCACGTCCCACCGGGAGGAGGCCTCGGGGAAGACCCAGGACACGCTGGAGGGATTACGTCTCTCGGCTGGCCTGGGAACGCCTTGGGATTCCCCCGGAGGAGCTGGAAGAAGTGGCTGGGGAGAGGGAAGTCTGGGCCTCCCTTCTGAAGCTGCTGCCCCCGCGACCCGACCCCGGATAAGCGGAAGAAAATGGATGGATGGATGGATGGTATTAATGATCTGTCCATATGAGGAAAAAAGCAGTGGGCACAAATCTCACATTTTGATCATATTCTAATTAGTAAAGTGGTGACATCCACAAACTGGCACCAAAAAGGAAAATTTCTACTTTTCAGAACTTTTGTCCACCACTGTAAACCAGATTACCACAACTATAATGCTTTCCTCTCTCAGACTGAAATTGTGTACGAAAAGTTAACGTTTTTGTTGTTGTTGATGTAAAAATGCAAGTTTGTCTTTCTCTGTTTGTTAATCCTTTTTTGAGTTGGCTGTCTGCATTTAAGTTGGAACAGACTGCAGACCTCCATAGAAACAAAACCACAGAAATAAAGAATGGATAGATAATCAGTCTTACTTCATGCACATAAAAGATTATAATACAGAAATGTTAAAAATCATAAAGCATTTTCAAGGAAGGATTGTGGCAAACACAAATGTAATATGTTAGAACTTCACATAGTTTTCTCTTAGTTCATATTTAACCTGTTTCTTCTTTGTATTAAAAAATGTGGACAGCTGAGTAAAAACAGAACACAGAAAACAGAAGAAGCAGCTGCTCATATGATGCAGATCATTTTTTCTATATTCTATTTATATAAGGTCACAATGAATCACCAGATGATCGTACACTTAAGTGAGCATTTGCGGGATTACAAACCACTAAAAGAAGGATTTGGTCAGTTTCTAATCCTGGTTTTCTTTCCTTAACCTTTGTCCTCTGTTAAAATTTCACAACAGTAGAAAAACCCATTATCTAATTTTAGTTTCTCTTCTCGTCTGGCAGCTACTGAACGCCATAAAAGGCCACCAAAATGGTGGTTACACTCACAAAAGATGGTGAAAGTTTACTGTATAAACAATTTGACAGTTTTTAATCTCATCAAGCCAGTAGCTCACACAGTGTGGTACGACCTCTATGTGTGAGCATGTTCCTGTACTGTTTTAACTGCTAAAGTACAAAATGCGCCATCAGTCTGTAAATAGACCGAAAGGTGAGAAGATGCTTTAGCAAAGTGGGGCTTTAAGTCTATTAAGCCTTTTTTTTGTTATTATTAATGGATTTTAAGGCTAATTGTACAGAATAAATGTCTGAGAAATAATTTCCAATTATCAATGTGTCATTTTTACATGAAAAAAATCTGGCATTTTAACATGGGTATGTCCACTTCCACTGAGAGCCACTGTAACTACAGCAGAAGACAAATGCACTATTGATTACTTATTTAATGATATTATTACATTAACTCCTGACTCAAATTACTTTAGAAATTGTAATCCTTTGATGAGAATGTTGTGCATGCATATGTTTTTCTCCTCTGGGACTCATAAGTTCTCTTATCATCCTGTGCTGAGCCAACGTTGTTCTGTGTTGGTGCTCAATCCTCTGGCTCACTACTTAGACACAGTGTACCGTTGTTTCAAGGTCGGAGGCTGCAGTGTTTTTTTGTTTTGTTGTTCTGTCCCAGTTTTTCCATGCAATTTGTATTTTACTTATTTAGAGATGTGAAGTGAGGAAAGAGTTCTTCCTTCAGTGGTTGCTCCTGCATCTTTATTTCAGTAACTCCATGATAACTGCACTACCTTTTCCGCTGATCTTTAGATAGCATTGTGCTACATACATTGAGGACAGATGGATGGTAGGGAAATAGATAATGTGTTGCGTAAGCAGGCACTGCTCAGGTGCACCTGCAGAACCCACACAGAAGAAGAAATCTGTCATCATTTGTGTGTGTGTGTGTGTGTGTGTGTGTGTGTGTGTGTGTGTGTGTGTGTGTGTGTGTGTGTGTGTGTGTGTGTGTGTGTGTGTGTGTGTGTGCGTGCGCGCGCACTGAAACACTGTACAGAAGCACCGTTTGAACCAAAGCAAGCTACTCACGTTAAAGGTTACAGTCGCCCTCTAGTTCGCATTTTGTTACAAAAATTTGCATTTTCACTGCTTTTTGCTGCAGATACTTCTGTCGATTATTTAGGGGTATTTTTCTATCGGGTTTATCCCAGTCTCCCAGTATAAACATCCGTAACCTATCCATAATAACCCAAGCTGGATTATGGAAGTGCTTGCAAATTCCGTCGGTGCTTCAAACACAATAGGAAACACCGCCATCAAGTGGCCAAAAAATGTAAGTGCACAACAGATCGCGTCAAAACTCAAAGATGAAGAATATGTGGAGACTCATCTAAAATAAAACGTATTTCTCCATTTGTTGGTTATGGCTGTCACTGAAGCTTGCTGCAGATTCAAAGCCTTAGAAATGGCTGTAATCTTTTCCAGACAATTGTGACAGTGCCTTTGTTTCTCAGCTGTTCTTGAACTTCTTCAGATGAGATGAATTGTAAATTGCTTTTATTGATCTTTTTCAGGCTGCTTCATCGATTTAAGTTAATTTCTACTTTACATCTGGCTGGCTGCGGCAGTAATCAATGAAACTGAAGTCAGTTTCCAAAGATGTAATGGTTTAAGGCCATCCAAACACTGCCACCTGCTGACCAAAACGTGTAAGTGCAGCTCGAGCTGCTCAAAACTGTTTTGGCTCATAGCCTTTGCATTGCATGAAAGATTGATTGATTGTCATTAAAAGATGAAATAACCACCATAGTTGGATTTAGTATTTTAGATAGTTTTGACGTACTCATCTCATTCTTTGCACAAATATTTAATCTGAAAACTCATCTGAAGTTGGTAGTAAATTGCTTTTCTTAAAAAACAGACTGTAATATCTTCATGAATCTTTTACTCGATTATGTGATAAAATATTTAAAACTGTGCACAACGTATTGCATTGCAGAAATAATAAAAAAAGAGACAGAATTCAAATTTAAAACAATTTTGTTCAAGATTTATTATTATTTTTGCATTCATTTTTTTTCCCAATTGTTCCCCTCTTTGCAGCTTGAAGCCATACTTACCTTTCTGCAGGATGTTTAACCTGTTTAAAAAAAAAAGAAGAACATTACCTTATATCTTTTGAGTAACACATTACACAGTTTCAAATAATGAAAGAGTTAACCGAGCTCTTTGACTCGATAGATAGAGATCAGGGCGGGACGAACGAACAGTTAAATGCCAATTGTTTCTTCCGGGCTGTTTGCTCCCCGCTCTCCTGCCGCTCCTTCCCCGTCATGGCTGCTCCCACTCCCGCTGTGGTCTCCGGTCAGTGGTTGGCGGATGCCATCCAAAATCAACAAGTCGGCCCAAAACTCCGTATTCTGGACGGGTCCTGGTACCTACCGAAAAGCAAGCGGAACACCAGAGAGGAGTTTCACCAGAAACACATACCGGGAGCGTCGTTTTTCAACATAGATGAATGCTGCGATAAGAGCTCCCCGTACGACCACATGCTGCCGACTGCCAGCGACTTCTCCCGGTATGTGAATGACCTCGGCATCGGTAACGACACCCACGTCGTCGTCTACGACACCAGCGACTTCGGCTCGTTCAGCGCGCCCAGAGTGTGGTGGATGTTCCGGGTGTTCGGGCACAGCTCGGTGTCGGTGTTGGACGGAGGCTTTAAGCACTGGGTGGCTGACGGTCACCCCGTGGCCTCCGATTACACCAAGCCGGAGAAGACGGACTTCAAGGCGACCCTGAACCAGTCCTGGGTGAAGAGCTATGAAGATGTGCTGGAGAACATCAAGACCAAGCAGGTCCAGGTGGTGGACGCCAGGTCTGGTGGCCGGTTCCGGGGTACCGATCCAGAACCAAGAGGAGGTGAGGAGGGCCTAAAATGCATTGTTAACAAACATTAATAAGTGCTTAATGTGCTTGTATAATAACCCTTGATTCACACGAGACTAATTTATGTAGAAAATGGGCTGAAAGTGTAGCCTGAAATGGGATAGTCCAAAGATTCAATGCCACAGAGTACAGCCAGTCAGACTGACTGTGTTTTACTGGTTTTGAGTCAAGAGGTCAACTTTATTTGTGGCAGGAAGAGGTTGTAAAGCAAAGGAGTTAATTAAAATAATCAAGAGTTATCAGTTGTCACTCCATAAAACCATAAAAAGCATGCAAAATCAGTTGCAATAGACAGAAATAAAGTAATTACTGGAGATGTGCTTGTAAGAATTTTGTGGTCAATGTCTGATCTTTGATAAAGCGTTGACTTAAAGATATTGGTTTCAGGTTAATTTAATTTCTCTTTTAAGAGGTAAAATATAAGAACAGCACTGAAAACAGTTTATTTTATTTTATAAATGTGAGTGGAAGGTCTCTGTTAAACAAGATTATACTATTCTTAAGACAAAATAAGAATGGAGTTGAAATGTAAAAAAACCCCTAAAATTAGCATTGGTAGCTACTTGGGTCATCTAGTCCAGTGGTCCCCAACCTTTTTATTACCGGACCGGCCGAGACCGGGAAATTTTTTGCTGCGTTAACTATGAAAAAACATAGTCACAGAGGTTTGGAGAATCAGCTGACAATTCTTAAATCTTGCCGTCTAAACTCACAAGCTTAAGACTCACAAGCTCTACTCCTCTCCTCTCGCCCAAACACTCTCTGACTCTGGTCGCTATGGTAACGTTTACATATCCCTTCAAAATAAGATACAGATGCGCCACAAAAACGAACATTTTACTTTTGTGAAAATTTTAACTCACGATAATGACTAACGGGAGCCCTGAGCTTGTTTCTCTGCAACGAGACGGTCCGATCTGGGAGTGATGCGAGACAATAACACCCAAAGTGTTGCTTGAGCACAGCGTGCTTGGTCTCTACGTAGCAAAGCTTCATTGCCTCATTAGCGACCCGGTCGCCACATGTTACGCAGAGCGGGCTTGTAATGTGGGACTCACCTACCGGTCCGGGATAAATCTATTCTCCTTTCTCTTCTCTGGGCCTTTTCCCCTTTCGCAAAGAATCTTTCCAAAGACATCTGATCTTTTTCTTACTTTATTTTACTCATTTTGTTGCTTGTGGGCTCAATGTTGGCGCGCAAGTAACCGAGAGAATCCGGTTAAAGGATTTTCAAAATAAAAGATCCTCCAGACTCAAATAATACATGAAACGGAAATATTTAATTATTTCTTGCGCGGCCCTGTACCAATTACCAGCCGGGGGTTGGGGACCACTGATCTAGCCTATAAGTTTCCAAATCTAGTATGTTCCATCACAGACGTTGAAAGCTCAAAAGGATGAAGTGCAGAAAGTTTTCTGTAATACAGTTTGCCTTCTTGTTATCGGCTGAAAGTCTCACTCTCTCGCACTTCATCTCAGTATATTTTGTTTTAAATACTTTTACTGTCTTCTGACTTTATGTTAAGCACACCACTGATGCTGGAAACGATAAACCTCGACTTCTTCCTTCAGTAACAACTTCCACATTTAGGAGTAATGTTACCATGATGCAGTTGCACTAATTTTTACTAATATTTTTAGTTTTCCAACAATCAATTTCCAGCCGTTTTCTTGGGGCATCTCTTAATAGCCGATTAGAGAACACAGTGCTACAACAATAAAGTTGAGTTGTTGAATGCAAACAAGATTAGGTGGGTCTTTATTCCCACTTCAAATTATTATTAGGCTAAAATGGAGTTGGGACTGCGACGGTAAATCACATTTAGATTGGATTATCCAAGTACTGATTTCCTCCCCAATGCTATTGATAAATATGTCAATAGCATTGGCATATTGACAGATCATGCATGTTGTTGATGAGGGGCCAAACTATTCAGAACCAGCAATGAAATCTTAAAATAAATTCTGTAACTAACAGGAGTTTGGTGAATATGAGGCCATCAATAATGTTGTCATTTCTTTTCTATTGTCCTTAAAAGTTACAATTTCTGTTGGGATAAAACCATAAATCTTGGCTAAAAATCCATCCTTGTCATCCTGGTTCAGCGATGCTGAGAGCTGATATGAAGCCTGAAAAGCTTGTTGGCTTGGAGATGAAGCTTCCCTTGGCAGCCAGGCCCCGTTGCTACACACAGTTGTTGCTACTCACAATGACAGTGCACAAATTTACCGGTCTGATTGCTACAGCAGAAAGCACTACAATGTGAACTCTGTGAGGGTTTTATGAGCCAAATGACTTCATTGAAAGTTCTGCTTCTTGCAGTTCTCGAACTTTACTAGTTGAAAACAAAATAATTTTTTGACACTCTTTCCCCATTAATCTATCTCCTCTCAGATATACAGTCTGGGCATTTCCTCGGAGCAATCAACATGCCCTACACAACTTTCCTGGAATCTAATGGAAAGCATAAGAGCACCGAGGCTCTGACCAAGCTCTTCGAGAACGCTGGACTGGACCCGAAGAAGCCGATCTGGGCTTCCTGCGGTTCGGGAGTCACCGCCTGCCACGTTCTTCTGGCTGCCGACCGCCTCGGACACACCGATCTTTATCTCTACGACGGCGCCTGGGTGGAGTGGTTCAAGAGGGCTTCTCCAGAGCTCATCATCTCTGAGGGGGAGGGAAAGAAGGCATAAACCATTTTAAAATAAGCTAGGAGCCGGATTAGGTTGCTGTTTGAAGTCTGTTTGTTGTGGAAATTAAGAGTACAACACTTAACTTATGCTGCAGGGTGTATATTTTTATTTAGGGTGTAGGGTGTATATTTTTATTTACTGATGTTGGGATGATAGAGAATGCCATTAAAAAAACGTTTAACATTATAAATTAAGTGCTTTATAAATGTAAGTTAACAGGGGAAGATGTAGGTTTTCTGCAGCTGAAGAGCATTTTATTAAACTTTTTTACATTATGCAGATATGACTTTTTAACAGATCTATGTATAATTTTTTATCTGTTTTTTCTTCTGGTATCATGGGACAGCAGGAATATTACATTCCTTGATTAATGTTCATATGTAATTATGCACGATTTGCTTTTGTTTCTGCAACATAAAGTGAATAAAATGTTGTCTTGGGTAAATGTGCTTTTTTTTCTTCAAAAGATGGAAAACATGTTAAGCTTTATATACATAAAAATTGACTTTAAAGTCAAAAAGAAGAGAAATGCAAGACTATCTGCTTGTAATTTCTATTCATGCATTTGTAAAGTGTAGAGTTTTTATTTAATGTGGAATCCAAAATGTTTGTTGATTTAAAAAATAAATCATTAGTGAAAGAGGATCTTGTCACACGGTCCTTACCTGATGTGCCGGTTTTCCTAAACGTTAAACTTGTTCAACTGGATTGCAGTTAAGAATTTTTTTTTCCCTTCAAGTTAATGAGTTCAAGCACAAAAGCCAAAGTGTAAAAATGGATTAAAAAAAAGGAATTGGAACCAATTTTATTGAGCGAAATTATGTTCACAAACAAGGAATTTGACTGGCTTCACACGTTCACAGCATGCAGACATTGCAAAGAAAACAAAGGAACAGCATGTACAGCCATTAAAAAATGCAGGTAGTGCAACTTTGCATATTTTGTTCACAGCAGAGCGGCTGACTGCTTAGAACATAAATTGCTCGTGTTTATCAGAGTGACAACCTCATGAAGAAACTGACTCTGTGGTGACTGAGTTTGCCAACTGTTTCATTTTTCAATGTAATTTGAGTAAAACCATTTCACAACAACCTGCTCCCCATATTACCAAGTGGAAAAATATAAACAGTATTGTACAAAGCACTCAGCCTTGTGTCATCCCATAATTAACTCTTTGGGGAGCGTTATCGATCACATAAATAAATGAAAATCTCTGCGATAAATATGATCCAAACCACCCTATTGATGTTCCCTTAATTCCTACAAGTTCAAGGATTAATAAAAACATATTGTGATCCACTCAATTCCAGCACTACCCTTAAATCCATCATCTGACCATTTCCAAAAGGTCTTACATTATGGAGGATTAGGTCACATTAGCTGGGACTTGAGCAAAAGGAGCAGGTTTCTAAGGTGAAAGCTTAAATAAATAAACCTTAAAAATATGAATCCATAATTTCAAATTAATAGATAATGGTCTTGTTTTGAGTTTTTGTGATGTGTGCTTGTGCTTCAGCTGTCCTTTCGTTTTGATTAGGTCAGTAATTTTATCAGTCAGGAATAAGGACTAAGATCATATTTTTCAAATGTTAGTATATTTGAAAGTGATCTTAGTTTATTTTTAGTTGGAAATTCAACTCCACGTTTCCTTGAATATGTGGTTTGAGTCTTTTAACATAAGAAAAGCTGAATAAATACGTCTCTTGGCAAGTGATACAAAAAATGAAAAGAAATTAACACAAAAAGTCAAACAGAACAAAGTGCAGAACCAACGGATACATTTGTGTATTTTGGCTACAGTTCACAGACAGTTGTCTTTGCAGCTGTATGGAGTACCATTTTTAACAAATGCTTATTGATGCTGACAGCTGACAGCCATAATAATAGTTTATTGTCATATGGCAACCCAAAAAACGATATGACTAAAACGATTTAACTGTCTTCAAAAAAATGTTTATAATAAGCGGATGGGCTTGTTTGGTAAAGAATAGGGCGGGACACGAGTTATCTCTGCAGCCTATTTTGACCTCTCCAACATGGCGGCGGATCCCACTCCTGCTGTGGTCTCCGCTCAGTGGCTAGCAGATGCCATCCAAAACAAACTCGTTGGTCCAAAACTCCGTATTCTGGACGGGTCCTGGTACTTGCCAAAAACCAAGCGAGTCGCCAAAGAGGAGTTTAATCAGAAACACATACCGGGAGCGTCGTTTTTCGACATAGATGAATGCTGCGATAAGAGCTCCCCGTACGACCACATGCTACCGACCTCCAGCGACTTCTCCCTGTATGTCAGTGACCTCGGCATCGGGAACGACACCCACGTCGTCGTCTACGACACCAGCGACTTCGGCTCGTACACCGCACCCCGTCTGTGGTGGACGTTTCGGGTGTTTGGGCACAACACGGTGTCGGTGTTGGACGGAGGCTTCAAGAACTGGGTGGCTGACGGTCACCCGGTGGCCTCCGACTACACCAAGCCGGAGAAGAGAGACTTCCAGGCGGGCCTGAACCAGTCCTGGGTGAAGAGCTATGAAGATGTGCTGGAGAACATCAAGACCAAGCAGGTCCAGGTGGTGGACTCAAGGTCTGGTGGCAGGTTCCGGGGTACCGAACCAGAACCCAGAGAAGGTTAGCAAAACAACAAAACTTTCCATAAACGCCAGTTTATGGAAAGTTTTTAACAAACTGGCTGCTCGTTAAAGATTACAGGACACAGGTCAAGCTTAAGGTCATTTAAAGCTCACAAAGCTAAACTCTTTTACATTTTTACAAAATGTACCTCTTTTACAAAAGGAGATGATACAGATAATGTAAATATTTTACATGTCACAAAAGCCATAAATGTAAATTACTTACGTGGAAAACCAAGAAGAAGGATAAACTTTAGCAGACATTTGACTGCTCTAAATATCAGTGTGAGCTGGATTTAGGGCACCACAATATGGAACATGCATGCACATTATACATTAACTTTTGTTAATGTTGCCATGACCCAAGACTTGAGTTAAATAAACATATATGTTTGTGTTCATTGCAAACATAAACCCCAGATCGTGATAACGTATCCATTTACTGGAACAAAAGCTTCTAAATTATTAAAATCCCAACAATATGGTTTTATTCAAAACAATAAACCTGTCTTGCATATTTATGTTAAAGTCTAATATTTAATGTAGTCCCAGCAGATCTTTGGGATATTGTAAATACTACAATAACGATAAATTTGCGATGCAGCCCAGGCCGGAATGGTATTACAGGGTTTTTTAATTGTATTTTTAAAAGCGATAATGCCTACATTTTTGCATTTGATGCCTTTTTGTGAATAACACCATTTACCGGGGGAACGTTTTCCCACTTCTCTGTCTTCCCTGCTCAGATATCCTCCCTGGGCATTTCCCTGAAACCATAAACATCCCCTTCACGTCTTTCCTGGATTCCTATGGAAAGCACCACAGCCCTGAGAATCTGATCAGGCTCTTCCAGGAGGCCGGGGTGGACCTGGAGAAGCCGCTCTGGGCCTCCTGCGGTTCTGGAGTCACAGCTTGTCACGTGATTCTGGCTGCCCACCGGCTTGGCTACTCTGGGGTTGGTCTATACGACGGGTCCTGGGGAGAATTTTTCAAAAGGGCTCCTCCAGAGCTCATCGTCTCAGAGGGAAAGAAGGACTGATAGCCAGGTGCAATCGAGAACAGGTCACTCTTTGAGGATGGGAGCAACGTTTTGCTGTGGAGAAGCTTAAAATACTCGCCTTGTATTGGGAGGTTTGTCCTGGGATGAGCATATGAAAGGCTTTGATGAATCATGACTAACTTCACTTAAAGAGAGACGCAGATTTTAAGAGTTGTAGAAGAAATCATTTCAGAGAATCTCACACTTTGCTATGCAAATATTCTAGTTTTTATTTTGTGATTTAATATAAAATTAAAGAAAATGATTCATATTACATGTTAAATAATGTGTTTCAACATGTATCACTGCTCAATAATGTGAAAACTGAACTGCCAAAGTGCCTTAAATCTGCATGCATCTTATGGTGCTACAGTCTGTTGTTATACTACTGTTAATGTAATGATTCAATGAGAAATTATGCAAACTGGTAAATGTCAAGTGTTCTGTCGCAGAACTCAATGCATTTTAATTGTAGATCATAGCATTAAAGGAATTGTCACATTTTATTGTTTGTGATTTTCTTCAAATAACTGCCTGTAGTACATTTTTAAAAAGGTTTAAGCTGCTCACTTTTGTAGTTGAACGTGACTGCACAGTGAAAATGATACATTAAGCGTCCGACCAATTAAAACACAGACAAATGTGAGCAAAGAGGCGGCTGATTATGGCTTTATGCCATCTGTACAAATCCCACGGCATCATATGAATGTTTTTATTTATTGTCCAATAAAATGAGGCTCTTTCCATTCATATGATCCGTTTTGTTTAGAACTTTTTTTAATTCAAATCCCATTTCCTATCGCATGATGCTCCTCTAAGGAGCTGCATATTAATTCTTCCCAGATATAATTCTTTGTACCTCAACGAATGAGCTAAGAGAAACATGTTTATCTTACATTTATTAGATTCCTCCGGCAGCGTCTTAAAACTCAAACTGTCTTTGCAGTGATGTCATTGGTAGCAGAATGTTCCACATTTTAAGCCCGTTTTAAAAAGCAAAATCCAACATTGTATTTTTTTTTCTACCTCAAAAGATTTGGATATTAATTTGCTGTATTTAAGGACTCAACAGAGTCAGAATTGATGTGTGAATTTTGATTAATGTGTGATTAAAATTGATGATCACACATTCATATTACTGCTGACCTTCGTCTGACTTTATAGCAATATATTCTGTTGTGAGCACGTTAGAATCACAACCTTCAATCTAATTGGGATTTATGTGATAGCAAATAGTTTATCTGTGTGTAATTTAATCTCTTTATAAATATAGCTTTTCACTGAAGTCCTGAAAAGTTTCGAACATGGGGAACAGCTATAAAGTTAGTTTTTATGGAAGAGTGACCAGAAGAAAAGCAACAGGAAGTACAGTATTTGGTTTAGCACATGCTGTGCAGGGGAAATGTGGAAATAGATGCTCTGGACAGATGATACTAAAATGTTTTTGTTTGTATTTGCTATCTGTGGCAGGAACCAGACATTGCATCCAGACTTCAGCAAAATGGTGGTTGTGCTGCAGGGATGTCATTATGGCTTGATAAATAATACTTTTTTTATGCTAATAACAAATTTTGACCAATATCCAATTAATCTTGGGGAAAAAAAAATCTGTATGTACAGAGCAATCAACACCCAAAAATAGTAAACTGTCTTTGTTTTAGAAAGCCTATGTCATTTTGAACAAAACCTTTTTTATTGATTGGTTCAGTGTTATTTAGGAATCTGATAGGTTTAAAGATAAGACGACCTTGGTTCGTTTTATTAAAATGTTGATTGTTTTGTTTATTAGATGTAGACCAGCTTTGTTGGCCAAGACTGAGCACAAACAAGGAATTTGACCGGTTTTTTAAGCGCTCACAATCTAAAAGTATAAAGAGGAGTGGAAATAAAACTATTGTATATAAATATTTTTATTTTTAATTCAAAAAAAGATTTTTGTGGCTTTAGGGGGTTTAATTTGCCAATTTTGACAGACATGGCCAATCGTTTGGACATCCTTGTTGTAGGGGGCGCTGGTGATTTTCTTTGGTCAGAAATGCACCAGACAGTAATAAATGATAACTGATTTCCAGAGCGTGACAGATAACCCATATTGACGTCTGAGATAACAGACGTGTACCGTTACTTTTGCCAACTTAATGCCACTTAGCTAACATTGAAATATTTTATTCAGCCTCCTATCATGGTCGCTCAGATTGGTGCTGTGGTCTCCGCTCAGTGGCTGGCTAACGCTGCCAAAACTAAACTCGTCGGCCCAAAACTTCGTGTTCTGGATGGAACTTACGTGCCGAGACGCAATCGGAACCACAGACACGGGTTCAGTCAGAAACACATACCAGGAGCGTCGTTTTTCGACTTAAACGAATGTTGCGACAAGAGCTCAAAGTATGACGATATGCTGCCGACCGCCAGCGACTTCTCCCGGTATGTGGGAGACCTCGGCATCGGTAACGACACCCACGTCGTCGTCTACGACACCAGCAGCTTCGGTTCGTTAAGCGCCCCCAGAGTGTGGTGGATGTTCCGGGTGTTCGGGCACAGCTCGGTGTCTGTGTTGGACGGAGGCTTCAAAAACTGGGTGGCTGATAGTCACCCGGTGGCCTCCGACTACACTAAACCGGAGAAGACAGACTTCCAGGCGAGCCTGAACCAGTCCTGGGTGAAGAGCTATGAAGATGTGCTGGAGAACATCAAGACCAAGCAGGTCCAGGTGGTGGACGCCAGGTCTGGTGGCCGGTTCCGGGGTACTGAACCAGAAGCCAAAGAAGGTGAGGAGTGTATTTCTCACACTTTAGAGTTGGATGGAGGTTTGTCTTTCAGCAGGAAAATGACCATAAACATAAAGCCAGCGCTAAAATGGAAAGGTTTCACTCCATGCACATGCTACAATGGTCTAGAAGTCCAGAAATAAACACAAAACCTGAAAACTTAAAGAAATGCTCTGTATTAAATTCAATTAAACTTCAACTACATTACAACACAGTTCAAAAATGCAACTTCTTAGATGGGTAAAGTTATAAAACTACAACACTTTGTTTTGCTCTACCACATAAAATTAAAATTTTCGCCTGAAACATTATGCAAAAGATGTGAATAATTTCATGTCTCCCCTTTTTAGTTAAGCTGAAAGATGACCTGCAGTATTTTTGAATATGATCTTGAAAAAGTTTGTTGCAGGGCACCTGTTCCATACCTGCATAAATACCTCCATAATATCAGAAATAACCCCTAGTGGTAGTACATCCATATAGGCAGATAAAGACAAACGTTTTAAGTAAGAATAAAATCTATGCATGAAAACAACACTATCACTGAAAAACATAATAAATAAAAAACCCCACCCCCCTCCTGCCTTCTTTTTTCAGACGTCCTCCCGGGGCATTTCCCAGGGGCGATCAACGTCCCCTTCACATCTTTCCTGAATTCCTCTGGAAAATATCACAGCACCGAGGAGCTGGCCAAAGTCTTCCAGCAGGCCGGGGTGGACCTGGAGAAGCCGCTCTGGGCTTCCTGCAGTTTGGGAATCACAGCATGTCACGTGATCCTGGCTGCTCACCGGCTTGGCTTCTCTGGGGTTGGTCTTTATGACGGATCCTGGATAGAGTTTTTCAAAAGGGCTCCTCCAGAGCTCTTTGTCTCAGAGGGGGAGGGAAAGAAGGTCTGATCTGGTTGGACACTTTCAGTGGAAACTGTTAAAGGTTCCAATCTACAGTTCATTTTCTAATCTAATATAGAACTACATGAACGGTAGAATGATGACTGAATGAATGTTTAATGAATGTGAATGAATCACTGAGTTCCTCAAGACTACAGTTGAAACAAGATATTTGTATGCGCTGCATAGAGGCATGCGTATCTTTTTTTTTTTCTCAGTCTGACACAAAATCAGACTAAACTTTGCCTGTTTTATGTCAGTCATGATTACCTAAATTAATTTTTTTCAGATTATTCAAAAAGTGTGCACACACATTTGCTTTGTATTTAGTGGAATTGCCTTTTAAATTATGATTTAGTGTGAAATGTGTTGCTTGTTTCAGAATAACACACACCTTTTGCTCTCTGCTCAGAAATTTTCTGTGATACTGATATGAGGGCAACGTGATAGTCCACGGCAAAATATTAACTTTGTTGTACGCAGCCTACTTTGGAACCGGTCGTTTTAAATTAGAAAAACTCTCTTTTTTTTCTTGTCTAATTTTTAACTTCCTAACTAATTCTTTAAAATATGACTTTTCATCATTTTTTCTGCTCAGCGAAGTGGACTAATCTATCCTGCAACGTGATTCTCCCACTTCCATACTTCGGCTTTACCAAATGGTATAAAGATACGCCACTCTGTTGTTTTTTTGTTGTTGTTGTTGTTTTTACATTTAAAGAAAGTATTAATCTGGCAAGACTAAATAATTTGGGTAATTCCGGCTGACTTTAAACAGGAAAGTTGTAAAAAGTTCTCGTCCTATACGGTGTATGTAAACATCTGGTTTCAACATTGAAACTGAAAAGTACATGCAGGTATTTCTATGAGGAACGTCGAACAAAATAACGCAGGCTTTCCCATCCATCGGTGTTTAAAGTCTTAATTCACAACTGATGCTGCTGTGTCAAGAGCCACTCAGTGCCTTAAACTTCTACAATTTACCTCACCATTAAGTATTTCTTCTTTTAGTTTTCTAACAATTATAATGCTTCTCTCAAAGTAATGTGAAATAATGTGTGAAATTGTTCTCTGTAGCCACCATTGATGTGGTGCTGTGTTCTGCTGGAATGAATGCAAGCAGATCAGAATAAGTAGGAATCATGGTGGACTGAAGAAAACCAGCAAATAAGCTTGATGACATTCATATAAGCTGATTTTTAAGCACTCTGCTGCAGAATGTTTTTGTAGCTCAAAGCCATTAAAGTATAACTCTATTTTTTATGTAATGTATTGTTAATAAGAATAAATTTTTATAAATGTATTTAAATCTCATTTTTTTAAAAAGTTATTTATTTATTTATTTATTTATTCAGAAACTGTTCAGGAAGCTGATCCCACAGCATAATTCAAAATATCACCAGGGAAACTTCTCTGTTCCCATTCCCAGGTCTTTGTTATGTTTAAAACCTAATTGAAACCCACATTCACACCACATAATGTTCCTCGGGGGAGCTGCAAATTCTTTCTTTCCAGAAATACTTCCTTGTACGTCTATTGATACAGGAAGTAACACAAGTGGCTAAAATATTTCTTAGATTCATCTGGTAAGGGTGTTATGGTTATAGATCTTTAAAATATTTTACTTTTTAAGGACAACAGAAATGTAGACTTTATTGACCACAGCTGCTTGTTACAAGTGAATTTTTTCAGTTATAAACTTTTAATCTTTTCAAAAGACATATGAATAGTTTTGCTTTTTTTTCTTTTTACTAAAAATAAGTCTTGGGAGGATTGTAGAAATTTTATTTGTCATATTGTAAATTCTATATTTTATATGAGTGCAAAAGAAAAAAAAAGAACTACAAAAAAGATGGCGGACCATGCGTCCTAATCACTGCCTGAAGGTCCTTACGAAATAAACAAATTGGGGTCCTTTCTTGCTGAAGGCTAGCTGTTAAAACGGGTTTTAGCGCTACATTGTTTTAACTATTCTTAAAAAGTAGCCCATAATTTTGTCACTAGGTGTTATATAAGCTAACAGAGTTTTCTTATTAGAAAAGAAGTTTTATTCGGCTCGGCTTTTTGTGCTCTAAGTTGCGCCGTTGGTGCGATTTTAGGCGTTGAATTGTTTATCTTTCCGTTTCTGTTATTACGGAGCTAACGTTAGCATCATTTCAGCAAACAAACTGCTCCTACCACCAGCTTAAGATCTTCTGTTACATTCCCTCATAAAACAAATAAGACGTAAGTTTATTGAAATGATGTGATAAAGTAAAAACACTGCTGTATGTTGTGTGCCGCTAGCGGACATTGTAGTTTCGGTTCTGTGACGAGTAAGGAAAATGGTAGCTCGTTTATGTTTATTTCTACTGTCTTGTTAACAAATTTTAGTTCTTACAATTCAAAATTAAGCGAGTTTGTGTCGCTACCTGTAGAGATTCACCATAAACAGGCATTTAATGGGTGAATAACTTTTTTATGGATGTGAACAGTGATGTTGTGTTTTGATTCTACCACCAGGTGGCGTTGATGAGCAATCATGTCTGGCATTGCTCTCAGCAGGCTGTCCCAGGAGCGCAAAGCCTGGAGGAAAGACCACCCATTTGTAAGCAGCAGCGTGAACAATACGCTTTTATCCTAAAATACCGCCTCTACATGACAATGTCTGCTAATAAAAAAAAAAAAAGAAATCACATTTTAGGTTTTGTTTTCTCTAAACCAACAGGGTTTTGTTGCTGTGCCCACTAAGAATCCAGATGGAACCATGAATCTCATGAACTGGGAGTGTGCCATCCCTGGAAAGAAAGGGGTATGGTGATATTTAAGACAAAGTTTTCCCACATTTATTTCCGTCAGTTCTTTACATGCTCTGTCTGGCAAAGTGTTCAAACTGCAAAAACACAAAATCCTACCAAGCAATTTTGGCCTAGTTTCTAGTGCAGATATCTTCGTTCACTTGAAATAAGTCAGTAAAAACTTACAAAGAACTTATCAGCAAGATATAGGGTCTTGTTTTGAATCAATAGTTCCTTAATATTGATGAAAAAAATACTAGTTCCATTGGCAAATTATTTCACTTTTAGCTATTCATTTCTCCCATCTTTTAAGTGAAATAATCTGCCAGTGGAACAAGTACTTCTTCATCAATATTAAGACATTATTGGCTTAAAACAAGCTCATATTTCTTGCTGAAAAGCATCGTCTTATTTCAAGTGTACTAAGATATTTGCACTGGCAAACAGACCAAAATTATCTGGTAAGATTTTGTGTTTTTGCAGTGCAGACCACTGTTGCTGCCACACATTTTTGTTGGGATTTCATGTGATGGATCAACACTAAGTGGCACATTATTGTGCACTGGGATGTCAAGTATGCATGCTTTCATTTATTTATTTTTTCAAGTAAGAATGTGAAAAACATGACATGCATTTCTGTTGACAGGACAAATAGTGGCACTCCTCAAATCTGGCCTTGTATGGAAGAGAGATAGATTTTCTGTTTGCATTTTGCCACCAGTTAAATAAGCATATAAGACTAAAGTTAGACTTTTAGCCTCCAAGCTTATCACTTCACATCATCATGAACATGCTATCCCACAAAATTTGTGTGGGTCTATCATTAAAACCCCATCAGGTTTGTAACTGTAATGACAAAATGTAGAATAGCTCTAAAATTGACCTATTATACGAAATTCACATTGTGCAAGTTTTTGTACTTCAATTTGGGTTTCTACTCTTCCTAAAAACAACAAAATGCTTAAAAAAACAAAACTAGAAACACTCAGCTGTTTTTTGGCAATAAGTTAATGTTTTTTGGCGTCTGGAAAACAAGCCTTTTAAAAAATTTTCCGATTGCAACATCACAAATCACCGGACACTACTCCCTCACCTAGCAACCCCAGCTGAGCTCCAGGACATTTGGTCAGTAGGTTTAACCGCTGTATGATTTGTACAACGGCTGCTGGAAATGACAAGTGCTGTGGGCTAAACATCCAGAAACCACTTGGTGCATTCTTGTTGGTTTTGCAGGAGGTTCCACTTCTGCTTTTCAGAGATGCACGGTTGTAAAACGACACACATATTTCAAGCCATTTTCACATGCGAGTGTCAGTGTTGAGTTGTGGGGCATGACCAGCAGCAGCTTATCTGAATTTAAAGTGACAAGACACCCTAAACCAGGACCTCAAAATAGGCAGAACTTACCAGACTAAAATCTAATTATCTAAGGATGATTTTGTGCAACAAAAAAAAAAAGAATGTAATGAATCTGTTTTGTATGGACCATAGGCCTACCCTAATCTGTTCAAGTTTAGTAGGTCACCTTTTAAATATTTAGCAAACACACATTCTTTCACATTTGTGTCCAAAATTGGAAATCTTCAACTTCTTCCCACTCAGTTTTGCATTTTAAAAGCCGATGCTTCTTCCAGCTTTGGACATGAAGTGAGATTCAGAGTTAAAAAGCCGCAACATTCGATGAATTACTCAGAAACTCTTTTGCTTCCCCTTTCATCCCGTAGACCTTGTGGGAGGGAGGACTCTACAAGCTCCGAATGCTGTTCAAAGACGACTACCCGTCCTCTCCACCCAAATGTGAGTCGCTCTCTTCTAGCATCTCCGTGCATAGATAATGTCACGCTAAAGAGCACAAACAGCCAGCTATTTAAAAAGGAAGCAGGAAGAGCTCAGGAAATAATAGTGCCGGCCACAAAAACCTGTGTATAAAGTTTAACTGTTGCGCTACCTGGTGCAAACCACGCAGGTTGACTGAACCACATGGTTTGAGATGTTGTCCCTACAGCAAAGAGTTTGATTAATGAGAATCTAGAAAATATTTTTATTAAGGGATCAGTTTCCAGAGTTGCATTGTAGTTGTCCTATAACACGTTGCGTGCATATGAAATGCATTTTTTTTTTTTAAATGTTGCATCCGTGCAGAAGGTCTCAGAGTTTGGAGGTCGTGAGAAATATGAAGCTCATTTTAATAGAGATAATGTTGGAGGATGAATGGTTTATTTAGAAGAAGTGCAGCTCTCTGCTGAAGAATTCAGACCTCTGAAACTTTTCCAGATTTTTCACAAACTTCCACGAATTTTAATGGGATTTTTAATCGGATTTTCACCTGGAAGGAAGCTGAGATGTGCTTCGCAATCAACTGCTAATTTGTGTTGGTGTATCTCATAAAGGCCAGATAAAACCCATTGTAACGTGAAAAGTTTGTAAAGTTTAAGGTTTTCTGCAAGGCTTGGTGCTCAAGTTGACTCAGATCTACTCTTGTTTTAGAGACATTGTGTGAATCACTTATTGGTGGCTGGGTAATGCTGTAATACTACATCGATTTTGTGAGCTTCTTTTAGGACTTTAGTATTTTGAACTCATTTTCAGGCCTATCACAATAATCAATAAGTCAATTAATTGCATGATGAAGTAAAACAAACTCAATAATTTCCATCTTTCTACCAAAAACTGGATGATAAAAGTCTTCAGTTTGATGCTTCAGTCTCAGGTAAACCTTTTTTTTGAAGAACAATTTTGCTTTCAAAGTCTTCAAAATTCGTTTTATTTGTTGTTTAGTTTATTTTGAATATTTAAAATGTCTTCCAGTTCCTGTGTCAAATGTTCATTGGATTTAAAGTTTAAGAATGTGCTCTTGCATTATTATTTTTTGCTATTACCATCATATTACTTAAAAATGGTCTCAAAGCAACAATGTTATTGTTTATCGCAATAACTTCTGGAACAATTTATCGTCCAGCAAAATTTATCGTGACAGGCCGACTCGTATTTTTTAAAACTTGTTGCTGTTTCTCTAGGCAAGTTCGAGCCGCCGATATTCCACCCCAACGTCTACCCATCAGGCACCGTGTGTCTGTCCATCCTAGAGGAGGACAAAGACTGGCGGCCGGCCATCACCATCAAGCAGGTTTGGATTGCTGCGACTTCCTTCAGTTGACTAAATGTTTTTATTCTTAGCATTTCTTACCTCCTGGTAATTACTTTTTTTTTTGTATTTAAAGATTTTATTAATCGAATTAACAATTTGGTGTCTTTGGAAAAAAAGAAAAGATTTAGTTGTGTTTGCGGTTTTGATTTAGCCTCAGCTTACAGTACGACGCGCCTGCTTCACCACGGCGCCGTCTGATCCACTACCAACTGAGTGAACAAATCCAAATAAACATCTTTAACAACTAATGAGATTTATTTTACACATTTCACTTTGTGCAGAAAGCAAATGTGTTCCTGTATGAGGATTAAACGATTCAAATCTGCTCTGCGTCGTGTCAGAATGCTTAAATAAAGACGGCCCCACTTGATGCTTTTTGATACCGTTTGCTAACGTCGAGCTAAAACGAGGAGCAGTGCAGAGACGATGCAACTCGGTCCGACTTCTGTCCTAGAAAACTCGTTCAACTTTCCACCCTAAAAACGCTGCATGTTGCATTATCTATCCGCTCGTAGAAAAAGTCTGTTGAGTATTTCTGGCACGGTGTGTTGCATCAGTCTGGCTGCTACGGCAACAAGGTGCAAATAAGGTTGAATTAAGTGGAAAAAGCAACAGCCTATTGCATAACGGAGCTGCTTCTCTGCTTTTTCTTCTGACAACCAGCTACTCTAGTTGCCTTTGTGCCAAAGTAAAAAGCTACTTAGATTTTTTTTTTTTTTAATTTATGCAGCCTTTAATTAGAACATGTATTTTGGAGAAAGTGTGTGTGTGGTTGCACAAGTAGTTTATTTCAAGCTGGGAAGTTCCTTTGTGACAGTGATGACTAGATGAACAAACTACAAGTAATTAACTAAAAACAATAATAATTTTAAGAGGTTAGATTGAAAATAATCTACAACTTGCTTCAAATCACATATTATATTCAGTTAACGGGCAAATGTGACAGTAAGCTAAGAGGAAGGCTAAACTAAAGCAACTAGGATCAAGTAAGGATGGAAATCCCCTGAGTTTAAAATCACACTAACGTTGTTTTTACTGCTTCCTGCCGTCAATGTGTGTGATCATGTCATAAATTTCTTTAAAAAAGTAAAAAAAATAAAAAAAAAGAGTAGAGTTGTTTTGGGTTTTTTTAGATGTATTGAGTGCAGAACATTTTCTGTTTAGATCCTGCTGGGCATTCAGGAGCTGCTGAACGAGCCCAACATTCAGGACCCGGCACAAGCAGAGGCCTACACGATTTACTGGTGAGTGTGTGAGTCGGCCCGCTTCAGGACCACCACCACTGGAAACGTACTCTTTAGGAGAGTGGAAGTCAGTCATTTTGGTTTCCTATATTTGAACATTTCTTCTTAAAGATGTGGATTATTTGTAAAACATGCACCCAAAAAATGGGTGCAAAATTTATCCATGCCTCCTCAACTCTATACCCTCAGGAAAATAACGGACAGCAAAGAAAATTGGGAGGAAAATCTGCATTAATCTCAATTATGCATGTTTTTTTTGTTTTTTTTTTAAAATATCGCTCAAGTCTAATTTGCGTTTTTGTGTTTCAGTCAGAACAGGATGGACTATGAGAAACGGGTCAGGGCACAAGCCAGGAAGTTTGCTCCCACATAGAGGGGAGGATGAGCCGGAGGCGACAGGAAGCACCTGAAGGACCACTCCAATAAGAATCTGTTTAAAGTATTATTACACTGTCCCACAGGTGAAATGCAAACCATCTTTTCTTTTTCTTTTTTTTTTCCTTTGTCCCTACAAAAACACAAATGATTGTACATGTAATAAATATTTTTGCATTTTAAATGCATTAGCGTTGGCGTAAGTGCTCAGCTCACTCATTTCGTCAAGCTGTACAAATAAGAACCCATTTCTAAATCCTCTGAAATCCTCAGCTGGTTTTGTTTTGCAGTAAAGGAGGACGTTTCATACGGTGTACCTTCATCCCAACCATCAGTGCTCAGACGTTAGTGTGCTTATGTGTCCATTAGTGTGCCTACAGCTGGAGATAAGGCTAGAAATTATACACACCGGTCAGGTTGGAGTCAAAAGAAAAAGACAATCCTGATGCTTGTTATGAAATCGGCAGAGAAGGAAGTATGTCAGTATATCTTGGCTCAGGAAAGAGAAAAAGCAGAGAGAGTCGAGTCTTTTCTCCACACACTCCTCTGTTTTTCCAGTTCAAGACACTTGGTGTATAGATTCTCATTGTGAATCCAGCTGAAAGTGATGAAATCATTCGTTATCGGTGTGTCGTCCCCTTCCAAGATACTGTAGCTTCATGTAGATAAGCTCCATTGTGTGGAGGGAAATAAAACAAAAACAAATCAAAAAGCAAAGCGGTGACTGTTAGTCGTTGGCCACTTTCATTCGGTCATTTCTAAGCCAACAATGCTTCCATGTCTATGAAAAAACAAGTCCGAACCGGCTCCGAAGGATCCCCGTCGGAACGGCCTCTCTCTGCAGCAAAGACGGACTGAAGAAAGTGCACTTGTGAATAAACCAAGGCCTGACTTTCTCTTTTCTGTGGGCCTCTAAATATGAGTGCATGTACATAATATAAATAAACTGTGGAAGTAATGTTTTATATTATTTTAGCCAGTTGATAAACATTGTATGTGGTTATTGTAAGAAAAGGAAATAAATGATCTAAAAATTGTCAAATAAAGCAAAATGAAAGAATCGGTGGATGTCTTTTTGGGATGTTTTATATATAGTGAATGGAGATCTTTTGGACTTTTTTTTTTTGACCTATAGAACCTTGCTAAAACATTTTGTAATGCAACAACTGCTAAATTTAATTAATCTTAAATGGATTTATATCATAAACTAACAGTGTTGTGCAAACAGTGGGTGGGAAACACAATTTTCAGCAAAACATTTTACCCATTTTCTCAGAATAACTGCATTTAATTTATTCTCATAACAGAATGACACCCAATCCTCCAGTAAAATATTTTTATAGCTAATTTTATTGTCATTAAGATAGAAACTGCTGTTTTTACATAATTTTCCAAAGTTCTCCATAGAAAAAAAATTCATTCTCTTTGCAAAAGTTTTTTTAATCTTAAGATCTACAAACAGAAATAAAACTGCAATTCCTTAAAAGTTGCAACAAATTTCCTAGCGTACAAACTCAGGATTTCAGATTTTTGAAACGTGTTGCTCTACCTCATAAAATCCTGTTTAGTTTCTAACTTGAAAATCTGAAAATGTTCAAGTGTTCTTTTGCAATGTGTTAAGTTTCTATAGCATGCTGTAATTTTTAAAGGTTTGTGGCTTTGGCGTTAAATATAAAGTTGCTTTCCTGTAATTCTGTTAAGATGAGCATTTTTAACCTCTTGTTTTCATGTTCTCTAAATATTAAGCGCTGTTGGGGCAGGGGGTTTGTTTTTGGCCTGAAACTTGATGTAATGTTTGCTGGGTGTCTTGTGTGATACTCTAAAGAAATATAACCTGTTGCTCTGTGTTGTTACACCTCTCCGGTGGTTTTATCATCTCTTTATGACCTCAGTTGACCAAAAGAACATGAAACCAAGGTGAGAAACTTTTTCTCCTCAGTTGCTATGCAGTGTTTATTTATTTCCTCCTTGTGTGGTGCGACTTTTATTAGAGAAAATAAACCTGTCCACGATATAGTTGAGAAAATTTCTTTAATCAGACTATTGAGATAAGCATTCAAAATAAAATACAGCAATTTAGAAACAGACACTTATGTTTTTAATAAACATACACGTGTTTTTTGTTTTTTTTTGTAAACAAACATAATTCCTGGAGAAAATGTTCACACTTTTAAAACATTTTTTTTTAGGAAATTTGTTTTTAGGTTGCTCAACAGCTTGGAGAACATGCTGTCATACTTTTTTCATTTTTTTTGTGTCAACCGCAGGCTGGGTTTTTAAAGTTCCATCGTTAAATTATCACCAGATCGTCAATTTTTGGTTTAGTTCCGGTAAGAAGCTAATAATCAGATTATTGTCTTTGTGGGGAAGGCTTGTTATTAAAAGAAACAATCATCCTGTTTGTTGAAGGGTTTTTTTTTCTCCCTTTTAGATTCTTGCAGTAATTAATCCCATAAAGTCTAGATATAAATCCTGGACTGGAGCTGCATTTATTGCTTGTTTTGGATGATAAAAAGCAGTCACTGCACAAAGTATATGGATGAAAACCCAAACATTGGTTGTGTAACCATGTATATGGCACTGAGTGCCTCACCTTGTTAGAACTTACTGCAAATGCCAACACTTAACCAAATATTTACGCACATGTTCAGAGCCGACCCAAGGCATAAGCTAACTAAGCTGCTTCTTAGGGCTCCAAAACCATCAGGGAGGATCCTGTAAATGCCTGAATAATGGATCTAACTTTATTTATAGAGAATGAGAATACCGTAAATTGAAATATTTTAAAATATTTAAAATTGTTTAAAATTTAAAATCAAAAGGAATTGGTAGGTTTATTTTGTAAAACTCCAAAAATAATCTTGGTTGTTGTGTTACCATAGTTACATTATAAGTTGAATATTTTCTTTGTGTTTCAGCTCGGTTTGTTCATCTCCTCAAATAATAACCAATTGGGCAAAAGGCTCCATACAACGTTGGACCAGCCCTGTTTATATTGTCCCACATTAATTCAGAGATAAATTACTGTTTCTCTTATTCTTCTCTTTAAAATTGAGATGGTAACTCCATCTAATCCTGATACTAATATGGCAGTATGCTTAAAATAATTATCCACTCTCTCATGCCTATCAAATTATTTGAAATACCGCTTTAATATTTCTAAATATAATCCCTTTTCGCCATCCAAATGTTACACTGCTCATTCTGTACAACAAAGCTATATTTTTAGTTTCATCAGACCATTCAGTTAAATGGCTTTAAATGTATGACTGTCTGTAACAAACCCACATAATGTATTAGCAGTAGTTTCAATTGTTTTGAGCTGAATTACTAAACGAAGTAAAGGTTGCTGTTTATCATCTATAATCCAGCGAAAGAGAGAGAAAGGCATTATTTACCAGAAACTAAAAAAGCTGCCAACGGAAATGGAAAAAAAAGAGGGAATCACAAAATGAGGTCCGGCTTCCCACCTCAACACCACACCACACACAGAGTCCATGTGATTCACGCCTTGAGTTACTTTGGATGTGCAATCATCTGTGTTGCTTTGCATTCAGAGCTTGTAACTTTGCTCTGTGTGTGCGTGTGTGTGTGTGTGTGTGTTTGTTTGTAATACCTTGTGGGGACCATTTTCCTGACACATACTACATTGTGGGGACCAGCTGCTCCTTGTGGGTACAAAAGCCATTGATGCCCACAAGGGAACAAGCTATTCTTGGCTCAGGGGTTAGACTTAGGAATAAGGTGTGAATTGAGTTTTGGCTAGGGTTAGAAATAGGGTAAGGTTTAGGCTGTAGAAATGAATGGAAGTCAATGGAAAGTCCCCACAAAGACAGCCACGCAAAAATGTGTGTGTGTGTGTGTGTGTGTGTGTGTACTTGTTTATATGGCTGTTGAGGACCTTTCATGTCATTTTCTGGATTGACCATCCTTAAAGGGACTAAAGCCAAGTCCTGTTGCATTGTCATTTTTAGGGTTAGTTTCGGTTCAGGGCTAAGATGTGAAATATATTTAAATTCCGATTGTAAAGATAACAGTTAGGGATGGATAGTTTAGTGTCAGGGTTGGTACAAATGAAAGGAGTTCAATATAATGTGCAAACTTGTGTGTTAAGCCAAACAGCACCAACCTGTGAGATTAGAGAAGCAGCTATCTGAACCATTATTTGTACAACATGCACAATTTTGCAAAGAAATAAGTGAAGAGCTTTTTTATAGTGTTGAAGTTGTTATTTTATACTGAAAGGTTGAAATAAGAAGATAATCTGTTCATGTTTAGTGACAATTACTCAATGAAGCCTATTTAAACTGGAGAGCTGGAAGACAAAAGATTATGGTAGTATGTATAGCAGGGTGATGAAGTCATAAGGGGAACAGATGGACTGTGCCAGACTTTAGAAAGTAGTGGTAGCCCAGGGCCACTGTTTTTGGGGGCTGGCAAAAGAATTTTTGTTTTTAATGAATGAGTGCTTTGCTAGCATTGCACTTTATATAAAACTCATTAGCCCAAATCATGTGAGTTGTATTAATTTAGGATTTTTTATGAACATAAACAATATTCAGATATTTGTGGATATTTTTGGGAGAAAAACATTGAGTTATAGGCTAGAGCAGGGGTCCCCAAACTTTTTCCTGTGAGGACCACATAACTTTTCCCTTATCTGGTGGGGGGCTGGAGTCAGTTTGTAACAGAAAAAGTGTGATGATTGCACGAGTGCCTAAATGTAAAAATGTATTGTTTTCCAGAAAGCACAATCAAATAACCCTCTCTGGGTTCTCTGCAGAAAAAAAATCCAGGAAATAACACTATTATGAAATAAATGCCATATTTTCCAGACTATAAGTCAGACCGGACTGTAAGCCGCAACCCCAAAGTTAAAAAACACAAAAAAAACAGTAAACATACACATATAAGCTGCACCGAGCTGTAAGCCGCAGTTACCTCTGCCATTCTAGGTTTTCCACAATGATGCAGCAGCAGAGGGGGGCGGACACCCAAAATTTGAGTCATAACAGGCCAATTGAATATCACATTCATTACGGTTGAAAAAGAAAAGTTGTCAAGTTTAGATTTTACTGGACTGATTACGGTAGTTTCCGAACGGTAACTGTAACAGTAAAAGTGCTGATCCTTCATCAGCACTTTTATTGCCATTTCAATGGCAGCTTGCATCCATTATTGTTGCACTACTGTCATCTCCTGGATCCTAATATCTATGCCTCAAATTCTCATAATGATCCCAGTATTATTTAAAAAATGAAAAATCTTCTTTTTCTCTTCAATGCTAGTTAACTGATCAACAACATTCTCAAATTTCACTTCCCTATTAAAACCTAATTCCGTTTTCTATAGTTTTAATGGGCGCTTTCTTTCTTTTATTTCCAATTTCTTATTTCCAATTTTGACTTTCAATGATTCACTTCCTGCTAAAGAGCTCCCTGGTGGTTGAAAAAAAAAAATCCACATATAAGGCACATGGTTCAAGGCTTAGGAAAAAGTAGCGGCTTATAGTCTGGAAAATATGGTATATGAAAAAAATCTAAATGCTCTCTGGTATTGTTCAGGGGGCCGGACCAAATGTGGAGGCGGTTTGGGGACCACTGGGCTAGAGGATGAATTAAATCTGCAGTGCATCAGTTTACCTACTAATGTACTGTAATTTGCATTACTAAAATAATTTTTCTGTAGTGGATTGGACACCAGCTCCAGCTCAGGGGCCCATGTCCTTGTAAATTTGACCCTACTGACAGAAGAAACTTAACTTTCCAAAAGAAATTAAGAATAAAAAAATCACTAACAACTTGTCTTTAGATTATATATATATATATATATATATATATATATATATATATATATGACTGTTAGTCATATATGTGTTCATATCACATTCAGGACCCGGCACAAGCATATCATTTACTACTGTAAATTATATGAAAAATAACCTCTGTGTTATGGTTTGTGTCAACACTAGCACTACTCAACACTAAAGCATTTTTTTACATTTTGATATGGAACGGAAATAACCTGTAAAACACTTCAATTTTTCCTTAAGTGATTGAGAAGAACTCCTTAATAATATGTTAAAAAAGAAAATTGGCATCATGGAGTTCATCCTGCAATGAAAAATAAATATAGACTTTTTTCTTCACTTTTTTTTACTTCTTTGGCATTTTGTTGAACTCTGAACCTTTGTTAAATTTTTCCAGCAACTCACGATTGACTAAAATAGGTCAAATTGATCACAGATGTTCCAACTCTAACTCAGCCTACTGAGAGGAACATTTATTGCTCAGTGTGTGATTTGTAGAAGCAGCCAGATGGAGGTGGTTTCGACTGAAACCACTGAAACTGATCCATTCTTTTGCAGAAAGATAAAGAGGGTTGAGGGAACTGTTTGAAGTTACTTTCGCCGTCTTGCACAAACTGCCAAAATCAGCTCCAGCTGAGGCACTCTCTCTGTATTAAACGTCTCAGGAGCGCTTTCTCAGCACTATCACACTGTAAATTTTGAAAGAAAAAAATTTTAAGCTTTTATGGGAGTACATTAAATTAGTTGAATGAGGAAAAATTTAATACAAATTTTGTTTTAACAGAACCACGTTTTTGCCATCCCTACAAATTCCTTTACATTTGGCATACAACTATGTAGACATGTTGGTGGTAGTGCAATGCTTTGGGGTTGCTTTGGAGTTTCAGGATGTGGTCAGCTTGCGCTAAATGATGGAATCACAAATTCTGCTCAGAATAAGAAAATCCTCAAAGTGAATGTCCAACCTAAGGCTCAAACTCACATTGGTTATGCAGCAGAAAATTGATTTGAAGCACACCAGCAAGTCAGCTTCTGAATGACTTAAAAACTAAAACAAAACTAAATTAAAGTTTTGGAATTAACACCTAAATCTATATTACTGGTTACTGTCTTTATGTGTCTCTGGAGGATCAGGTCTGAATCCATCACTAGAGGTCTGGTCTGTATCTGTAATAAATGAAGCTGTGTGATGACTTGTGGTTGTTCCTCTTGCAGTCCAAAAATATGTTTTTCAGTTTTCCTTCTATTCAGCTGGTGAATGTTATGGCACTTCCATTTTTGATTTGAAGTTATCCAGGTCTTGACAATGGATGGATAGGCATTATTGTGTAGGGGAAGCTGGTGTTTATCCATCACAGGAATACACAGAGACAAACAGAAAGTACAACAATTTTGGAATATGGGAGGAAGCCAGAGTACCCAGACAGACCCCCTGCATTTAAACTCCATGACCTTCTGGCTGCAGGATAGCAACAGTGCTACTCCACCTGTGGATTCTGCTTTTTCTGCAGTTACTGTTTCCCGTATGCTCTCTCCTTCATTTCGTGTTTCTACCAATACCTTCTAGTTTGCGTGCAAAACCAGTTGCTTTTGCTTTTGCTTCTCTTAAGTCAAGACCCAGTAGGCGTCAAGTGTCACAACGGCCTCTTTTAATACGCAACCATCCTTCTACATCACAGGATATTGAGCTTAGTCACCTCAGGTCCTGCTTACAGGAATTCAACATATTTTATAGCTTACTTCTCTATTTGATGAGTCATTGAATGATGCATGATAAACGGAACATGTTTAGCACTCGTTTCTCATCACAGCTTGAACTAATGTGAGAGGCCACGTGCCAAAAGGGTAAATTACAGTTATTTGGGAGTCAAATCACGTTGTTATACAGACCTACTGTATAGTGCTTGTATTATGAGCGCACCATCTCTTGTTATTGTTCTCACCTCTTCCCCACAGTGCACCCACCGGACCCCTTCCTTCCTCCCCCACACATCACTATTGTCCTCTCAGCGGCTTTCCGCTTTAGGCACAGCGGACTCTGACCTTTGGGCGAGTGCTGCACGCTCTTCTTCTTCCTCCTCTCTCACCTCCTCCCTTTTGCGCCATCTCCCCGCTTTGGCACCCCTAGCTGATGCCGACAGCTAAGTAGCGCCAGCCTCCGGCTCTGCGTACCCACTCAGTCAGACAACCCGAGAGGCTGCTGACAGCCGAGATCAGATGGGTGAATGTTGCAACACTTTCTGCATTGTGTACATGAAGGCCTTGTGGTTTGGACTGTCTATGCAGTAAGGTATAGGGAGGAGTGTTTCACAATGGCCTTTCTCTGAACCTTTAGCCAGAGAGGAGCACTGCAATCTTATCTAAGTGTTTCTGGGTCACAGTCACGTCACTTTCATCTTGACATTTTGTTGCCGATGTGATAGTATCATGCCACACCATGTTGTCATCAAACTTTTTCTGTTGTTCTTCTACTTATGGCTTGTTTTGCTCCTCATATGCCTCAGGTATTCATGCCCTCATTCCTTCTTTCTCCAGAATTGTGAAGCGGGACACTGCAAAAATAAATAAATCTTTTTGGTCTAGTTTCTAGCGTATAATATCTTAGTACTTCAAATAAGACAAAACTGACTTACAAGTAACAGTTAAGAAATATATAAGATCTTGTCTTAAGTAAATAATTTCTTGATATTGATGAAAAAGCGAATGTTTTTCACATTATATGCATTTTGCATACCTTACATAACTTCTCTGACTTTCTTTTTTTTAACATGTAAAACACTTAACAGAAAAAAAGAGAAATAATAGAGAAAAATACAAGGAAGACTGGGAGCCTTAAAGTAATAAGAATGTTTTACTTATCTTTTTAACTTAGTGACATGGTGAGTTAATTACATTATCCTACACCCTGAGAAAATAAAGATTTTCGGTACTACACAAAATGTAAAATGTCCTCATGTTATAAGTGAAATAACATGCCAAATTGGCAGTTTATCATTGATATTAAGGAATTATTTGCTCAAGACAGGCTCCTATATTATATATATTGCTGATATGTTACTTGTAAGTTAGTTTTTGCCTTATTTCAAGTGTGCTAAGATCCTATGCACCAGAAACTAGGTCAAAAAACACTTGGTAAGATTTAGTATTTTATGCAGTGAAAGACAAGAAGTTTAAAATTGTCCTGCATTTAGCTTCATCCATCGTTGAGTTTGTGCTCCACTGCAGTGGAGGCAGCTACAGGCCTGGTCGCTGCACTAAAATGTTTGGTGACCTCTGGTTAACAAGAAGGCTGCTTCCTTAACAGTCGACCTGTTTTCCTCTCACAAGCAACCAGAGTTGTTTATGTGCATCTGCAGTGGTTGTGGCTGTAACAGCAGCGGTTTTAAGTCTTTACAGCTCAGTGAGTTTCAGAAAGCGAGAGAGAAAGCGAGAGAGACAGAGAGAGATCTTATTTTTAAATACTCCCCCTATCATGATTCTAAATCTGGTCGTTTTTGCCTCTCCACTCCTTTGAATCGTCTTTTTTTAAGCCGGGTTTCGCTGATGCAAACCACTTCACAAGAACATGGAGTTTCTGTGCATACAGCCCCTTGTTTTACGTTGCAATTGAAACAGGATGTGGTGGTTCTTTGCGTTTCTTGCTTTCAGTACAATTATTATGACCTTAAAGCATGTGATGGGGCCCAGGTATGGTGACTGCATGGCTGCTGCTGCTGCTGAGGAAGGAGGAGGAGGAGGAGGAAGACGAGGAGGAGGAAGAGGCGAGCAAAATAGCCCCACCAGCAACACGCAGCAGCACCTCCACCAAACCCGGCCCGTCCCTTCTCACTATCACTCACCGCTGTTGAAGCTTCCTGTAAGACCTGTGAACTGTGGTTTCAAGTGGAAAATGTCACTGGGCACTTAGAAGAAAACAGAAAAGGGGCGAGAATGACGAGAGAGAGAGAGAGAGAGGGAGAGCTGATGTAACAGTCAGTCTGTTCTAGTAGAGAGAAAGAGGTGCAGAGAGGAAAAATTAGAGAAAGCTAATCATCAGGCCAGAGGAGGACTACGTGAGGATGTCATTCCTCTTGCCGACCACCTGCTATCAGGATACATAAGGTAATTTTTTTTTTAATTTCCCAACTCTGCTCAGGAAAAAAACAAAAATGCAAAAGCGAAAAGTCAAATTGAGCATGTTTTCTGTGCAAATTTCTAAATAAATGCACTTATTACTTTTTCAACACAACACCATGGCGTAGTTCTGAGTCACAGTGGTGAGATAACTCTTCTCTGTCTGCTTGACTTAAAGTGACAACATGTAGACTTTCCATTCATAGGCGATGCCAACTTTGTAGAAAAACACCAGACGCTAAATGACACTGAATGTAGTCGCTGTTTTTTATGGAGCGTGATGTTAATTGGTTTACAGTGGTAATACAGGATAAAGTGAGTCATTATAGTCAAGTTGGAGCTCTTTCTGTTATAGAAGACTTACACAGTTCATTCATTTCATATGAATGTTTGATTTTTATTGATCAATCTGAACCCATGAAATGTTTTAAAGGCAACAATTGGTTGAATAACTGTAAATTTAATGCAGTTTCTCTAATGCACAGAGTCAAAACTATATATATATATATATATATATATATATATATATATATATATATATATATATATATATATATATATATATCCTTTAAACCTCATGTTAGTATTTAGATAAATGTGGCCTGTGCAAGTTGGACATTTGGTAAAACCTTTACCAAAAGCTTTACGTTATTTTGGTAAAACTCTGTATTCTGTCCAGCAGGGTGGAGTTGTGGCTAGAAATACTAAAGATAGATTTAATGCCTGGCTTTTAAGCCTACGTCTGCACGTTTTTATATCGGGATGATGCCAGGTCCATTCCAGAAACTTGGTTTTGGTGCTGGTGCTGTCAGAACACCCAGCCGTGTCGACGCAAGCCGTCACCTCCAAGCGAAGGAAATGAGTCAGGATGCTTACGAACGACTCAGGAACCACACAGTCTGCTGTGAACTGGAATACACTGGCGCTTCGGTATCAGAACCGTCCACCATATAGAGAGGCTGCCAAACAAGGAAGATGTGACAGCTTACAAGCTGGACTGAAATTTGGTAAATGTCGTCTGGAGAAACGTTTTGTGGTCGGATGAGACGAGGCTTCCAAAATTAGGAACGTGGCACCAAATGTCACACATGGTGTTGGTGGCATTTGTCCACATTTTTGGTGACATTTGAGCCTTATATGTGTGACTTTTGATGGTGTTTGCGTTTAATTTTTAATAAACTTGATTTCCCCCTCGAATCAAATATAGACAGTGGATGGAGGGATTAACTTGATTGTTGTTTAATGATTTTTTTTTAAAGAGCGGGTCATACGCATCATGCAAACTCTTGGCTTGTCCTCTCAGGATGACTGTTTTTGCTTTCTGCTGTTCCAGTATTCAGTCAAAAGAGCTCAACCTTGTGCGGATTTTGGCTGGTGGTGGCTAGGGGCTTGTTGGGGAGGGGGCTTTCAGGTTTCAGAAACAGGTTACGGAGAGAAACATTTCTTGTTTAGTCTGATTGCATTCACCTGATTTCTGCCCCTTTTCTTCAGTCATGTCGCTGGCCGCGGAGATGCTGTGGTCCCTGTGGATCTCGCTGGTTCTGATTCCAGCTCATTTTCACGAAACCTCACCCGGTACGGATAATTTACTGTCTATTTTTTTATTTCTATTTCTACTAAAAATCAACAGATAAATAAAACTAAAAGTAGTTCCTGCTTGAGCCTAACCAGAGTCCACCGAGTCTAATTTCCTTGTCTGTCGTCTGAAGGACTCGTCTGCACAAATGACTTTGTTAACAACGTCAGCTGCAGCTGGACCGGAGCTGGGCTTGGTTCTGCGGAGGACTGCTCAATTTCTGGAAAGAAGACATTTTGGACTGATAGAGAACCGAGCATAATAATGTAAGATATGACGGACATTTTCTGGAAAAGAGAACATTTCTGTGATTTTTCTTTTCCTTTTTGTTTTGTTGTGTGTGTGTGTGTTTTTTTTGTTTGTTTGTTTTTTTTGTTTTTTGCTGATTAAACTTTAAGCTGTAAGTTTAATCTTTTTTTCTTTTTTTGGTTCTTGTTTTCCAGTAAAAGCTGCAAACTAAAACAACACGGAAATTCTTCTCTGGGCTGCAGTTTCGTCTTTGAAAACACGGTAAGGGGTCTTCTCACTTTTCCACATTTTATCACATTATAGCGACAAGCTTCATATTTATTTCCCTGGAGTTTGTGTTGAACACAAAGCGAGGCCAACTTCCATTTTACAATTGTTCACCACTTTGTGTTGGTCAAACCCAACCAGAAGCTTGTGGTTGGAACCTTGAAAATCCTGTTCCTCTCTGCTTATAAGACATGTTTTTTTATGTGATGGTTTCTGTGCAGACGTTCTCTGGTTATGACGTGATGCCATGCATCTATCTGAAGTGTAACGGGACAAAGGTGGAGGAGATCACAAACTATAAACCAGGGGAACACAGTGAGCTGCTTTCCCTCTCTTAGCTCTCTTTCTGTTGTAGTCTGGCCTCAGGTATTTGTGCAATGGTTGGTTAAATCTTGTTTTGTGTGTGTGTGTGTGTGTGTGTGTGTGCGTGCGTGCGTGTGCGTGTGTGTGTGTGTGTGTGTGTGTGTGTGTGTGTGTGCGTGTGTGTGTGTGTGTGTGTGTGTGTGTGGGGGTGTGTGTGTGGGGGGTGTGTGTGTGTGTGTGTGTGTGTGTGTGTGTGTGTGTGTGTGGACATACAGTTAAAATGCATCCTCCAGGAGCTCCCAGGATCAACATCACTGACAATTTCACCATGATATCATGGAGCCTGGGGGATCCTGTCTCAATGTATTTCACCTCTGGCTTCAACTTCCACCTTCAGACCAAGCAGAGACAACAGCACTGGAGGGTGAGAACATTTATACATGTTTACACTTGTTTGCATCTTGAAATCTGTTTATTTAAAAAGAAATATTGCAGAAAAGTTGAATAAAACTTACCAGTGTGGTAGAAATTTGACTTACGCAAGCTAAAGTGACAAAGGTTTGTTCAGTCACTGTTTTGTCCAGATTTGTCAAAGTGCGCAATCGTTTTTTTTCTTTGCTCAACCGAGATTCTGCGGGGGGTGGGGGGTGGGGGGGGTGTTGCCGTCCCCCTGTGATCCGATTCAACTGTTTGGGAACAACAGCAAGGATACAATCTAAACATTACTCTGGATTTCTTCTAATTTATCTCTTAAATTTCTGCATACAAAGAAAGAACAAAGAAAAAAGCTGAAAATCAACTGCCAAGGCAATGACGAGAACAGAAAATAAACTTGTTTTTTAGTCATGTTCCTTCAGTTTTCACTGTTAGAAAGCATCACTGCAGCTTCGGGTGAGTCTTCTGCATTCAGTCTGATTTAGAAATAGCTACAAAAATGGAAAAATAATGAAAGTTCAAAGCTTCCTCAGGTATTAGTTTCTTACTTCAGCTGTTAGATGGTGAGGCGACAGAGGCAGAAGTTGGCGGTTTCAACTCCTGCTCAGTCTGTTTCAGTCGTCGTGTCCTTGAGCATCATCAGTGTGTGAATGTAGTGTGTAGTGAAGTAACCTGGATGGCATAAAGTGGCACTTGTTATCGCTGAATATTACAATGATCTCGTGCCACTGACCTAGAACGGTGTACTGGGGCCATTTTATATAGAAAAACAAGAGGACAATTCTGAGTTTAAAAAGTTGATTTGCTAGAAAGAAATTTAGAAACTTTGAGATTAACCTCAGAAACTATCTGGAAAAAAAACTCAGAAATTTCCGGGTAAATTGAAAATTTGTTAGAAATTTTTTTTATGGTTATGATTAATCTAAGAAATTTTCTAGAAAAAAAACTCAATCTCAAAATTTTCAACTTTTGGACCTCAAAAATCCAGATTTTTTTTTTTCTTGAAAACTTCTGAGTTTTTTCATGCACAGGCAGATAACAACAAAAACAATGGCGGATAGGGTTGTGCTTTTACACCAAGACCTTCCAGATGACAGATCTCAACCTTATCTCTAAGGCAAAGTCTGGCCATAGAAGAAGCTGATCTTAACCCTTTCTATCTGGAATCTCAATCTTTTGGGGCATGATCCATATCTCTTGACCAAAGGCAAAAGCCATTTGAGAAAATGTGCTTTTTGTTATTCTTTGTAGTCTGCCAACATCTGAGTTTACTGTAGTCTGATGCCGACACCTGTTGTTTTCACTTCCAGCTTAAACTGCAGCTTAAATTAGTGACTGTATGTTTTCGTGTGATGAAATGGGGTAGTGTTCACTTTCATTCAGCTGATATTGTCATAGATCTGAACGCTGACTTTAATATCTCTCAGGACTCCAGAAATATTTCCACGACGAAGCAAGAGGTGAGTTCTGATCCGGGGAAACTAAAGGGCCGCTTGGACGTCAGAGTCCGAGTCAATCCGCTCAGAAGATCCGGCAGCCACTGGAGCGACTGGAGCCCGACAACATCCTGGGAGGATTTGAAAGATGAGAAAAGTGAATTCATTGACCGAAAACACAATTTTTATTCTCACACCTCTCCTACAAGTTTCTTTCTGTGATTTCTAATTTGGGTTTGGTCAACTTTCTGTGTCTGACCAGGTCATTCACCCTCGCCATCAGATCAGAACACAGTGAGGTGGAGCTTATTCGCCCTCGGCTTGTTTCTCGTCGTCGTCATCGTTGTGTTGGCCCACTACAAAACCCGGGGGTAAGTAATTCATCATCCTGATAGGGTGTGTTGGCGTGTTGCCTAAGCTAATGCTGAGCTTGTTTTCCTTCAGGCTGCTCAAAGGGAAGCCGCTACCGAATCCCTCGGAGTACTTCCGAACTCTCCACACCATCCACCAGGGAAATCTGAAAGTAATTATTATGTTCTCAATGCAATAACCGTGTCTGTGTGTGTGCTTGCAAGAGTTACACCAATGTAAGACTGATTGAAACAGAAAAGGGAGAGCAGTCTTTCCTCCAGGGTTTAACTTTACCCGATTTGTGATCAATGCAATCCAGCTTTACTGTCTTTGCTGAAGGACGGTATCCCGACATCGTGATTCAGCCGCTGGGATGAATGGGAATGAAAGCAAAACACTTATCAGGGTTTTGTTTATTTGAAAATAAAAAGTGTCATTTTCCTTTTAACTCACAATTATACACTATTGTGTGTTGATCTCATGAAATCTGAGTAAACCACACTGAGGTTTGTGGTTGTAACATCACTGAAATGTAAATAAAAAAAGTCCTTTTTAAGGCACTATAATTTCACAATCAACACACACTAATGCGCTTTTGTCATCCCTGAACCTGAATTTGCTTTTTGCTTTCCCTGCAGGAATGGCTTAATCCCTTTTCCGGAACCCAGTCGTTCCTCGTCACCCCTTCGTGCGACCAAATCTCCCATGTCGTGGTGTGCGAGGACTGGAACGAGGCGGTGTCCTCCCCGTCTCCGACTTCCATCGCCACAAGCCCCCTTCTTCACTTCCACAGATACCCCACTTCTTGCTCAAACAACAACAACCTCATCTACAACTCGTCATCCCTGTCGAGCTTCTCAAACGTGGGTTACTTCATGTCCAGCTCCTCCGGCGGCGGCTCAGCTCGGACCGACTCCAACCCGGCTTACTTCGCCTATCAAGACAATTTCCAGAACGCTCCCCACAGTCATGGCCTGCACTTCCCCCTGTGCGACCCCCTTGCTTCGTATTCCGGATACGAGAGTCTGAAAAGGGAACCGGAGAGCCCCGACTCTGGTTTTGGCATCATGAAGGAAGATGAAATGATAGAGACACGGAGAGCGATTAGCAGGGAAGGGGAGGAGGTTCTGAATGACCATAGTTCCCCTCTTCTCTTCCTTCCTCTCCACCTTCCCTCTCGCCCTCCTTCCTCTCCATCAGCTCATCCCTCCACGTTGATGCAGCCGTCTGAAAGCCAGCAGATGGATGTTGCCGAGACAGACACAGGCAGTAGCTCAGCTGCTCAGCCTGTCGCTGGCGCCATGTGCAGATCCTCCTCTATGCCCGTGGAACCCTTCAGAACCGGCTATCTAACGCTTAAAGAGCTACAAATGACATTCAGTAACAAATCCATCTAAAAGCTGACCTTAGAAACTTTGACTCATTGTCAGGTTCAAGAAGTGTTTCTAAGGAGAGAAAACAGGGGGGGAAAAAAGCCCAATTTGTCACAAAAATTCAAAGATAGACGCAAAGTAGTCTATCTACTTTCTACTACTTGAGGACAGTAAACTGTCCACGCAATTTTTTAAGTCATCTGGCTGAAAGTGGTTTGGAGAAGAAGAAGAAAGGAAGAAGTTTGTGTGGTTTATCTCAGATCTCGTAATCACAGAAAGCATAACTGACATAAACCTAACTCAAGACGTCCCTGTCTGATCTCATGGTGTCAAGAGTCCCTGAGGAAAGCCAGCCCCCGATACTGCGGCCATTTTGCATTTTGCATCCCCAGTTTTTACAAATCTCACCATATTTTTGTGTACTCGGCTTGCAAAATTGGATTATAGGTTGCGCATGTCATTTATATGATCTAACACGTGTGGGTTTTCCCTAACAACCTCAGTCTTTAGCAGAGACTGCATTGGCTGCTGCATCTCCCCATTCTGTCTGCGTCACATGGCCCGCTCTGCAAAGCAAATCCCTATAGGCTCATGAAGTAACAGAATGGATTTTTCTATGAGCTTTGTCTGCACACGACTAACTAGAACGGTGACAACAAATCGTATCAAAACAGAGAGCAAACATGCTAATGTTAGCCTAGCACTACAGCTAACTTTTCTGGATAAAAACAAGGTCATCAGGAGCAAGATGTAAGTTTATGGAAGACTAATTGTGCATTGAGTCACATGCAGCTACAGAAATAAACAATAAAAAGATGCTTGTTCCCAGATGACATGTTGTTGGGAAATGATGGCATTCCTCTGTTGGCGCAGCAACTAACTAGGATAAAATACGTGCAGCTGTCTATAAACGCAGAGATTAGAGACTGCAGCTCCATTTGTAAGTGTGCCACAAGTTCGTTACTAATGTAGACCATCTGCAGCAGACCCATGGTATTCCCAGGAGGTTGAGACCACAATGGTCCATAAATGACTCAAATCTGCAAATGCTTGAGACCTTCCCCACCTAAAAATTGCCTATAACTAACTATTTAAGTAGTTGAAACACCAAATATACTTTAATATCCACTGATACGCGCAGTGGAAGCCATCTTAGCACTACCGCAGAAACCAACACCCACAATGTTAATCGTCTTCAACACAAAGGAGAATGAATAAGGCTCCTCCATTGGGTTCTTTCTAAATACCAGCCAATAGTGTATCAAGAAGCATTGTCTCTTGGTGTTTCAGCTTCCCAAGCTTTGTTTGCTTTTGAATAATTTGAAATGATCAATGAAATAATTGCAGTTTGGCAAATTTTCTGCAAATATTTTGGAGTCACATTCCACAGTGAAAATCTGCAAAACGGTGAATCTACAAATTCTGAACCGCAAGTAGGGGTCCATTGTAATACTGATAATGCATTATTGTAAAGGCTATAAATGGCTTTTATTCTTTTATCAGACTGGGAAAAATCCTAAGTACTATCACATCAACTTTTTCTGTGGCTGCTTTTTTTTTCTTTCAAATATATAATATAGACGAGGTGATCTGAACTGTTTTTCTCACATCATGAGAAATTTTTAAAGATGGTGAAACCTAATAAATGAGCTGCTAAGAGCTGCATAGATGTAAGGGGAAGAAAACGCTGATAAATCTGTGCTGGTTTAACTTCACTGCAAATTTTTACTGTACTATATTGTTTGATCTGCATTAATTAGTTATCTACGTTTATCCTCAATAAAGACAAATACAACAGCTGCTGTTGGTTCTGGTATAAATGGTGCCCTTGTTGAGACCCTTCTTCTAGGCCAAACCCCTATAGATCCTCCTGTTTTTCGCAAATAGTGAGTGATTTGACCAAAGTTGCAGATTCAGAATGCTTTTATTGTCATCATAGAGAAGTACAAGGAAATTTTCGTTTCAGTACAGTCCGTCCAAAGAAAAGACAAACAACATTTGATATGGGAAGACGGTGCCTGAGGTTGCATGGGAGGCACAACTCTTTTTGACAATTTGACATCAAAAAGCTTTTAAAGATGTTCTTGTTTTACAAATAGACCTTCCGTCAACCAATTGGGTCGGGTATGGGGGATGGTGCCAGTCTCCAGTACTTGCTGGAGGAGAGGCAGGGTACACCCTTGGGAGGTCACCAGTCAGTCACAGGTTATCAAACAGAATTTCACAACTCTTAAATGACATTTTAAAAGGATCTCTAATAAGTTTAAAATATTCATAATAATGTCAGATTCTGGCATTATTGTGCTAAAATCTTTGACAGATTCCTTTAGAAATCAGTGACATTCTTTTTATTTAGCTATAAAAATCAGAAACCAACATTAACAAGTTACCATGAAGGTGAAGAGTGATGTGGACCCCGGTAAAAGTGCTAATATATTTTTCAAAAGACTGGAAAATAATGGATTTTACCCTGGATACAATGGAAACGTGCTGCACGCGCAGAGAGGAGGAAAAATACCGATTAAATATCGTCATTTTTTTTTTCTTATAACGATCTTTCATCGCATCTCATTCATAAAAATTCGTTTTTACCATGCTTTGACAAAAACACAGATTTTCTTCTCTCTGTCTTGGAATCTGCTGCTTTTAGACACTCTTCGGTTCTTCAAATATCAATATGACTACAGCGTTGCTCCAGAATTGAGTCATGACAGACTTTTGATATCTTATCAGTCCTACTATCTACACACCCGCCGCACGATAGAAAATCTCAGGAGGCATCGAAACGAGCGTCGTCCACACCGATGCGCTGCTAGCTCAGAGAAAGCCAGCTGGGTTTGTTGTTCCTTTTGGTGCCACCTCATATCTTTACATTTAAATCACCTCGTGTGCTGCTATCCTGCTACGTTCAGGTTAGCAGGTGCCGCAGATTCCGTACCAAGCAGCTCACTTTCAGTAAGTCACTGAGGTCAATGATATTTGTGTTGTCACTCTCCTCCTCTCTGTGCGCGCGGCACGTTTCCGTTGCTCACGGTGACATCTGTACAGAGACCGAAGAAAACCGAGAAATGGGTCACCAAGTCACTTCCTGTGTCGATGTGGAATGAGGGCTGAGGGGTGGGCAAGTGTTGAGAGTGAGTGTGGGAGAGCTGTGTGTGTGTGTGTGTGTGTGTGTGTGTGTGTGTGTGTGTGTGTGTGTGTGTGTGTGTGTGTGTGTGTGTGTGTGTGTGTGTGTGTGTGTGTGTGTGTTTACATGTCCTGTCAGGTGGTCCTGGCGGTGTGTGCGTGTATGTGTGCGAGTGAGCGTATGTATTAGAGTGGTTTGACATTTAACTCTGACACAACCAGCGACATCCGCTCACCCTAGAGACAGTTTATCATATTTAGCCATCTAAGTACGAAAACACCTGAGATGTTCGTTTTCATCAACATTTCTACCATTTGTCTTTTTTTTTTTTTTTTTTTTGCGCAACACTTCCCCACACTGATTTTATCAGGACAGCTTATTAAGTCATTCTGATACATTCATGTGCAAATTAAACCTCTTTTCCCCCCCAGGTGCTGTTTTAGATATTAATGCATTCAGACCCATTCACAAAGCTTTATACCAACTGTAGAAATCTGAAAATAGCAGTCTCATTTTCACAGAATTAAACAGTCTAACCAAATACGAATGTGAATATCTACAAAAGAGCTAGCAGTTGCCACATTCATTTGTACACCTGTGCAAAATCATTGCATGTTTAGTTTTATGTGTGAAGCGGAGATGAAATTTTGACAGCTATACTGAGGCGTTTATGCAGGAACCCAGAGTTGTGCTGGTGTGGTCAGATGTACCACAGATATATGAAGCGTGACTGTTTTTCTCATGTGCAGAGCCTTGAAAATATATTTATACACCCTCCCCCCCCACATTTATCACATGCTGCAGTTGAGATGTTATCTGATAGGACCACAGAATAATAATAAAAAAAAGATTCAATCAGTTTTGAAATTAAAACCTTAATAAAAGTGGTTTTAATTAAATATACTTTTTTTTTTATGTTTTTGTTTTCTTAGCCCCCTTTATTCACGAATCTCTAAATAAAATCCAACCACGTGACCCATTTATTTTATTAATCAGAGCCAATCTGAGTGGAATTTCTTATCCAGTTTTATTTTTAGATTTTTAATTTTAACATAAATATCACACAAAGACATGAGAAACTGCAATGAGACCCATCAAGAAAAGAAAAACAAAGAAAAGACATTAAGGTTGTTTGATACAGGAGATATTTATTATGACTAGATGGAAGATCAGATTGTTTGATAATTTTGATGTCTTAAATTTAAAAAAATACATAAGATTTTTGTAAAGAAATAGAGAACAAAATAAATAAGCAACAAGAATCGAAAAGTTTAATTTATTATCCAAAACAACACAGGATCCATATATCTTTGGTGTCAGCCTTTATTTTTAAATGTTAGAGGATCTGTACAGAATAAAATCTTCATATCGTAGTTTTTCCAATATCAGTCAATCAAGTTTATTTGTATAGCACATTTCAACAACAACACAGTTCAAAGATGGGTTTTTTTTGTTGTTGTTTTTTTACATCAAGACAAAAATAAAAAGTAATAAAAACATCATACAGTCACCAATTGAGAAAACCAGAAACAAACATTACATTTTGTCATCAATAGACATCATATATATTGGTAAATATTTAATTTATTATGGTTAAAAGGTAACTCTAAACAGGCGGGGGTTTAGCCTTGATTTAAAAGAACTCAATGTTTCGGCTGTTTTGCAGTTTTCTGGAAGTTTGTTCCAGATTTGTGATGCACAGAAGCTGAAACTGGGGAAAAACTCCACCTGAGAGCCACTTAATGTCGATATAAATCCAGCAGTTCTGTTTCTGGCTGTGGAGGTTTGTTGGAGAACAAACAGCATCATGAAGATGAATGAAGTCAGAACGCAGGTCAGGCAGAAGGTTGATGAACAGTAAAAATAATAAAGAGATATTTTATATGGTCACAAGTCCAACATGTGTAAGAAGATTCTCAATGCATGTCAGAAAGAAAGAGGATGTAAAAGATGAAAACAAAGCAGAGGTTCGTCTTCCTGCAGTACAGCGACCGCAAGAGCTAAAATGTAGGCGTTTAGATGATGTGTCGGAATGGCCCAGTCAAAGTCCAGACTAAAAAAAAATGACAAAAGTGCGAACGAGTTTGATAGCTATAAATCCCAGCTGACAGCGCAGAAAAGAGCAGCGACAGACGAAGACGCTCCGGACTTGTTTTGGACCTCTAACCCACAGGCAGGACGCGAGGACGGACCCGGATGAGCGCCACCTGTTCGTCTGTGAGCCACAGCGACCGCAAGGGACAAACTAGTTTCTCAAGAACACCCAAAACATGTCCAGAACATGCGCAAAAAAACAAAACCAAAAAAAAAAAAACCCTGTTTGCAACATAGAAGCACATGAAAATAAAGAGAGCGAGAGAAACATGTGTTTCGCACGCATGTTCTCTTGCATACGTGTGCTGCAGGCCGAGAGGAGCCAGACGAAACGTTCTCACCGGCTCTCTGTCTTTTTTTTTTCTTTTTTCCTGAGCTAAACCACAAGAATGCTTTGAGGTCTGAAGTTTGAACTCACCTCTGCTTTTTTCAGTTTGAATGCACTTCCCCTCTTAATCACGCTGATGCGTACGAACAACATATCTTGAAGAAAAATGAGAGTGGGGTTGCGGTCGGAGGGGGGCTTCGGCGTGTGGAAATATCTTAATTTCACCACAAAAAAATCTCTTAACCCTTGAGATCAACAGAAGAATGCGAATATCTGATCTACTTTTGACCGCAGGCCCCAGCTGTTTGCTCTGTTGCTTCTTGTGAGTCGGTTACATGAGCTCCAAATTCTGCTGTGGTCTGCAGACAGGAGAAAATGCTTCCACTGCAAGGTGGGAGCTCCTGACTTCATTTATCGTGGGGACTGAGAGACGACATCCAGCTGGGGACCTGTAGGAACTCCAGAGGAGACTGAACTTGGACTAAACTCGAAAGGATAATAAAAACATCACTGCAATGTTCAAAGCACCGTATTTTACGGACTATAGAGCGCACTTCATAAGCTGCACCCACAAAGTTAAAAAACAAACAAACTGGAAACGCACATATAAGCCGCAGCGGGCTATAAGCCACTGGTATCTCCGTCGCTCTCAGTTTTCCACAATCTGCTATTAAGAGCGCAGCCCTGCGTCTCCAACGCCGAACCATGGATTCGTTCACAGTTTACATGCAGCGACTATCGATCTGAACGACCAGCTCGATAGCCTTCAACTTAAAAGCTGCAAAATATGAACTTCTTCCTGATGAAGAGGTATGAGTTTGAAAACATTTCTCCGTTGTGCCTGCTGCTAGCAAGTGCTTGTTCCAATTTTGACTTCCAATGGTTCACTTCCTGCTAAAGCGCCCCCTGGTGGTTGAAGAAAAATCCACAGAAAAGCAGTATGTTTCAAAACGTGGGAAAAAAAGTAGCGGTTTATAGTCCGAAAAATACGGTATTAATGCTGCGTTCCAGTTTTACTCTGAACTGCGAAATCCTGACTTCTCAGTCGGAAAAATCCTGACTGTTACGTGTTCCCAATCCAGATTTCCCACTGGGAAACTGAGAGCAACTCCGACTCCCCCCCCCAGTTACAACTTTGCGTTTCAACATGGCCGCTCCTCGCATCAGCAGTAGTGGTGGTGGGAAACGTGTTTATTTTACAAGACACGTGGTAAAAGTACGCCTAAAAATCAACGTTACATGTAGCGCCCTGAAACGCAAAACTGAGCAAATTCAAACTGCTGTTTGCTTAAATTACGTTTGAGGGCGTCGCCATCTTGAAATCCCAACTTCTTCACTAAGAGTTTCCACTTCCCAGGTAAGTGGAGCGCAGCGTAAGACTCAGCTGAGGATTTCAGAGGGTAACAAGTGACTAACAAGTTGCTATTTTTGGCTAGAACCAAAACCAAAACAATCTATACCGAGATCATCCTTTACCCAACCATTGGTACGGTTCCAAACGAACCCTACAGCAGATTATTTGCGTTGCTCTGATACAGCAACCAGGAGAATACTGAAAAGTTTTTCAAAAAGCATGAAGCCTTATACAATTCTCGGGATGTCAAAAAAATCTGTTCATTTTGCTTGAAACAGCGACCAGAAAAACACTAATTTGTGGATAACATCCTCTGTGTTTTCACATGCAGTCTGGTTGGGGGTCATTGCTCATTTGAAAAACTTCTTTTTGCCCAATGTTTAACTTCCTGGTTGATGTCTGGATATGTTTCTTTAATATCCGTTCATTACGTTTTTCTTCCCCAACAATTTGAATTGTTTTGTGAAGCACACCAGTCCCTCCGGTTGCTTTGAGATTAAAGACTTCACAGAATCTTTAGCTTTTCTCCTGAGGTTGATTTGAACATTTTACACCAAAACTTGTCCCATCTTTGAAATGCAGAGCCCGTTCTGGTCCCCGTGACTGTCTGAAGGACATAATTGTGTGAAGAGATGAAACAATTATAAGTTAGGGATGTGAAATGACGCCCAGGGATGAAGCAGAATCTCTTCCTTAAATTTTGTGGGTTAACCAATCAGAAAACAGCATATCTGAGGAAGGTAAATCTAGATCAAGTCGAAGGTTGTGAATTAATCCAGAAGCGTACAAATCCATAGCATCAAAATCTGGGAATAAAGATCTCAGTGGATGCAAACTTCTGAATTTGATGAAATAAAAAAAGAATTCGGTCTCATTTTCTTGCCATTTATCAAATAGAAGTAGTTTAGGTAACCCGAACAGAAAGCTTTTAGTCTAATTTAATGTTAGAAAGTGAGAGAGAAAAAAAGGATTTCCCTTTTTTTACATAGAGTACGCCTGAAAAATATGGGTTCAATTATATACACGCATTTCATGTCTGCCTTTTAGTTTCTGTGATTTGTCTTATGTAATCCTTGAGGCAATCGTCCTCCCTCCAAGCAGCCGAACTCAAAACTCCACTCCAGAGCTAATCAAAACATTCCCTTTCTGTTTCCCCTCGTCTTTCCGCTGGATTCCATCGTTCCTTGCAGCTTGGCTCTCTGGAAATTTGAGAGGAATTCAGTGCAGGAGAAAGGCGGACCCTCCAGGGAGCGACGGGCGGCTTCCTGTGTGTCCAATCCAGAAAGTGTTTATCAAGGCTTCATTAAACCTGAGCAGCAGTTGAAGTGAGATTTTCCCATCAGACTGGGCGCTTTTCAGAGTGATTAAAAACATTTCAAAACGATCAGGCATGAAAATCATACTCCACGCTTTTAGTTATTGGAAAAACGCACGATTCTGCCACTCTGTTTGACTCAGGGGTCAGCAGGAAACGGCTGAGCTTTGATCACCAGCTGGACGCTGCTGTTACATAAACGGTCATGAAGGAGGGATCAGGAGAAAGAGGGATTTCCTCTCGGGGAAACTTCACTCACTCTTACAGAAACACGGGAAAGCTGCGGTCGGGAATCTGCCTCCTGAAGCCGAGGTGAGGATCACTAACGTCCACTTTGTCTGGGTGATCAGTCTGTTAAGCTGCAGGTGCGAAACTGCTGCATGACACCGACATGAGGATTGGTTTGAAAAATAAGAAAATAAAACAAAAAACTATTGAGTGGGAAAGGGAAGCGGCAGGAGGTTCCTTCTTTAAACTTTTAAAATCTTGGTTTGATAACATAGCTGCATATATGGGATTTGTCACAGAAGACTGCTGTTTAGGAGATGCGTTCAGTAAAAACAACAACCTCACTGTTATGTAATGTGCTGGTGATGAACACCGAGCAGCCATCTGTGTTTCAAAGAATCTCCACAGTAGATTTATGGTTCGAATGAAATGATAAAAAAAACAACAACACGTTTTTGGGACGAGCTGGGTTAGCTTAGTTTGAGCAAACTGCAGCAAAAGTTGAGTTTTTATAGTCCAGGCTCTAACTAAATGAAAGGATTCACCCAGAAGGGTTTGTTGTTTGGAAATAAAAAAAAAGAAGTAATCCATCCAGCACATCTGGTCATGACTAAAACAAGTTGCACTCCTCCTTCTGTGCGGTCGTTTGATTTGATTCAAGTAAAAAAGTTCCTTAAATCCAGTCGTTTCTGGAGGACAAACCTGTCCAACTCAAGCCAAATTATACAGAATCCATTCCAGTGTGTTAAGTTTCAGATTGAATGAGGTGAAGTCTGGTTTTATGTTCATTAGAAAGCAATATGTCATCAGTTGATCGTCTTCTTCTTTCATATTGATAAAAAGCCACCTATCTTTGCAGCGATGCCTCCTCCTAATCAAGCATGTGGTGACAGAAGAGAGGAAATCTTTAAATTTTAACAGAACCAGACTGGACTTATGTGGGTTGACAAGAGACGTAGCAATAAAGAAAACAAGAAAAAAAAAAACAACAACAACAATGATGCAAGGAACCAGGCGTACTTTCAACATGAAAGAAAAACAAACTTTATATGACGCAGCCCATATGTATTAGCACATTGACGCAGCCCACATCAATGTGCTAATACAGCCATTGATGTTTTTTGGGCTTAAGTTCATCTTATGGACTTATTTACATTAATTTAACTTAATTCTTTTGCTTTTGCTATGCCAACTTACTTTTTTGTGTTCATTTAACTCAAAACTTACACTAAATAGTTGAATCAAATTAATTGAATTGCTTCCATAGGTAACAAGCAATTCAATTAAGTTTATCCAACTTAATTTAAGTTTAACAAATTCAGTATATTCTAATCATCCAATTCAATTTGTTAATTTTATTTAACAAATTTATTAAGTATGTTTAAGATAACAGATTTAAGTCACTCTTACTCAAATCATTTATTTTCTTCCAATAAACATTTAAAATCTCTTTGTCTTAATTCTACAGAAAGTCAACCAAACTTTTAAGTAGTTCCAAACTAAATATTTTGGAAAACTCTTTTTACAGTGTCCTCTAAATACACTCTAATTTAAAAGTTACAAATCTTTTCCTTAAAGGACCTTTTTGCTTTGACTTTACTTGAAATAATTAAGTTCAATATTTGTATCCCACGTCTGACCATGACTCAAGCTGACCAGGGACAGATTCCTGAGTAAGTGACTGTGGCTCTGTGGGTAGAGCAGTCGTCTTGTGATCGGAAGGTTGTAGGTTCAATTCCAGCTTCCTCCTGCCGATATGGATATTGGTGTGTGAATGTGACTCTAACTTTTGTTTTCCTGGAACTATAGAAATGTCTCATGAAACTCAAAAATATGTTTTCAGAGGAGAGAAATCCTGTCTAGATCCGATCGGTCTGAATACGTATGATTTTGATCAAATACTCCAGAAGATTCCTTTAAAAATTTGTCAGAATATTCCTTTAATGTAAGGTGGTTAATCAGCTTCCGATGCCAGCGTCATCAGCCAGCATCAATATTGTCTTGCAGTACTCACACTAGACACAGGGGGCAGCACTGATTCCCACTGCATTGACACGCAACACGCAACAGATACTCTTTTAGTTTGCGCATGATTTTTGTTTTTGTTTTGTTTTCTTGTCATGTGGCGCCCTCCTCTGGCGTGCCGCCCTGGGTGGATAGACGTCAAGGGTTTTGGAAACCAGGACCAGTGAAAATAAAGAAAAACATCCTCCAGACTAAATACCTTATATGTCCATATTTGAACTTATAATCTTGGAATTAGTTGTTTGGAAAAGATGCGGAAAGACTTTTCTAACTTCTTTCAGTCTTCTCCTTTAAGTTAGTTGCTGTTTATTCGATTTATTTACTGCTATTCCTGATTATTTGTCTTTATAAAACATTAAGGAGGACGCTTTTGCTATGCCAAAAGCGTCCTTTTGGCATTTTGAGGATTATTTTCATATTTTGATATGAAAATAATCCTCAAAAACCCAAAGTTGTCCATCTGCGTTTTTTGTGTTATTACATCAGGTAAAAATCATCCTGGAAAATGATTTAAATCACATGTGTCAAACTCAAGGTGCGGGGGCCAAATCTGGCCCACCTTAACTTTTTATGTGGCCCTCTGGACTCTAGAGGGAGACATAAATGGCACCGTCAAGATAACAGTATGGTTAAATATTGTTTTATTTACCAAATCAAAGCAGTTTTTATCTGTTTACTGCCAAATTACATCAATCAGTCCCTCCACTTTTCACGAACTATCGTGGAAATTCACGCAAGATCAATAAATCCCTACATATTTTATACGGTGAGTAATACAATGTCACATTTCCCATAAGTGCAAATATTTCAAAATTAGCAACCACAAACACTTGATTTTTATTGCAAAAAAATCCCCCAAATCAATTCCGAAATCCTGGAAGGACTGAAAAGATGTTCAATATTGCTTAATTTTAAGAATTTATTTATATTTTAACATTTTGTTGACAGGTTTTAGCAATCAATTATAACACAACCAGTGTTCTGAAATATCATTCATGATCTTGATTTGGCCCAAAATCAAACAGAGTTCGACATGCCTGATTTAAAAACATTATTACAATCTCAGATCGATTATATTTATGCACACGGTTATGACGTAATCATGTGCTAGAAAGTGTCCTAGTCTCTCTTCATTCAACCTGGCACATAGTTGGAAAAGCCTTTGTTTTAATTATTATAACTTAAGTGATATACTTTTAAGGACATGCAGCATTTGTCTGAAGCTAATTATTATGCATTCCTGTATTGTAATTGTATTTACAATAATAATCTACATATCTCTGCAGCCTTACGGACAGTCATGTTGGGTGTCGTCCTCCTCCTGCTCTCCTCCTCCTCCTCCTCTCCTGGGGTCACGGTTCCTCCTCCCAACGCTCCCTGCAGTAGATGCTGTGACCACATGCCGCCAGCAGAGGGCAGCGGAGATCCTCCGACACGGGCGGAGTTCGGCCAGGTCCCGGAGATTCGCACCCACATCGACATGACTATACTGAAAGGTGACTTGTTGCAAACGTGTTTTTTTTCCTTTTTTTTCTTTTTCTTTAAAGCCGGAAATTAGAAATGAACTCAAAGAGAGTATTCCTCCACAAACCTGATTAATCAGGATTCACATATCCTTCATACGTTATTGGGGGTAAACTCAACAAAATATTTGATATTTACTTGCAAAAAAAATTGGAAACCGTGCACTTCATATTTATGTGTCAATTTGTGTTTTTCTACTGCATAAAATCCTAATCAGACAATCAAGTTTGTGATTTGATTAAAATGTGACAAATTAATGTGAATATGTTTTGCAATGTAGTGCTTACTGTAGAGCCAAAAATCCTTTGAGTTTATATTCATTTAAGAATGTAATTTTTAAAAGAATTGCAATATTTGAACTTCTGATGTCTTTAATAGAGAATCTACAGGTTTAATTTGAGGAATAGATAGAGTCCAGTTTACAGCACATTTCAGAAACAAAGCAGTTCAAAGTGCTTAACATCACCATGTCATAATGCAGTCATTATGAAACAGGCAGTAAATATAAAATGATCAAGGAAATACACATCAGATATGGTGCTCAATGTTAAAGTTACTGCTAATCAGGTGTGGTTTTGAGCCCTGATTTAAAGGAACTCAGTGTTTCAGCTGTTTTGCAGTTTTCTGAACTTTTGTTCCAGATTTGTGGAGCATAGAGACTTAATTCTGCTTATTGGATTCATGAGTAAAAATGAAGCGCCGACCGGTTCCCCACAGCTTGCCGAAACTTCATTAGACGAGTCTCGCGTGACCTCCCCGTGACCCCGTCTGCTGCAGGATGTTTTGTGGGTTTTCTTGGAAGCGCTGCCTTGTTTAAAAGCCGCCCACAGAAGGACGTGTCCCTGTTTTTTTTGTGTGCGTGTGCGGATTTGTTATTACGACTTGGTTCATTTTCCTGCAGGAATGTTCACTTTCAGTGCTGCTGATCAGACAGATCAACCTCAGGGTAGATTCTTTTCAGAAATGAAAGCATGTGGAGCTGATGGAGAGCAATAGAGTCGGTTTCTATTAGCCTTTGCTCTGCATTTGGTTTTTCTTGTTTTTGTTAGTAAACCTTAAAAAAAAAAAGAAATTTCCTTCACTTTTTTCTCCAATAAAGTATTTTTTATGCATTCTCAGTGGGTCTTAGCAACTAGTTGTTCAGTTGCATGAGTAAAATGTAACTGACTAAATGTAACTAAAAAGACACAGACACAAATCTGCAGTGTTTGTTGGTTTCAAAAGTTTTATATTGAAACATTTGGAAAAATGTTTCTTTTGACTTATTTTGATATTTTGTATTTATCTTATTCATATGAATTATTTTCATTTTGGCCTTTAAAATACATCTGATTATGTCATTTTTTTTATTATTAAATGACTGTTTTGGAGTAGCATTTTTACTAAATACTGTTTTTACTCTTAATTTGTTGGACGGCTACGTTTTACTTTTACTTGGGTAAAAATATGTTCAACTTGAGTAAAGTTGAACATATTTTTATGTTCAACTACTCTACCCACCTCTGGTCTTAACGCCAACCTCACTCAGGTGACAAAGGAGATCGTGGGGATAGAGGAACCCCAGGGAAAGTTGGACACGAAGGCCCTCCAGGGGCCCAAGGCGTGGCGGGGTCAAAGGGCAGCAAAGGCCACGCGGGTCCTCCGGGAGACCCCTGCAAGCTTCCGCACTCTGCCTTCTCCGTGGCTCGCCGGAAGTCCCTGCACAGCGACGACGCCTACCAGGCGGTGGTCTTCGACACGGTCTTTGTCAACCTCGACGGCGACTTCGACATGTTACTGGGGAAGTTCCTCTGCCGGGTCGCCGGGGTCTACTTCTTCAACGTCAACATCCACACGTGGAACTTCAAGGAGACGTACCTGCACATCATGCAGAACGACACGGAGCGGGCCATCGTCTACGCCCAGCCCAGCGACCGCTCCATCATGCAGAGCCAAAGCGTCATGCTGGAGCTGCGGCCGCGCGACGCCGTGTGGCTGCGCCTGTTCAAGAGGGAGCGCGAGAACGCCATCTACAGCGACGACGTGGACGTCTACATCACGTTCAACGGATACCTCATCGAAGCCGGCGAGGAGTGAGAGAAACAGAGGGACATTTCGGTGACGCGTTTTGAAAATGGAGTTAATTTGCTTAAGTGTTCACGCCGTTTTCACATTTTGCCAACTTACAGCCTCAAACTTCTCTAAATCTCGCGATAAAACAGTAAAATTTTTCTTGCCTGGCATGTCTCAACAAAATGTGCATCATAACGACTAAAACTCCATCAATCTTCCGTGTTTAAGGAAATAATTCCTTCAGCAAACGAGTATTTTTGGCATAGTTTCTAGTGTAAATATCCTCGTGCACTTAAAATTAAGACAAAACTAACTTTTCAGCACCACAGAGGAGCTTGTTTTACGTCATTAAAATATTAATATTGATGAAAATTTTCTAGATATAAGTGAAATAATCTGTCAGTGGAACAGAACATTTTACCTGGACAAAATCTGTCGCCAAGGTGATGTACAGTACTTGTTTTTCTCCACCATTTTGATCTCATCTCAGCAAAACACCTTCTCCTCTGTGTTTACTGTGACCCTTACATGTGGTTTTCTTCTCCACACATCTATATTAACTATATTTATCATATTTTGGTAACATCCAGTCTAACAAACAGGCTAAACTCTTTCAATATGGTATTTGGTTTATTCCATAAAATTTAAATAAAAACAAAAAATTTTTTGCAACATGAATAAAATGTGGAAAAGTTTAAGGATGTGAAAACTTTTGCAGCAGTCGACTGTTTTTTTTCCATTTTTAATTTGGGATTAAAAACCAAAACGTTAAAGGAGACATTATGTTGATGCCTTTTCTGTTGAATTCTCAGCTTGGTTTTGGGGGCCGGCGTCGGTGGTGCTTGTGGTTCATCATCCATTACTGGTCACTCACTCTGCCATGAATTTATAAAACTCATAGGATTAAAGAGGAATAATTTGACTGCCATATCCTTCTTCTGCAAACCAATTTGTTAGAATGGATTATAAAGTTCAGATCCCAAATTCATTTTACACTAAAACATCCGTAACAGCTTCATGTTTACTGTGTTGGAGTCATTTGGGAAACTTTAAGTCAAGAAGCCACTGAATGCAGCAAAACCAGGAAATTCAACCCAGGACTGTAAATTTATGCTGGAAAGAAAATAACTCTCTCTGGGGGATTTTGGCCCGACTTTCATTACAGACATTTCAGTACAACCTCCGGAAAATGTGTTAAATTGTAAAAGATGTACAGGATAGTTAACAATCGTCCTCAGAAATAGTTTTAAGGCTCTATTAAAGTCTTTCAGTGTGTTGACGAAAGGCTAAGAAAATACATGATCTGTGCTGTTCTAGTGGTAACAAATTGTCTGATCTAACTGGCTAATTTTAAAATATGTTCAGGGTTTCCCTCAGTGTATTATAAGCCTGGCGGGCCACCAGGCTTTACTTGTGCCCCCACCAGGCTAATCATTGCTTATTTATTTAAGTCTTTTTAAAATGTTTGCAGTTTTTAAGACTTTATAGTTGGTGTTCATGCGTTAATCTTCCAATCTTTCAATAACACAAAATTATCAAGTGATATTTTCAAATTTCCTGTCAACTTCAAACATTTTTTAACTCAAAAACATGACGGGCCGCTGGATGAATGACTGATATGCGCCCAACCACTGGGCTTAGTGAGTTTTCTGGGGACACCTTGTACGTTTCTTGCCAAAAAGTTTTTTTCTGTGTGTTAGCACAAAACTGAACTCACTGAATTATCTTTCTGAATGACTCGGACTCGGGACAAGAAATAATAAAAGATTATGTTCCCAAAAAATGGCAACAAACAAGATTTTATTTATTTATCCAATAGCAAATGAATGAATGCTGTATAGCTTAAAATTACTGTATACTCTATTCCAACTGACTACATTCATTAGACACCAGAACATTCAACTATGTGAGTCCAAGATGACTGCACCTAAACTGCTTAGCAGATGTGTAAATAAATGAGAAAAGGAAAATCATAACTAAAACCATTATGTTGTGAATGTTGTAAAGTGTTTAAGCTTGAGTGACAAATAATGGACATAAACTCAAACTTGAATAAAATGCCTTTTGTTGTTTTGACTCATCACGATGAAAATCTAGACCAGTTTATAATTTTATCACTATGATCTTTTGATATATGTTGTGAAAAGTCATTCAATTGTACTATTAAAAATATGGAGTGAAATTAAATTGTGTTCCTCGTGTCTATAAGACGATATAGATGAGGTAGCGTCAGAAAATCAAACAGTATTATGTAAGGGAGCACCAGCAGGCGGCGCTGCAGGAGGAAACGGTGCCACTAGTTGGTCAGTAATGTCTCTTCACCAGCCTGCCTTCAGTCTCCATGGTAACCAGCTGTTGTTCCGGATGAATACTAGCATGCGCTTTAACTCAGTTTCACTCTAGGCTAATTAGGCTAACAGCTAATTGCTAGCGGTGCTAGCATTGCACGTCCAGGTGCATTCAGAGGCGTTGCCATGGAGACTTAAAACAAGCTAGTTATTCTCTCATGGGTTTACATCCTTATCTACCAAGAGGCATCATGAGTCATAGAGACAAAGTTAAATATACTTATCAGAAAGAAGAGAAGTTTCTACAAAATATAAGTAATGTCTTACAATGGAGATATTATTCTTATCCAACCTTCAGTTTGTTCAAGTTTCTCTAATATTGTTCAGAATGCTGCTATTTTCCTGTTCCTGTCCAAATCACATACATTTTACATGAATGGCATGTTTTCATCTATTTTGAGGAGAAATTTGCCTCAACTCTTGCTTACACCAAATCAGTGATCCCTAATAAAATTATCTAAAATATTTTTGATTTGCCTAAAAGGAAGTACTGTGTAGATCTAAGATAAATCTTTAAATCCAACTAGCAGTGTCTGTTTGCTGTACTACCAATTCTATGTATTTTTTTTTTTACAAAAAATAATTATTAAAAATAAAATGTACAAAAATCAAAGATGAGTTTTTTCTGTGAGTGATATAAGAGATTCAGGACGGTGTTTTGAATTGATCCAGTTGTAGTTATTTAATTTGACCTCTAGATGGCAGCAAAGCCCCGCTAATTAGCATTTAGTGTGTTTTACTACTGGAATGTTTTAGAGAAAAAATCACGTCCAGGAGCCAGCAGACCCAAGGCCGGAGTAGCTTAACATGTGATAAATGTAGATTTTAACATAGTAGACAAAGCAGACATAGTGAGAACCTAGAAGTCTGTCTGTGTAATAGTATGTCCTATTGTGCTTCATGTTTGTTGTAGGACTTAAAATGGGGGTCGTAGCTCGTTTCTGTAGCTTTAATTAGTGATGTTGAGTTCTCATTTGGATAAAACAGCCCACTCATATCCATTTGTTTTATTTGAATCATAAATAAATTCCTTTTTTGACTTGCAAACATTTTTGTTTTGTTTTTTTCCCCTTTGCCCATTGACAGAAAGAAAAATCAAAAGTCGGAATTTTACACAGGAAACGTCAACAAAGATTAATAGAAAAGGAAAGGTATGAAAATACAACAGGACTTACAGTACAAACACAGCAGAGGTGGACTATATCCACACCCACATCATATGGCCACAAGATGAAGACAAAACTTCCCCTCCGCCCCGTAAACAATTCTGCATAAAGATCAGATTTAAAAATAAAAACATTAACAAACAAACACCAACACGTCTGTGTCTATCACAACAATGAAGAGTCTGAACATCAGCGACATCCAGCATGGAGTGTGACACTATGAACACCAGCACAATGAAGGAGAATCCAAACAAACGGAGAGATTTATAGCAAAGTCCCACGTTAACAGTTCAGCCAAAAGGCTTTGTTTTTCTTTTGGTCCCTAAATACAGTTGAAATCAACACGCAGGATATCAAATATTCCTTTTTGTGAGTCTGTGATCTTAGTAAAAATCAAGTCCTATAAAAATACTTTTTTTTTAAGCTGTGTAAACTTTTAGCAACCAAAGGCACTGTCTTTTCCTCACTTTCATCACCTAAACCCATCGATTTATCAAGACCATAACTAGCCTCACATATTTCCTTTTAACACTATTCATGTTGAACCAGCTTTCAGCTGTGGAGGAGTTCATCAAAGCTCAAAGTAATGCTACAAAAACAATGCAATGCACCACATAATAAACGCAGAATTTACCCCTAAACATGTGGATGCCATGTTTAGGGGTAAATGACAGCATGTAGTTGCAGTCTGCAGGAAAGCGACGGGTACGTCGCTCGTTCTCCATTTTTGTTATTTTCCTTTCTTCTTACCGTAATGTTTATGTTTGGTTTGCTACCAATATGAAGCTTCTAAAAAGTTACAATCTTAAAACCATCAGACCGTTTCTACGTCTTAAAGTCCTTCTCAGAGAAAGTATTTGAAGCATAAAGTAATGCTCCACTCCCCCTGCCCCACATGCTGCTGCACACTGCTGGTCAGCTGGCTGAAAGAATGCTACACCTTCCCATTGATTACAAAAAGACAGAAACTAAAGGTAGCCCTCCATCTTCTTTGTTAAGCGTCATTAAACACATGTATTTCAAATAAAAGTTGATCATGTTGCATTTTTTTTAAAGAAAGAGTTAACCATGTGGAAACGACATAATCTGTCATTTTATTTGCTTTAGCATAAACTCTTATCGGTGTGGAGGTATAACAAGGCTTACAAAGTTACAGCCTTAAAACTGCAAGGGTTTTCTTCCACATTTTGGCTTCAAAAGCATTGCATCGCTGCTCCTGCCGGTCAGGAGGCTGAAACACGGCCACCACACTTCTCCCTTGCTTCAGTTGGGAAAAATACATCCAGACCTGGTGTGAAACTAAAGGTAGTGCTGCTTTAAGACGACTGACTGAACACTAGAAAGGGAAGGTGTGAGCAATGAGCACAGCTAAATTCAGCGGTTGGATTTCTGTGTAGATTTCTGCTACTTTTTCCACCTACATTATAGGCAGCATAATTGAAAGTGTAATAATAAATATGCTATTTTCTGTGAAATTAAAGAGATCCTGTGATTAGTTTTTGTTTTTCTTTTGTGTTAGTACCATAATACTGATATTTTTACTCAAGGTTTTCATACCTTAAGAGTCTCTTAACTGCACTTTTCTCATTTTGTACCCACTTTCACATGTACTTTTGTATAATCGTCTAAATTACTACGTTGTATTCATGATCTGCTGTGTTTAAGTGGCTCTAATAAAGCTTAGAGCGCCCACAGAGTCATTTTGGTAAAAGTAAGTTAAATCTACATGATTCTATGAAATACTAATTTTACCAAGGGATGTAAACTTTCAAGCAATTATGAATAATCTAGCGAGATGGTTTGTTTTAAGGTCGTGAAATCATGACGGCGTGAGTTAACCCAGACCTGTCTGAAAAGAAAAGAAAAAGCAAAGACACAAATGAGAGATTTTCCTTTGAAAAAGATTTTTGAAAAACAAGCAGAGGCACATCTGTGCATTAGTAACCGTAAGAATATGTCTGAGACAAGCCGAGACAAACCCAGGTCACCAGCTGCCTGCCGCTGTGCTTCCTTATGCTGAGGCTACATTGTGGCAACTGGCTTTAAAACTAGCCAGACGCCAGCAGCTGTACTGAGTTTACAGCACGTATTTTGCACGCAGAACCTTGTATAACCGATATAAATTAATCAGCTCGGCTTCAATGCACAAAAACATACTCTTAAAGTGTGGATACGAGGTAAAAAAACCCTAACTTACTTCAACATAAAATCCCTTTCATGCTTAAAAACATTGCACTTTAAACAATGTGACATAAACCAGCTAACTACTGATAGTGCAGTGATAATTCAAGATAATCTAGCAACACCAAAAAAATAATCTAATTGCGTGCAATCACAACCAAAACGGTCTCTGTGCATCGTTTTGTTTTTTAAACAGAGTGCTACCAAAGTGTGTGGATTTAGTCACAAAAGTGGGCACAGACGGCATCACATAAAAACATGGAGGTTAAAGTCCCTAAAGAGGGCAGAGGGACACACACCTGAATGTAACTGCATGCTTCTTCTGTGACTTAATGAGGCAGAAATGACGCCATGAGTGTTTCTAATCATGTGCACATTCAGTCCAGCAAAGACACGGCGCCTCTCGCTGGCCGTTGGGGCTGCGGCGCCCGCTCTTGTGATTTTAAAAACTACATTTTGCCCTTGCGTTTGCGCAAATCACTCGTTGAGGATGGACTCTGGCCTGTCGTAACCAAAAAGCCGGAAGTCGGGCTCGTAGAGCTTGTAGAGCTGCCGGCGTGCCTCCACAGGCACCGGACCGAACCAGTCCGTCTCCCAGCTGCTCGCCGTCAGGTTCCTCTGCGAGGTGGGGAACTCCACCACGTTGTCCACCCGCAGCAGGCGCAGCAGGTGCTCGGCGTCCTCCTCCGCCGTTTCCAGGTGGCCCACGAAGTCGTACTGGATCTGGCACGGGTGGCAGAGGCGGTACACCTGCCGCCAGTGCTCGTTGAAGGGCATGTCCTTCTCGGTCTGCGGGTCCAAGAGGTACTGGGTGAAGTGGGAGAAGGACGGGCGGGCGCCCAGAGTGAAGGCCTCGTCCACGGAGGCCGGAGGCGTGGGCTGGTTGGCGTAGCGGCGCAGCATGACTTGTGCAAAGCGCCGGTAGAAGTCCTCGTTGCGCATCTCGAATTTGTTCCTGTAGGCGGAGATGAGGCGCACAAACGGGTCCCGCACAAACAGGAACTTGGTGTATTTCTTCAGCTTCACCTGCCAAAGTTAGTTCCAGCATTATTTTAAAATACACCAGAAAAATATATATCAAGGCATATTTCATTTTAGAGCAAAAAATTCTCAATAGTCAGGAGGAAAGTAATTTACTATGACCTGATTTGATGTTTTTAACGCAGCCTTTGATAGGAGGCCTTGATATAACAGAATATGCACAACCTTATAAGGAGAGATTTTATATCTGCAACAACAGATACCTACTACTGAGAACAAAAAACAGACCTTTCTTTATGAAACATGTTGAATGGATGCTAGCTCTTCATATTGGGAATACATTAATGGAGTGAGCGCTCTTACCTCCCCCAAGATCCTCTAAACATCGTGTGATTTATGAGAGTCAATAGGAAGAATCTCTCCTCGTCCACAGAAAGAATACTTCAGTTCAAAACGCTTGTTGGCCCACGTGATTGAAACGATTAATCGGATAAATCGTGATTATTTAATCGCCAACTAATTTAGTAGTCAATTAATTAACTAGAGCTTTCAGACTCAAAAGAGGGCATTTGTTGAAACAACAAAATATTCAGAGAAGTAGTAAAGCAAAACTGTACAAAATACATACATTTTGAATTTAAGGTATCTACACAGGTTCTACTAAGAACTCCTCAAATGACAGTTTTGGCTTCATCTGACTCAAATTCTGTAAAAAACTAAAATAAATAAAAATCTCCTCTTGCAGTTATTAATTGTTTAATCAACCAATTAGAAAACCCTTTTCACTTTATTCATGTGAAGTCGAGCAGAAGGGACTGAGTTTTCCACATGTAGATCCTGCAGATACATCCTCTACAGCAAATTATCATGAGTTCACTAAAGGATTTTAGGCAAGAAAATTTTTATTTTCTTGCTTAAAAAAGGAATGCATTGTTTATTTCCATGCTTTAATTTATTCCTAAAATTGCATAAAACAGGCTAAGATTAAAAATGTTCAAATTATTTTATTCGATTAATCAGTTAATTGTCAGAATAATAAATAGATTAATTTATAACTGGAATAATCGTTAATCACAGCACCGGTATTAAACAAAATCTTGGCTTCAAGTGAAGGAACGACTTGAAGCTGTGAATCGAGGATGCAACAAAGTTCAGGCGACGATGGACGGATCTAGTGGAGAGTTAACAGCCAGACCACTGTGTTCACGACGTTTAGATGTTGGCTGTGCTGAAGCGTCTACTTTCTCAAGTAGGAAAACACATTGTGATCATAACACAGTCATGAAGTTAAGTTTTAACAGTATTATTCAGAACTGACCTTCATGAGGTGCTTTGCGAACTTGCCGTAGCGCTTCCAGAACTTGTTGAAGGTAAAGTGCATGCTGCTGTTGTGGACCAGGTCCCTGGGGATGGCCAGAGGGTCTCTCTGAGGAGCGCCATCCTGCTGCAGGCTCTCACTCAGGACGATCATGATGCGCTTCCAGTTGCTGCACGCTACCTGAAGTTACATTCACAGCAGAGAAACAGATCAACCTGATGTTAGAAATGTGACAAAATGCACAAAACTGGCTAACCACGATGCGTACCTTGGGAACATAGCAGTAGATAATGCCGTGTCTGTCATCCACAATGAGATGATCCAGCTCTTTGTTAGGAATGTCATCAAACGAACGGTTTTTGCCCGGAAACGAAACGCTGTCGTTGGCGCAGACCTCCTGGAGAAACCGTCGCCTCTTTTCCTGATTATTCCATTTCGAGAAACAATTACGCGATAAATATCACATGTTGGTCTTACACTGATGACAAGAGCCAAGCATCAAAATTAAACGCATTCAAAACAAGTGTTTTTATTAGAGGTGAACCGACTGCAGTTTTCTGGCTGATCACAGATCTTTTAAAAGTTTGACCTGTCGATTCTGACCAATAGCAATTTCTTTTGTTGGAAAAATCACTAAATATAGCGAAAAAGTTGCTAAGTTAACCTTTGTGGAGATAGATAAGATCAGTGGAAAAGATCAGTTTAACATGTTAGTATCGGCAGATCATCCAACATTAAAGAAATCAGGACTGATTTATATACAAATAATTGAATTAATTGTGATTAATCAATTATTAAAATATTTGTCAACTAATTATCAATCGATTAATCGTTAATTGCAGTATACAGACTCAAAAAAGGCTATTTTTGGAGCGCACACATTTTGTATTTAAGATAAAATCATGTTTGTCTGTAAATATGTTTCACCCAAAACTCCTCCAGTGGCTTCACCTGGTTCAAATTCGAGGATGCAACAAAGTTCAGGCGACGATGGCGTCAATAGGCATCTGGTTGCCTATTGAATTTTAGGCAACTAGATGTTTTCTTTATTTAAAAAATGAATTATATCTTGTAATGTATTACTATTTGATTACTGTATAAAAGAAAGAATTAGTAGTTAAATAAAAAATCTGAAGAATGTGCCAATTTTTGTATCCGCCTAATACATTAAACTTCAGAAGAATCGATAGAATAATCAATCACCAGAAATAATTGTCAATTGTAGCAATAGACTTATCAATGCACTCCTCATATTTATTGGATGCTTTTCTCACTTCAGCAGAAAACATCCCCACATCCATTTCAGGATGAATAATTGAGTGTTTATTTGCACAAAAAGCACCATGGCAACTTCTTGTAGCAAAAAAAAAAGGTGAGAAAGGAAAGTCTTTATGAATTGACCTTGTGGGCCGAGACGTTTCTACTATCTGAGTTTGACAGCAGAAAATTCCTGCTATAAATACTGTGACTAAAACATGTACGACTTAGTATTACTACTTATCAAAACAAAAACTGGAATTTATGATGGAAAATTCTGTTAAAAAGAAAAAATGTCTCCTATTAAACATCTTTCGGTATTCAATTATTAATCGGTTAAACTAAAAAAAAAACTCAACAGATTAGCTGTGATCCAATTAATCATTAGAATAATCGATTAGTAAAATTCTCATTAGTTGCAGCCCTAACAACTTTAGTCATGATTAGGTCACGGTTTGTCTGACCCTCTTATCCGCCTCTTTCCGTCTAAAGCTGCCTACCAACACCTCAGCTCACCTGTCTCTCCCGCAGCTCCGCGGCAACCGGCGTCAGGTGAATCTTCCACTCCCTCCGGGGGATGTAGCGCTCCTCTGACTTCTCCGACTGGTTGCTGGAGTCCACCGGCACCGTGTCCGTGGGCTCCCCGGTTCCCGGCTCCAGGAACTGGTTAACGAAGGCGTCGATGTCGGACAGGAAGGACGGGGTCCGGGTGGTGTGGGGCTTCGGCTGGGGCGGCGGGTGGGGGACCTTGGGGCCCGGGGACACCGGGGTGTGCAGGTAGAGGTGGGCGGCTCCCACGTCGTCCCAGTAGATGATGATGAGGAGGATCATGAAAGCCGAGCCCAGAACCACGAAAATGCGGAACATCCTCGATGTTCCCATAGTGACCGCTGCTTGCTACAGAGTCACCATAGCAACAGACTTATGATTTTGCAGGGCGTCTGCGCGGCGTTGCCATGGCAGCATATTATAACTGACACCTGCGTGTTTTCTCATGCATGCACCGGGGGGAAAAGGGAGAACGTGGAGACTCGGTTTTGCTGCGAGACTAAAAACAAACCAGAAGCTCCAGGCGGGCGCGGTTAGAGACGCAGCGGCTTCAGAGGAGTCTGGGGTCAGATCGGGCCAAACATGACGGCAGGACTGGAGCCGGCCCGTCAACGACCTGTGGAGAAACGAACACAAAACACATGTTGGCACTCTTTAGTAAAAGCATCCAACAGATGACGACGAATCCTATTAAATCACATCTGAATTGTGTTCTTTGTCTCTTTTTGAAAACAACAAAAAGTCAAGGTCACACAAATCACAGCAACACCATCTAATTTTTTCTGGTGAAAGATATGAGCAAACTGAGAGATTTTTTTTCAAAGATAATTTTAGATGGCTTCATCAGATTTTAGATTTAAGCAAAACAAGCAGGCCTGTCCCAATAAATTGTCCCAGAAGTTATTGCAATAAAAGATAATATTGTTGCTTTGAGACAATTTTCAAAAAATATAGTGGTAAAGGCATTGTACTGCAAGAACACATTCCCAAAGATTGATCTTTTTTTTAATTTAGTCTACATTTAATACTGGAAATTGAAGACATTTTAAATATCCAAAATAAACAAATAAAATTAAATATGAAGTATTTGTAAACAAAAGTGTCCTTCAAAAAACAAAGGAATTGTTAAGACCAAAACACCAGATTGAAAACTTTTATCACCCGCTTTTTGGAAGAAAGAGAAAAACAATAAATTATGCAAATGAATATTATTGAACTCGTTTTAATTTATCATGCCATTAACTGATTTATTGTTTATTGTGACAGGCCTATTAATGAAATGTTTCTTCTTTTTTTTATGCTTTGCTTGTTGTAATTGGTGTTTAAATAAAACCTGCCAAGAGATGCTAAAGTTGATTTGACTTAGAATACATTATTTTGATTTTATTACAAATTATTTCAAGTTATATACAGTTAAAACCAAACGCTTACATACAGTAAATAAAAAGACACACATTTTTTTCCTTCCTCACTGCCTGAAGTTATGAAACAAAGTTTGAGGAAGTCTCGGGCGTGATTTATGGTAAGGCCTGTGCTGAATTTAGCATTCTGGCCCCACACCGCTTCCCAGCAGCAAGATCACAAACGTTTGTCAGATATTTTCAGGTCGAGGAGACTCGGCATACCAAAGAGGGATACGCTGAAGCCCGCAGCAGTGTTTGCTTTAAATGCCACGCCCTCCTCAGATAATAAAAGTGCCACTGTGAGCCACCCTTGAAGGGAGAGGCGGTTATAAAACGCTCCGCAGCCTAACCTCGGCGCACGCTGCATGAGGGAGACACACAGATGCTCACTGTGCTCGTGCGCTAATTAGCTTGGAAGGTTCTGAAGTGGAGGCAGTGTCTGTTCCGTCCCCGAGTCGCATTTCCTGCATCTCGGGGATAATTGGGCTCCAGTCTTCTATACTTCTCCTTCCTGTTAGGATCAAAAGTCACGGAGCGTCATTTTCTCCCCCCCCCCCTCACTTCTAAACTTGGAGCTGCAATGCATCATGTTTCTGTACCTCCTCTTCCCCTGAAGCGAAGAGGCAATTATTGACATGGAAACGTCTGTTAGGAGGCAGCAGACATCTCTCCTCTTCCTCCCTACAGACATTTCAGCTGCTGTCTTACTACATCGTGTTGTATTTATCATTGCCGTCGGCAACAACACAAGTGCTTCGGTGCAGTTTGCATTTCATAGACTAGTGGTGCATCAAATAACTCGTGCTGGGTCAAAGGCTGCCCATTTTCCTTTGACCGGCTCGGACCAGGCAGGTCAAGTTCTGACAAATCCAAGTTTATTCTCAGTTTTTCCTGTTTAAAACTTGAATAATTCCGTATTTCTAGCCGTCGAATGCATTAAGAAAACAATTTATTCTGAATTTAGTAAAAAGATAAGGGTTACAGATTTACGCCTGTACTGCATAAGTGGGGATAGCTGCAGTAATCCCACTATTTTTCTGTTTTATTCAATTACCTCCATCAAGAAACTGCATTTTTTTTTCTCCTTTTATGCCAGACATTTATTACATTTAACTGCTTAATTAAAAACCAAGCTTACACCAGTGAGTCTGTTTGAGGTGATTTTCTGAGTTTTCAAAAGGAAATCCAGCAAGAACACCCACTGAAGCTGGAGTGTTTGTAAAAATCTTTCCGTTTTGAAGTCACATCGAGTGAAACTCAGATAAATGTTGGCATCAAATTCATCCATAAGTGGTATAATAATGTGGACGCCTCCATTTTCTGAATTACTCAACCACTATCAAAGACGGTGAAGCAAATGTATTTCCCCTTTTTTATGTGTTTTCAGTCCAGGGTTTCCCCCAGTGTATTATAAGCCTGGCGGGCCACCAGGCCTTACTTGCCCACCCACCAGGCTAAGCATCATTTATTTAAGTTAAATGGGTTTTTTTTATTCTCCTGTAATGGTGATAGTAAAGACAGATTAAGCTACGTTTATAGTTGACGCATTGATGGGCTTCACACACACTGCCTGCTCCTGCACCTCTGAATTTGTGTATCTTTTAACATTTTTAACACAAAAATATGGTGCACCAGTTGTTGGCTGCCCTAGAATCCAAACCCCTGGGCTCAAAAAAGAAAAGAAAAAAAAGAGAGGAAAATTTGAATCAGCAAGGAAAAGCAGGTTTAAATTAGGTCACAATAACTGACCAACTAGGTTTAAAAACATTCAGTGATTTGAATTAGAGTTGGACAATATATCAAATTGCATTTCAGTTTCATTGTGTGACATTTTAATAGGAAAGCACTGTTTGAATGTGTTATTTATAAGGATGTAATAACATTTAAGGGGGCATGGATTCAAACTCTGCATGTTATTAACAACTTTAGTTGGTTGGATGGATTTTTACTGTCTTTAAAATCCAGAACAGTGGTGGAAAACAGAGACTATTGTTAACCATGTTGCAATAGTCATCAATAATATTAAAATGTATTTTTTTTTTTTTTACATTAGGATTAATCCAAATGAAGTTTTTGTGATGATTTCTGCTACTGTTATGAATGTGGATCCATAACACTATATTAAAAGAGATTTAAAAAGCATTATGGTTAGTTTTGTGTTTTAATTATTCCAAACTGATTAGAGAATCAGAGTAATTTAATTTCCCACCATATATTTTCAAACAGCTTGAACTTTGAGGTCGTGCCATTGACCTTAGTTGATGTCTTTATGAATTTAATTTCCCACCACGTCGCCCCCGTCTGTAACCTGCAGCTCCAGCCCAAACGGGAGCCTGGGCTGACCGCTCGGCTCATATGAATCCCTCCGTCCAGTCCGCAGCAGCCCTCAGCGGGTGCCAGACCGGACACAATGCTACCTTTGACGGACGAGCAGCGCCGCGGGAAGAGACTGTTCTCTCACGCCGGGAGCCCTCAAACCCCAACCCGCCCGGGACTCGCTCGGTTACAGCGTCGTGTGCGGTGCATTTAGGCGAACATGTATGACAAGTGGGTAAAGAAAACACCGAGTTTCAGTGGTCACGCTGGGTTTGTCACGCTGTCAGTGTGCCTAACGGTCAAACAAGTCCAAAGCACTGGGGCCAAGGTGTATGCAGGAGGAATGAGCAATAAAACCTTACAATATTTAGTATTATGGTCATATTTTATGTAAAAAAAAAGAACAAAGACATGTAAGAACTACGCGTCCTCACCTCTCTTCTCCCTTTCTGCTCCTCTGGTCTCGTTAGCTGAGCCTGCCCTGTCGGCGCTCCGTGTGATGAGAGCCGCTGTTTTTTCCGTGGGAGATGGAGCGGGATCTCAGGGCGAAACACCGCGAGAGTTTGGTAGCCTGAGGTTTCTGCAACGTGAGCTCGTGAGGGGGAGATAAATTCACTTTTCTGGGTCAGCTCCAACATGACATTTTTCTGATCCGGGATGATTCACGTATTCCCATCCTTCCCACGGGAACAGATGGTTAAAAATAACTTTAAAAACCTGACTGCAACATTAAATGTAAAAAAAAAAATTAAATTAACAAGAACGAGAGAAAAATAATAAACAGTTTATTACAGTTAATCACTGTGACAATCGTTATCTTGATTAGGTGATACTGATGACAGTTAGCTGATTAATGTTGTAACCTAATCTGTGTGGGATCAGACATTGTAAAAAACAATGCTTAGTGTAATCTCTTTTTTTCTTAGCAGCTGGCTGAATTCCTTACACACACTGATAGTTTTACAACACAGAGGGGGAGGTAGTGCACCGAATTTAGCTTTTCTGCTCCATATACCTGATAGGAGCCGCACTGGGAATATTTTCCCACATATTTTTCATGCATGTACGATTATTTGGCTTTCTTGGAAAATATGGTCCTCAAAATTCCCACTTTTCCCTCTAGAAAACCAAAATAAACACTTTTGATGCTTTTTAAAAATGCTTTTCTTCATGTTTTACTCATTAAATCATAAAGATAGATATCAACAATAATGTGTCTTCTAGGTAGAAGTTTGGACAGCCTTCCTCCTCGTGTTAAGATGTCGCTATTAATCTTCAGTTACGAGTTTGCACTGCTCCTTAGATGATATATGAGGGTTTTCTTGCATGCGCTGCATGCTTCAAGTTACTCTACAGATCTGGGATTTGACTCAGTCCAACAATTTCAATTGCCTAGTTTTCAGTCAGTCCCTCGTGAATTTATTGGTATTTTTGAGATCGTTTTTATGTTGTCGGATCCAGTTCTGCTTCAGCAATATTTCCTTTACAAATAAGTTGCAGGATTTCTGAGCTTCTCACCAATCTGACAGTGTTGCAACTTCAACAGCACTCCTTTCACTCATCCGCTCAAAAAGGCTTCCTATTTGTAGCTTGTCTGCGTTAAAATTAGTCAAGCAGTTAGTCAGAATTTTATCTTGAGGTATCCTGTAGTTGTTTAGGCACATGTAGTATTTTTTTTGTTTTCATTTATGTGTTAAGCTTGAAATGCCTTGACCATGACACGTGGTGGGAAAAAAAGACTTCTACTAAAGATAAATGCACCGTGTCCTTCAGATATTTATTCATAAAAGCTTCTGAAAACCCACATGATTTTCCTTCCACTGCAATCATGCAGTATTCTGTGTTGGTTTTGTCACATTGAGTCACCTACCTAGCTCTACACCACGATGTCACCAGGTGACTCTGAACCCATCCAATCACTGAATAGATGCTTAGAACAGATCAATGTGTGGATGTGCCAAAACTTTCTCCAGCTGAACATAAACAAAACTGAAGTTATTATATTTGGACCTAAAGAGGAGCGAACAAGAATCAATGCACAGCTTCAGTTATTACAGGTAAAACCCAGCGATCAGCCCGAAACCTGGGAGTAGTGATGGACTCTGACCTGAACCTTCAGAGCCACATTAAGACAGTCACAAAGTCGGCCTTCTATCACCTGAAGAACATCTCCAGGATTAGAGGACTGATGTCTCAGCACAATCTAGAGAAACTCATCCATGCGTTTATCTTTAGACGCATTGATTACTGCAACAGCGTCTTCACAGGTCTGACTAACAAATCAAACAGCTGCAGCTGATCCAGAACGCTGTGGCTCGCGTTCTCACTAAAACCAGGAAGATCGAGCACATAACACCACTTTTAAAGTCCCTACACTTGCTCCCTGTAGCTCAGAGAATAGACTTTAAAATACTGATGTTAGTTTATAAATCACTTAACAGTTTAGCACCACAATACATTAAAGATCTGTTATTGCTGTACCAACCGTCTAGACCCCTCAGATCTTCTGGTTCTACTCTGCTTCCCCAGAACGAGGAGAAGCAGCTTTCAGCTTCTACGCGCCACAGATTTGGAACAAACTTCCAGAAAACTGTAAAACAGCTGAAACACTGGGTGCCTTTAGATCTCAACTTAAAACCCACCTGTTTAGAGTTGCTTATGGCTAAAATAGGGTTAGAGTGCGGGTTTTGATGTCTTCCATGTTTTTAATATTTTTATCTTTACTTTTCATCTATTTATTAATGTCACATACTGTTTTTATTTTTTCTTTAATTATGTTAAGCACCTTGAAATGCCTTGCTGCTGAAATGTGCTATACAAATAAAATTTGATTGATTGATTGAGTCCCAATAAAAAACACTGAAGTATGTGGTTTTAATGTCATAGAAAGTGAAATGCAGTCAAATTCAATAAAATAGAATATGCACTCGTCTTTTAGATTAAAATTGGCTTTTGAAAATAACAATATCTAAGCAGGTATTAAACATACTTAACCATAAGCCCACATTTCTGCATTTAAAATGTTTTATCATTGTGTTTTCATTACTTGTAAGCATAAAATCCTCATAAAAGAAAAAGAAAATGCTTGAATGAGTCACTCTGTGTAATTAATCTATATAATGTGTTTCACTAAATTACTGAGGTAATTTAACTTTTCAATAATATTCTAATTTGTGGAATATGACTGGTTTTCAGTTTAACTGTTGCTTCTGTAATGACCAAACCTCGCCACTAGATGGCAGTTTAATCTTGGTTAAAATCTACCATCAAACCCAAGCGCTGCTTAAAAAAACATTTGCCTGCAGCACATCCTGTGTCAGATGTTGGGTTTTTTTTAAATAAGGAAATCTTCACATTAGGGGTTTTAAATTAGTTTATCTTTAGAAAATTGAAATACAATTTTACAAAATACATAATGCATTTGTTTGGGTCTCAAGGACGTGCCTCTTTGAGTCTGACTATAAATATAAAACGAGAGCTACAGTAGATTTACAAGTTTTGTGGTTTACTGCATTTAGCTACACACGTATTTAAATGTACAGACTGGTGCACAGGAGGCCACAGCAGGTCCTGCTCCACCCAGATCGTCTTCTTCTGCTCCTCCAAAATTCTGTCCTTGATGACCCTTATCAGGTCCTCCATCCCCGTCCAGGAGTCGGGCTCCAGGGTGGCGTACAGGCAAGGGATGGCCTCCAGCTCCTTCTCTTTCGCCCGACACAACCTCACAAAGTCCTCCTCCGACTCCACGCGCAGAGGCAGCTTCCTGTGTGGACAGGAAACAGGAAGGAAGCAGCATTGCGGTGGTGAGTGCGGTGATGTTTGGAACCCAGTGTCTCTGATGCCGAGATCGTGTAGAGCTGCAGCGGCCCGTCTAATTCAAAGACGTCACAGAATCCACCCAGAGACACGTCAGAATCTTTTTGTAATTTTACTTAGAAACAGCAGAAACCACGGAACAGACCTGACAGGCAGTGGTTATTTTTTATTGTTTTTTTTTTTTAGAAATGGTTGCCCATTTGTTTTATCTGCTTCATCTTTCCAGGTAGCTCAAAAAGAAAGCATGAAACAAAGTCGTCAGAGTGCGTTCTATCTAACCGCCAGCGTGGAAACATTAGCTCATTACAAGAACTGGCATGTGTTTGGATTTGGAAAAAAGAGGTTTCACTGCACAGGTGGAGCGTTTTGTGATCCACTCACCTTAGCTTCTTGACATTTTTCTCACAGATCTTGACATAAATGATAATGGGGTAGATTTCTTGCCGCAGAAGGTCCTTGACGCAGCTCAGCTCGGCCTCCAGCAGGCAGTGTTTACCCTGAAGATGGGTGGAGAGGAAACCAGGCTTGAAAACAAGTCTACAGGAGCGGTGGCAAACCACGTGCATTTAATGTGTCTGTAAATGTTAGGAGGTGCTGGTTCGCAGCTTTGTGCGTGAGGGTGTTGTAGTCTTCGCGCGCTGTACGTGTGAAAATTTGTGTTTTCTTTAACAGGAAGGCCAGCGAGGGAGCACAGCGCGCCGCGCCGTCAAGCCAGTCCTCCACTCTTGTGGTGAACCGACGCAGCCGTCGTAAAAGTCGCGCTGACGTTTAGGACCATTCCATGAAATAAGTACTAAGAAGTAATCTCTGTTCAATCAACCACAGCAGACCAAGTGTCTTGTTTGACATTTGTTCTGAAAGTCCCCTGTTCCTTCTTTTAAAAATGGGGAAAAGATATTTACAATAAAGAGCCTTTTGAGCAGCAGGACATCAACTAGAAGCTGATACGACTTGACCTCCAAATATGGCCCTGAGAAAGTTCATGGTGTTGGAGAAAGAAAGTCTGATTCTAAACTAAAAAAACAGATCAAATACCGTCCCAATTCCTTAAAGCCTTCAAAGTATCCATTTAGCTTAGTGTCAACTAGGAGTCTTCAAAACACAAACCAGCCTCCATGACACTTTTTGCATCACAGTGAGGGGCTAACATCCCTTTGGCTCCACATGGAAGTAAAATTTGAATAATTAATTAATTTAGACTGTCTCCTCTCTGAAGTTTCCTACATTTTTTAAAAAATTGTTTAATAAAAGAAAGTGATCGTAAGCTGTGGCCGTCAGTCGTTGTGACCTATCTCGTGGCCTATGGGTTTTCTTGGTTTACCGATTCAAAGAATCAAAGAAACTCCTGTTTATATCTGAAAAATGTTTACAACTTGCATAAATACCCAAGGTATTCTATCTTCCAAACACATCATTGATGTAAAAATATATTTTTATTACATAGTGTTTTATACAAGCCTGCCTGAAAACATTTAGTAATGACATTAACATGATTTTTGAATGGTTTCAACAATTCAAATTTAAGACTCCTTCAGACATTTTTAAGACCTTTAGCAAAGAAATGTATGAACTTCGTCCAGCCAAGTGGCGATAAATTTGCACTTATACATGACAGATGTAAAAAAAAAAAAAAAAAAAAAGTCCTGCAAGAAAAAAACAATACAAGGAATATCCATGATTAAATAGTTCTGCCAGGACAAAACGATTAACTACTCCTTGCTTTTATAAAGGGGAAATAATACGTACTTTCCAGGCACCTACCACTGGTAGTTACTTCAGTACTATCAAGTAACTATGCTACCTTCAATTGTTATAAAAATGCTGTATATCAAATATGACTTAAGAGAAATTTGACTTTGTAAATTAACACCTTGAAATTGGGTCTCTGTCTCTTTAAAAACTTCTGCTCGTTCTGAAACTCTTCCTGCAGGAAGTCATCACAGCATCGCTCCTATTAACCCTCTAACAACATTTTTACCAACGTTGCTCTGAGAAGCGGCTCCTATGACAAGCCCAGCTGATGCTCAGTTCCTCCAGGTGCTTGCTAATTGCTGCTGGCTAGTCTGAAGGAGCTTGATGGGGAAGTTGCGGGGGAGTGGTTGCCACGGGAGATTAAAGGATTTCTCAAACATGCATGAAAGAGAAGTATGTTTTTGATGAGGGAATAACGTTACAACATGTGTAAAGTCAATTTAGCATAATACTGCCTCTTTAAAGTCAGTTTAAGACATTTTAATAATCTCAACCTACTTCCTGAAGGCACCAAATGCAGATTGGGCAAACACCAACCTTGGCAGCAACGGCTTCGATGTTTTCCCGGGTGATGCATTCGAATGTGGCCTGCTTCTCCTTGTAGTGAATGAAGGGCTCCACGTTCTGTTTCAGATTAAACTCCTCCTTGGTTATGGTATCTGGACACGGAGAGCAAAACGAAAAGGCAAGGGGGAAACGTGAAATGTCATGTTAGTTTGTGGAGCTCTCAACGGGACACATTCACACCGAGCTCATTTGCTACGCCGCGGCACGGCATCATCTATCACAAGGAACAGAAACTTGAGGTTTTCGCCCTGGGGACTCTCCACGTCAGAAAGTCACAAAACAGACTCTTGACTTGCCAGATGTTCCACCTTCACCAATAACTTGCCTGACGCCCCCCACCCCTGTTGGGAAAAGGATGATTTCCCTCGGGACAGGGGCGCGAATTCTCTAAGGGCCAACAAGATTTTTTTTTTTTTTTTACAGTGAGGTGTCAGCGTGGCGTCTCAAATATCTGTGTCACTGTCACTGCAGTGCATCGTCACGCTGGTTATCAACTAGGCCATCTTCTGTGCTGCCCTTTTTTCTGTCTCTGGTTACGCTTCTTCACCTTTTCATCACAGTGCAGCACAACACACGAGTTAAATCCCCATGGTTGGCTTCTTTTTCTCTAGCATTCACCCACGCATCATACTGGCAGCAACACACTGGGATTACACCCAAAGTAGGGTAAAAAAAAAATCCTTTCACAGACAATGAAGTGACATTTCTTACAAAGACTCGTACTGCATGCTGTTTATCAGACACTAACCCGGTTTGCAGATGTTAAAGTCCATGGCTGCGCCCATGTTCAGTATTTTCTGGATGATGGTCTTGGCCAGTGCGGCCGGAGTGAAGAGAACCGGTCTTCGCCTTTGGGTCCGCTGAGGCGTGACGGGACTGTAAGGGATCAGGTTCAAGCTTCTGCTCAGTTCGTTGTCGGGGTCAGCAGCGTCTGCTCATAGACGACGCACAAGCACAAAAGAGAGAGGCGTGCAATGAAACACAATGTTTTTAGAAGGAAAAGCCGTTTGCAATCACAGTCTGCCTTTGCATCGTTTTGTGAAGCTGAGTAATTTTGTAGGACTCCAATAATTGTTGCTTGCAGACTTATAACGATAAAATAAATACTTCTTTTCTGCTACTTGAATTCAATTCTATTCAAATCGATTCCTAGCGTCAATTCACAGCATGTGTTGTCTCGAGGCACTTTGCAAAAAAAAAAAACTTCAATTCAATCACACGTACATTCCAATTGATCATACTTATCAATGAGTTAATTATTGAAAGTAGTTAAAACGTTTTTATCTAAGGATTGCATCAGGTTACTGACTTGTGGCAACTTTTCAGTGAACTTTTGAAATGACTTAAACTTGTTTCAATATTGGTTAAACATTTAAACAGTGATTTGACGTGTTAAACGCAAAATGCTCTGTCATTACTGGGGCAGTAAAGGACCGAGCGAGCACTTTTACTTTCCCCAAATATCTTCTTTTAAGGAAAAAATGGGAAAGTGACCAAAAACAGTCTCTTAGTTCGACACGTTTTATCTCAGTCTTATAAAATATTAGACTTGTCTACCTAATCCCGATGGAGGAAGACACAAACATAGTTCATGTAATGATAATGACAGACAGCTGGAGCTGATGCAGCAGGCGTAGCAACAAGGTGATGTTTGTGAGCATAAAGTTTTTCAGGATATAAAATGGGTAAGCAACCCATGTTACCATGCTTTTAGCTTTTTTGTGTGAGTATAAAAATATCCAAGCAGTGCTCTAACAACTGAAGTCACCAACTGCTCTCTCCAAATGTTCCTGCTGCATATTTGCTCGTGATCGTTCGCAGCAGCGATCTGATTCATGGCAGTATTTTACATCGCCTTCCACCCACTAATTAAAGTGACTTTTGAGACCCAAAACGAAAGTGAGAAAATTCACTGTGGACCCATTCAGAAAATTTAAATAGGACAACAGATGTTTTCCAGATACTAATGCAACACACAAACAAATATTCTGAACACAGACAAAATGAACATGTAGGGAAGTGAGACTTTCAGCTGCTTCCATTCACTGCTGCTCATATGAAATGAGCTATTGTAGAGAAACACTCGTTAGTATAAAAGCTAAGTCTTGGAATATCGCTGCTGGTCAGAATAGGAGCAAAAATCACAATGTAAATCTGGATACTGAGTTTTTCTCCCCATTGGTGGATAAAAAGGTAAACAACATACATAGTGTTTGCATGAGCTCTGTAAAGCCTGAAACAAGCAATGCTCTCAGATAACCTTTCTCCTGACTTCCTCTCTTCAATGGACAGATTGCTATTTTTGATCTTAGCCCTATAAACTCACATTCTGAGTTGAGTACATAGCCACCTACTTTTGTCTCAATGTGGCCATTGTGTTACGTGTTTGTGTGGGTTTTGTTGATCTTTCCACAACGCCGTCCCTCTCTGGCTGTTTTCCGCTCCTTGCTCTGCTGCCTCATGCCAGCTTTCTCTTTCATTGTCGCTTTTTAACATTTACAATGAATTTCTGCCATTTTGGGGCAATTGCTTTGAAACTAATCACAATAATCAAGCCTGAATCTGTCTTTGCAGACTGAAAGTCATGCTGCCATATTTAAATGTCTTATCATGAAAGCACCGTTCTCGTGCTTCACTGTTCGGTCTGGACATCCGTTCTGATCAGGATTGTCTTTTTAGGATTCATGATTGTATGTTCTTCCACAACATTTACAACTTTGCGTCAGATTTCTTGGATTAAAGAAACTGACTGCATAGAAAGTGTCATTCTTTTAACCCTCCTATTGTTGCAACCTCGTTTCAGAACTGGTTCAGAAGTGAGCTGTCTCTCTCTTTGTTCTTTTGCAGAAAAAGGCCTGCGCAGCTCTAACTGATGACACTATAGCTATTTTTACGCACCCTTTTTAATGTAGCTTTGTTCAGTCAGATTTTACGTAGGTGCCACCTCTTCCTGCTTCTCTCTCTACCTCAGTGAAAGCGCTTGATTGTTATTGTTTTTAATTCCTTCAATCTTTGGAACGGCAAACACTTATAACAACACTTCCAATCTGACGTTCAGTGAGTGCATTCGCTCACATTGTGTCCAAAACAGTGCTTTAAATGTAATTACCGTATTTTCCGGACTGTAGAGCGCACCTCACTATAAGCCGCATCTACAAAGTTTTTTTTTTAAACTGGAAACGTACATATATAAGCCGCACCGGGCTATAAGCCGCTGGCCACTCTCGGTTTTTAATAAATCTGCTGGATCCCTGCGTCTCCAATGCCGAACCACGCATTTATTCAACTTCAACTTCAACTTAAAAGCTGCATCATGGTTGTGGCAGTATCATGCTGTGGGGCTATCTTTCCATTTATATGGAGAGGAACAACACCCTCCAAATTTACCATCGCCTTTACTTTTCAGCTGGTTAAAACGTAAATGCAACCCAGCTTTTCAAATGGATCCAAAAGAACATCAAAATAGTTTTTTTTTAAATGGTAAGGCAAGTTAATATTAGTATAAAAGTACTGAAAGTCTTAATCTGATGAATTTACTTAAAGCCCTAAACACATTAATTTGTCTTTCCACAATGTTTCTGGTATTTATCTTCAAATCTCACCACTTGATGTCCTGTGACAGACTGGCGACCTGTCCAGGGTGGCCCCTGCCTCTTGCCTGGAACGTTAGCTGGAGATGGGCACCAGCAACCCTCTCGACCCCATTAAGGGACAAGGGTGTTAAGAAAATGGATGAATGGATGGATGGATCTCACCACTTCTCTGCTGTTTTTCAACGTAACCTCCAGAACTGCTCAAGTCCCTGAAACATGCCCTCCATTTTGACCCTCGGACTCCATTTCATTTCACCAAGATGAATGGAGTCTGCTTTCTTCCTCCTCTGACTGGGTGTTTCTGCTATTCAGAACTTTGTTGTCATGGTTACAACTCTCTTTTTGTTTTTTTCCCCTCCATCTGAATGTTGTGAAAGTTCAGCTCCACTGACTCCACAATACAATGCTTGTTTCATCCAACATGTCAGCGCTCACTCTTTCATTGTCTGCTTTTTTTGTTTGTTTGTCTTTTAGAAAAACACGTTCTGACTTTCGAAACGGCTTCGACTTCATCCTTCTGTATCAGTGCCAGCTTGGGCCTGAGATGACTTGCGTCTGTCTAGGCATCCTTGCTGAACTTCCACTTCCTTTTTTATTTATCTAACCCTTCTGCTCCTTTCAGGTGCCACCTTTTCATATCAAGTGACAAAAAAAAGAAAAGAAAAAACAACCCAAAGCATAAATTCACACTGAAGCTTCTTTATGTGGTTACGACTTCTAACATCAGTCCTCGCAGCATCTAATCCTAAACCGTGACCTTAGACGGAGTTCAGGCGGCTTCAGTGTGAATCTTCACAATCGCGTCAGTTTCCTTGTTGCTTCTGAAGAATTGTCAGCTCGTCCGCTCACCTTCTTGTCTGAGCAGCTCGAAGCTTTGCCTCGCTAGTGTTGCACTGCAAGTGTTGATGATCCTCACGCGCTCGTTGCTGTTCAGGCGCTTGTACTTGATATCCACCCTGCTGACAAACTGGAGTGACAGAAGGCCGCGGTTAGTCTGACGGGGTTTCTTTTTAGGGGAAAACTGTTTCTGCTCCAGGTTCATTTTACAACCAGCTGCCTTCACTTTGATGCCGCCAGATAAAATCTAGAGCAGATTTTTTGGCGATTTAATCTCAGCCTAAATCTAGGCGAGAGATTGAATCAAAGAATAACGTTCTCAGGTTGAACCTTTTAGCTGACATGCAAACCGCCGTGACTGATGGGAAACTAAGGCGGCGCGTCACAGCTAACGTGCTCACAATGGTGAAACACGGTGGTGGAAGCATCATGCTTTCCTTCAGTATAGACACTGAAGCTGGTCGGACTTAACGGAAAAGTGGACGGAGCTAAAAGCATGGCAGTCTGAGAAAGAAACGAGTTTAGAGCAGAGTGGCAATGCTCAAAAGTACAAACCTGAATCTTTTTCAGAATCTGTAGCAAGATTTCCAGATTTTTTATTTGTAAAAAAAAAAAAAAAACATAAAACCTTGTCAACATAAAATCTGTCAGCACCAGACGTGTTTGGACTTTATTACCTGCAGGATCTGATTGAGGAAGATACTGGCTCTGGACAAGCGAGGGCTGGCCTTAATATCAGGAGGGGAGCCGGCCTCTTCTGGCTGTAAGCTGCTCGCCTGGGCACACAGCATCAATAAATAACAAATAATCAATATTGATAAAGACACTGTAAAGATGTGGTGCGAAAAAAAAAGACTGGGGTGCAAGAAAGATTTTAGTAAAGAAGGTGCAGATTGTTCAGAGTTCAGTCTGAAAATGTACATGGTGTCAAAAGTTTGACGTTTTTAGATCTGGAAAAGTTTCATAAATCTCTGAGCAGCTTAAACATTTGAGAAAAGATACAATTTAGGTGAGATTAAAAAAAAAAAACAATTAAATCTTTCATCTTTTAATTCATGATCTGCCGAATAGCATCCAACTAAATGTAGATTACTACGGCTTTAAACAACAAGGTCGAAAAATGGCAAAATAAAATGGGTCAAAATTTAAATTCCGAATATCTTATTTATAGTTTTTTGTGCTCTACTTTGTCAAATTTGCTTCTTCTTTGCATTTTCTGCTGGAACATTTCCACAGGAAGCTATTAAGCAATGTTCAGACACATAAAAAAATAGACCTACTCAACCTACTTCTGTTAATTCACTTCTGCTAATTTACTTATCACTGAACAGCTGTGCACCAAAAAGTGCATTAAAGACCTGTTGTCATGGTATCAACTTTACAGGCTACTCATGTCTTCTGGTTCTGCTCTGCATCTCCAGAACCAGAACCAGACATGGAGAAGCAGCATTCAGTTTCTATGCTCCTCTAATCTGGAACAAAAGTTCAGAAAAATGCAAAACTGCCGAAAACACCTGGGCCCATTAAATCAAGGTTGAAGTCCCACCTTTGGTTAAAAATAACTGGAACATTGATGAATATACACTGCTCAAAAAAATAAAGGGTACACTTAAACAACACAATGTAACTCCAAGTAAATCAAACTTCTGTGAAATCAAACTGTCCACTTAGGAAGCAACACTGATTGACAACGGGGACCCTCGTCGGGTCAATCAGTGTTGCTTCCTAAGTGGACAGTTTGATTTCACAGAAGTTTGATTTACTTGGAGTTATATTGTGTTGTTTAAGTGTTCCCTTTATTTTTTTGAGCAGTGTATTTGACGATGACTGTTGCTTGTTTGGCCATTATGTTATACAAATAAACTAGACTTAAATCAGACTTAAATTATTACTTTGTTGTTAGTTTGTTGTTGTTTCTGAGCAACAGCTAAAGAGATCGATCTGGTGGATCCTCACCCTGCTGGTGCGGTGGCCTTCATTTTCTTCCTTCCCTCCTCGACAAACGAACTTCTGAATCTTTACCAGCAGCAGCTGCTGAGCTCTGCAGTTACACAAAAAACACTCGTAAAGCTCCAAAGATGTAAGGATTTAAATCAGCGCTGAAAATAAAGCAGAGCGGTGAGAAAGTATAGGTTGGTTCTGCTAAAGGGATTTCATCTTTATAGGTCTGGATGTGGCTTGTGAAACTCAGGCAAATCACTTAATTTGTGATTCAGAAAAGGAGGCCGTTACATTTTCACATCATCGTTTCAGTTCGTCGTTAGGAAAATGCTTTTTAAATTTCCATGAGTCATTTTTGTAAAATAATTTCAAACATTTGGAAAAAAAAAAATCTCATAAATACTTAAGCAGGCCTGTCATAATGACTAATTTTGTTGCTGGATGATTAATTGGTGCTGCAATACACGATAATAATAATAATAATAATAATAATAATAATAATAATAATAATAATAATAATAATAATAATAATAATAATAATAATAATAATAATAGCTTTTGAGACCATTTTCAAGTAATACGATGTTGATAGCATAAAAATGAGGGTAGATCCTCTTAAAGATCAATAAACTTTACTTTCTAATGAAGATTTGACACTAGAACAGGAAGATATTTTTAAATACTCAAAATAGATAAACAAAACAATCAAAACGACAAATAAAATGGATTCTGTAGTTTCTGTAAACAAAATTACCCTTCTAGAAAAAGGCTAGAAAAGGCTAAATAGATTATTGAAATAATCCATTTATTGCAATAGGATTATCTTGAAAAGTTTTCCACGGCACTTGAGAAATATTTAGTCATAACCATCGATTCCTGCTACAGATTTTTGAATCGAACAGACAATGTGAGAAATCTTCACTCTCTGGAACCAAAGCGCCTCACAAAGCTCTGCTCTGCACCTTTCAGACTGCCTGAAAGCGTCCAACTCTGAGTCCTACCGCGAGTTGCTGGGTATGGTGCCGTGCTCGGCCAGGTCCGTTCCACTGTAGGGGTCGACGCGGGCGCACAGCCACTCGCAGCGGCCCTGGTGCCTGGTGTCCAGAACGTGCACCACCTCGTCGCAGCGCACGTTCAGGGAGCAGCTGTCCGACTGTCCACAGATGTTCAGGTTGACTCGGATGTAGAAGGAGTCTCCAGATGCCAGCGTGCCATCGGACAGGTTGCTCTGGAGCCGACGATAAGCTGGAGAATGGGCACATGGCTTATTTAATATGAAGCTGTGAAGTATGTCAGTGTAAAGGCTTGAGCTCAGGAGACTTAAAACAGCTACTGGGCTTCGACACCGGCCAACACTTTGGGACGTTCATTGGTTTTTTGGCCCAAAAACCAAGAAACATACTAAAACCCAAAGAAAGTGCCAAAAGCTTGGTTTGTTTTCTAAATGTTTCCAGGTCGGCTCACCATATGACCAATTTGTGATTCCATTTTATATCTAAACCGTGCTATTTCGTCTCTGTTTCTTTGTTGTACCTAAACCATACAAACAGGCCATCAGTGACGACACTTGAGTTTTATACCAAGGATAAGGAAGTCAAAACAAGGGGCGAGACAGTCTGGCTCTGATGCAGCTGTAGAAAACAACTCCCAGCCTTGTACATGTAACCCTAATAGTTCTTTTAGTGAGAGTTCACGAGCATTTCATATAACATGGTCAGCAGATGTTAACTTGTAGTAATTTTCCACCACACTCCTTTGCCTGCACCATTTCAACTGTTTCCACCTAGAGTTTGAACTCTAGGTGGCGCTAATTAAGAACCAGGTGACTGAACTTGTGGATAATGGTTCATTGGTGGTGGATGTAATAAAAAATTATGTTGCATAAGAGAGATTCTTGCATTAGTTTGACACGGAGTGCTTTAGACAGTAACTTCACTGACTTGTTTTCCGTCATAGAAAAAACAAAATATACCAACAAAAACACATTTGCATCTTCTTCTGAATCTAAATGATCGTTGGCTGTGACTCAGCGCGAGGGATGTCGTTACCGTGTCGATTCGACACAAACACACGTACCACTGCACTTTCTTCTTAAAGCTAGCTGCCGTTTGTTTAAGCTTCTACAGCAATAAAAATGACTTACAGTCAAAACTGGCTCGATAGTGCAGCTTGATTGGTCCAGAGCAGTGCTGCAACGTCCAGTGGGCTTCCTCCTGAGTACTGGTGTCCAGGGAAAGGCTCTGGTTTTCCCCTCTTACAGATCCCTCCAGCTGGTTAGTCGATCACAGAATAAACAAGGGTTAGAAACTACAACCAATTCCACTTTAACTCGGTTTGAGATGTTTCTGAATAAATCCTTGATGACATAACAGAATTTCACCTCATATTTGACTCGTTTAACTTTCAGGATGGACGCTAACTTCTTACCAGCAAGAGGTGGTGGCCTTCTCGCAGCCCTGCTCTCTCGGCGTTGGACCCAGTCTGAACCGACGCGATAAAAATCCCGCTCTCGTTGCCACCGACCAGCGTGACGTCCTTCAAGAGGTTGTCGCCTTGCAGCGCCACCTCCTGCACCGGCTTGATGGTGGAGCTGATTCTGGAGAAGGAGGACAGAGACGGACGAAACGGCCTGCGCGTCCACCGACACAGAAAAGAAGGGGTCATCAGTAAGAGAATTCGGAGCGGTTTTGTTTTTTTAATTACGTTGATGGAAAGTTGCAGAATACCTCTCCAAAGAGAACTTCCTGAAGATATTGTTGACCTGCTCCAGATCGTACGTGTCCATTCCCTCTGATTGATGGGAGGACGACGACGAGATCACAGAGTTAGGGCCATCTTCTGAAGCAAAGCAACGAAAATCAACACACACACACACACACACACACACACACACACACACACACACACACACACACACACAGAACAATCAAGATATTAACTTTGAAAAGATGTTTTCTAGAGCACTAACATCAAATTAATCATTTGGGTTAATTCTGAACGTTACATAAAAGCACATTACCACACTCCATTTCCATGTTGTCGCTATCGAAGTCGGAGAGACTACAAAGAAAACAGAAAATAAGGTTGTTGATTTTTTTTTGCTCTCGCTTCAGGAAATGAGAAATAAATCAAATTCAATTCAATGAAAACTGGTGGGATCAGAACGACCTGCAGTAAAATTAAGCGAGCTGTACCTGCGGAGCGGGAAGTCGTTTTCTTTCTCCCTCTCTCGTCTGTACAGCGATGCCTTCTCGGGAGGCTCTGGGACGATGGACATGATGCTGTCGTTACGGTAACGGAGCTGAAGTTTCAACAGGAAGAAAAACACTGAATCAGTTCAGACAACATCAGGTTAATTTCATTCATTTCACTTAATAACAGCAGAATTCATTTCAATTAAAATGTTTTAAAAATTTTATTATTAAATTGAATAAATGTTACTAATAAATTAAACCATCAAAGTGAAATAAAAATTTAAAAACCCTCCAAATAAGTTAAATTAAATAATATTTAATTGATTTCTAGCAAACCTAAATTGAATTTTAAATTTTAATTGAATCACTTACTTTAAAACAAAAGCAATTGATTTACATTTAATTTAATTAATTTGATCAATTCAAAAATAATCCAATTAAATTTTAATCGATTAAAGGTAAGCTTTATTTCATCTGAAATAATTTTATTTCATAATAATTTCATTTACAATAATATCTATTAAATAATTTTAAAAAAAGCATTTTAATTAAATTCAAATTTAGTTCATGCATGCTCAGTTGCCCCCTCTTTACCATATTTTGCCTGCACTGCTCCACACAGGGGTACATGTTCGGTAGGGATGACGGAGCCGAGGGCAGTGGGAACGTTGGAGAAACTGGGAAACTGGGAGATGGAGGGAGAGAGTTGTTGTTGCCGTTGACGTTTGGCGTCTGGATCTCTAGGAAATCTCCGTTGACTGAAAAGTAGAGATAGATAGAGAGTTAAAGCAAAACAATCAACTGGCAAATATGCATTACAAGCTGAATCACGATGTCCTGCGTACCGGTACGATGGCTGGCATCTGAGGTGATCGGATTGTCTCTGAGCCCCGAAACTGGAGACTTACATCGGAGCTAAAGACAAAACGACGAAACAATTAATCTTGCTGCTCCTTTTTAACCAGCTATGATGTCTGCTATGTTTATTAAACAAATGAAAGCAATTAAAAGTTTAGGGACATTAACACAGTTCAAGTTGAACCAATTACTTCCAGGTGGAAAAATGATTTAGATTTCAAATAACTTCAAAACTTAACTTGTGTTGCATGTTATTCCTTCACTCTATATTTCTATATTTAGATACATATTTACTGTCCTGAGCTGTATGCAACGAAATTTCGTTTTGTATTCACCTTGTGTATGCAATATGACAATAAAGTTTTAACTACTACTAACTACTATGTTTTGTTTTGTTCCCACTGAACACGATTACTTCTCTTTTCAAAAAAGAAGCGTGCTGCTTTAAATATAACAGAGATAAAAGACGGCTTACCCCCGCTTTAAGGTTGGGCCTGCGTTTGAGTCGTGGCTCGTCTGACGGACACTTCTCCTCGTGTGACTCGTCGCTGGACCAGCATTGTTTGTCCTCGGCCGCGTGAGAGATGATGGGCAACGGCATGTCCCTCGGCAAACTCTGCCAAAATAAAATATGTTTAACTTATGGCATTAAATCACTTTCCAGCCTCCACATTTTGCTCAAGTTCATATACAAGTTGGTGCTAGCGCTGCAGCAGAGCTAGCTACAACAAGAAGTTAGAAAAGAAACTGCTTTAAAAACAAAGTGAATTTTTTTTTTTGGTTAGGGAACAATTATTTGGCAACATTTTATACACTGTTATTTGAGATAGTCTATCACTAACATAAATAATTACTACGTCCCCAATGGTGAATATGGGAAAAAAAAAACTTTTAACATTTATATTTATTATTGTTGTCACACTGAAAATCCATCTTTAATTGTGACTACATTAATATCCAATGCTAGGAAAGAGTAAATATTGTTACATGTTACAATCCTTCAAAACAACTGTAGCTAAATTCACTTTTCATCAGGTTGCTTTAGTTTTTTCAAACTGCATACTGAAATTTCGTTGATAAACTGTTTTAAATTCCTGGGTATTGAGCAAAAAAGAAAAAAATATATATTTCCAAACATCACAATTTCTCCACTGAATAAATGTACAAAAACATTAGTTTGGATTTTACTACATTTTTCTGTGTCAGATTGTGCAACTGCAATAAAATACTGGAGCCTTTTTACTTGTCCAGAATAATAAGGTTTCTTATTATTCAATCTGTACAGAAGGCAGATCAGTTAAATAGAGATAAATGACAACATTAAAGTGTGTTTCCATTTATACAGTAGAACACACTTATGATTGGCAGGACAGCAGGTCATCAGAGGGAAACTGATGACTCTGTGGTGATGTAATCGTGTCTGACCTGGTCCAGGGGAATGTCCTTGGACATCCGTCGCAGGCGGCTCTCTAGCGCCACCAGCTTGGCTTCCTTGCGGACGATCTCGATGTGGAGCTCGTCGCTCTTCTCCTCCAGCTCCCTGATCTGCTTACGGTATTTGTCTTTGTCGACGAGGCTCTGAGAGAAGTGATGCTGGGCCTCGTCTCTGGCCCGAAACGCCTGTGGGAGCCAACACAGCAAAGTAAGAAACAAAAAGTGTTGCTTTCATGCAAGGTGACCGACACGTTGAGTGTGTAGGAGGTTGTAGAGTGTGTTTGATGCCGGTCACCTGGTCCCTCTCCTTCTCCACCTCATCCAGCTGAGCAGAGATGGTGTCTATGCGGTTGCGGTACATCTCGCAGTCCTTCTGCAGGGTGGAGCACTTCAGCTCCAGCTCCTCCTTCTCCTCCAGGTACTGCAAACGAGACGGACGGCACAGGCACCGTTATTTAAAGGTGTGGTAACACACATTATTTACACCAACACACAAATATGAAATTAATGCTGCTGCACACTGACGGTACACTTTTCCCTCACTCATAAAAACCATTCAGTCTGAAGGACAGTCTTGTTTACAAACACTTCATGTTTCATTTTATTTGTTTGTTTCTTTTTTGATATTTTGGATATTTAAAATCCAGTCCCAGTGTTAAATGTTCATTAGAATTTAAAGTTTATTAATCTTTGAGAGAATAATAATGAGAATCTGTTCTTGCATTATTTATGGCTTTACCGTTATATCGCTTGAAAATTGTCTCAAAGCAATAATATTATCGTTTATCGCGATAACTTGTGGGACAATTTATCGTCCAGTAAAATTTGTTAGCGTGACAGGCTAACAAATTTAGCCTGTCACGGGAGCCTGTCACGGGAGGCTGTGGGAGGTTGTTCGCTCAACCTCCCATAGCCAGAAAGCGAGGCTGGTGGCATCAACCAACTCACTCCCTTTCTGGTTGCCTAGCAACAACCTGTCGAGTGACTTGCGCAGCAGCAGTTTCTGGTTCAGAACTGCCTGACAATCACAAAAAAAAAAAAAACGTTGTGGAGAGAAAACTGTGGATTAAACAGGAAAGGTGATGTCACCAGTTTGGCGGTATTTCAGCTATTTAAAACAAAAAAACTATTCAATAATTATTCAGGGTTTACCCCAGAAAACTTGCTAAGCCCAGTGGTCGGGGCGTCGAGGCGGTCCACCGTGTTTTCGTATTAAAAGATGTTAAATTGACAGGAAATGTAAAAGTATTACTGTGTAATTTAGATGTTATGGGAAAACATCTCCAGTGAAATGCTATTTAAATCCACAACTAGTTCAAAAACAACAAATTTGCACTTCTGTTTAATCCAAAGTAAGTCAGCGGCTCTATCAGGCCCCCAAGGGCTTCAGGGGCCCCATAAATGCTAATAATTTAAAACAGACCACAGATACATAATGTAACACTTGTTTATTGAGATTATCAATGCTGTTAAATTTTATTCAATTGTTTAGGCATTACATAAATTAAAACACTTTAAATTGTTTAACATTTAGATACAAGATTTTAAGGAGCTGGCAAGGTTACTTTGTAAAACTTCAAAGAACAATATTCATTTAAATTGTTTTGTTACCATAGCAACAATCTGATGCTGTGAGTTTAATTTTTGAATTTACAAATACAAATTAGTAAACTGCGATTATTGCTTTTTAGGCTGGACAGTTAAAACTACTTTCTCCCATATTTCACTAAATCTAACACAGAAGCTGTTAGAGGTGCTGATATTTTTAGCAACAAAAGGGGCCCCTAAGTCAAATACTGCTCAAGGCCTCATACTGCCTTGGACCGGCCCTGCATGATGAGGTAATCTGCTGCACTACGCAGAGATGCGCAACAAACGGGAGATTTAATTCAATGCTGCTAATGTGGCTTTAGTAGCTCTTTCATTTCGTGTTCGTTGAGTTTTTAATCGTCACAGAAACTGTTTTGGTTGGTCGAGTTTATGGGACGAGTTTCTCAGAACTCCGTGCGGCCGCGCTAAGTAGACGCATTTGAAATGGTTTGATGCATCGTGTAACCGTAAAAATAATACTAAAAGTAATAATAAAATAATATAAAATCAGCATGATGCGTGACTCCGAGGAGAGTGCGAAAGCTCCTCACCGGGATGATGAGGTTAGCGCTGCTCATTATCCACAAACTCTCCGGCCAACCGGGACCACAGACATAAACTTTACAGGGAAGACAGACACAGAGCCACACGCTGGGCAGCGTGTTAAGATGTAAACGCCGTATATAATTGTTCGTTCACAAAGATGAATCATTCTCACCACCTCACAACGCGCCTCTGAATTCGCTACAAGTTATTCCTGCGGTTCACTTTGAGCTACGCAACCAGAGCTAATGCGGCGAATTTTAAACTCTTACCTAGAGTTCTCCAAAGGATCATAATTCCTCACAGTAAGCTTATTATGTGAGTATATTATTATGTATATTATTATGTAAATATCCATACAGGTCAGCCTTTGTCCAGTTTGAGTGAAAGGAGGCCCTCGCGATTCGCGCGAGGCAAAGCGCATAGGCGCCAGCTGTGGGATTGGTCCATGCGCTGTCGGGTTTAAATGCATAAACTATAAACATATCTATTATAAACCTATCCTTTAGGAATAAATCTGCTCTGCTAGTGAAATGCTAAGAGCAAAAGAAACGCGTGCAGCCCGGCTTTAAAAAAAAAAAAGACCCCCCCCCCTCCCTAGAAACGTAAACAAGCAACGCTTAGCCGGTGGCGGGGCTAGTAAAGCATGGCGGGCCACCAGGCTTATAATACACTGGAGGAAACCCTGTTATTGATATCGACTGATTTGAAACGCTTATATCATGATAGTTTTTTAGCCATATGTCGTCCAGACATAAAAACATGCTCTGTTGTGATTTGTAAAGTTTTATGGTAAGTTCGGTTTGAAAGTTAGTTTGGAGTTAGTCACAAGCTAACAGGTTATCTGTTTCTATAAGTACCATTCAATAAATGTTAAAATTGTTTAATTGTATGCAGAAAAACGCAATGCGTTAAAAAGCGGTGCACAGTAAAGTGAAAGCCAGACACAGAAGGAGGAAGACGAAGAGAGAAAAGCCGGATTATACTTTCAAATCAGTAACCACTGAAACCCACATGACCATCTTACAATGTTAACAATGGGGGTGGTGTGGTGTGTCGTGCCGAGCTGTGACCTTATCTCGTAGTTCCTCCGCCTGTCGAACTTCTTCATGGAGGTTGTAGAGGCGGTTGACCAGATCCTGTCTGTCCTCCAGGGCTTCCTGTCTGTCATGCTCCAAAATGTCGAGGATGGCCTTGTCTGACGCAGGCAAGGGGCCAGGCTGAGAGAAAACACACACACACAACAAAGTTTTTTTTGTTTTTTTTAACAAGCCTAAACGTTTTGGGTTTTTTTTCTTGAGATGTCTGATGAGCAGCAGGATATAAAGTCATTAAAAACTCAATTATTTTCCCACATACTCTGCATGGCTTCATTCACGTTCAGCTCCAATCAGCTTCAACTGAGCAACAAGCCGCAGGTGGCGAGTGCAGTCAAATATTAAACGTTACGTTTGTGTGCGGGCTGATTCTGTGGATCCTAAACGGCTCTCAGAGGAGATAAACGCTCCCTACCTGTATGATGGACTGAAGCTCCTGCAGCTTGATCTTGAGCATTTCGTTTTCCCTCTCCAGCTCGAAGATCTGCTCTCTCTTGGGTCGGCTCTCGATGTCGTTCTTCAGCTTGAGACTCTGCCTCCTCTCCATCTTGCACTCCTCCTCCACTTTGTTCAGCGTGTGCTTCAGCTGGTCAATCTGTAAGGCCCAGAGAATCCGACATTTCCTCAAAACGCACTCACCGACAAACAGAGATCCAAACGCAGTGCAACACATTGCAGCCATAAATCTCAGACTGACGTCAAGTAATGCCTAATAATGAAGTGGAAGAAGAATGAAGATGAAATCATTGTTTTGAGTTTCTCTGTTTTTTTCTTTTTTGTTGTTACTAAAAATCTCAAAAGGTTTGCAGATTTTATGATTTTTATTCAACAATGCTTTTTTTAGGGCTGAAGCGATTAATCATCTTAATTGTGATTAATCGATTATTGAAATAATCATCAGCAAATTTAGTAATGGATTAACCGTTAACTGGATTATGCAGACATAAAGCATTTGCTGGAAGATCATTAATTGAGCCAAAATTGTAAAAAAAAAAAAAAATTACATTTTGCATTTAAGACAAAAAAAACAAAAAAACTTCTTTGTCTGTGTGTGTTTTACCCTAAAGTGGCCATTTTTGCTTCACCTGGTTCAAACTGTGTAAAAAGAAAAAAAAAACTCCTATTGAGCAACTTTTGCTTTTCAAATATTAAAAAAATAATTATCAGATTCGGGCTGATATACTGTATTTTCTGCTGTTGACTTAGCAACAGAACAACCTTCTACAGTGTGGAGCTCCCTACACTGCATTGATGTTAAGTCAACCAGAAAGAGCCTTTCACATGTTGATGTTAGAAGTTGTTGTTTTTTTATCCTTTGCTATGAATGATCGAGTGTTCACTAAAGGAATGCTCTTATTGCATTTTAGGTGATAAATGTTTATCTTGCTCTTTAAAAAAGGAACTGAATCATTTGCTTACTTGCATTTTGTTACGCATTTCAATATATTGTATAAAACAAGCTTATGTAGTTAAGTAATAAATCTGCAGCATGTCAATATTTTATCCCTTAATTGATTAATTGTGAAAATAATCACTAGATTGCATTAAGGCCTCTCTTCTTGCTAATCTTTCACAAAGGGCAGATTTGATGACTGACAGGCAGGACGTCCTGTCAGTCGTGAATCTCTGCAGCTCCCCCAGGGTTTCCATGACAACTTTTCTATAATTAAACCTCGTTTCCAGCCTGTCTGGTTCAGGTGACTGGCCAGGTCTTAGTAGTTTCCAGAACAGCTGTATTGATGCTAAGATTAAATTGCACACACATAGACTCTTTTTACGAATCAGGTGATTTCTAATCTCCACTGCACCAGATTTCATGTAGGGTCACCAGAAAAAAAGGGGGATTTACACAAATTTCAAAATTTATTCTAAAGGATTTGGGAAAACTATGCATCCTTTTCCATTCACCTCATTATTATGCACTACAATTATTGAATAATTAAACAATATTTGTGGCTGTAATGTGCAAAAAGCCAAAGCTGTGCTTTTTTATTTGTGCGAATGCTTTCAGGCGGGGGAACCTCCAGCTGCAGGTCTCGGCTCCTCATCACGGCCATGTTCTTCTCCTCGCTCAGCGTGGCGTACCTCATGGCTAGCTTGTAGTTTTCATCCTTTACCCTCAGCAGCTCGTCACTGAAGGAGTTCCTCTCCTCTCTCAGTTTGTTATATCCTGGCAAATGCGTCAGAAAACTGATTACCATACATGAACAAACAGATTTGCATAAATTAGTTGTGCTTATTAAAGAAGTGTGTGGGTTTTTTTTTCCGTTACAGTCTAGCGGTGAAACCTTAGAATAATTTCCTTCAAACTAATTTAGGCTTTCAGCGTGTAAATTGTTGAAAAAGTTTGCTTAGCTTAAGCTACAGTGGACTGTTTTGAACCCGGCTAGAAGCTTTCTCGCTGTATTTTTAGATCTTGCTTGAAGGTGCCTCAGTGTGCCAGCTGCAGAGGTTAACTGCACAGGATATGATAACAAAGACCACACTGTCCTAGTTTCAGAAGCAGCCCTTTGGTAGGCTAAGTGATTAAAAATCCTTGTTAAGCTAAACTGCGGCGCACCGAGAGAGGTAAACCAAACGCCGGCGGTGGGGTTAGCGTTTTCCAGCGCATAAGCCCAGTCGTTTGTGTGAAGGTGTGAGGCTCGCCGGTGTAGGTGAAATGTGATCTATCTTTACTCTGCTGGAAGGCTTGAAGCTCCTGATTAGCCAAGCGCAGCTTCTTGTACTCGTCCTCCAGCGTGCGGGTCTTCCTGCTGAGCTCCGTGTTCTGCAGGGTCTTGACCTTGGTGTTCTTCTGCAGCTTCATCACTTCATTCATGAGGAACTGCGTCAAACCCTCCTGGCCCTCTTCGACTAAAGGGGGGGGGGGAGAGGGGGGGAGGGCATAGAAAAAGATAAAGAGGAGAAGTTATTGTGCAATACAATATACCAGCTTTAAATACACTGCTCAAAAAAATAAAGGGAACACTTAAACAACACAATATAACTCCAAGTAAATCAAACTTCTGTGAAATCAAACTGTCCACTTAGGAAGCAACACTGATTGACAACGGGGACCCTCGTCGGGTCAATCAGTGTTGCTTCCTAAGTGGACAGTTTGATTTCACAGAAGTTTGATTTACTTGGAGTTATATTGTGTTGTTTAAGTGTACCCTTTATTTTTTTGAGCAGTATATATATACAGACACATCTCAGATTCTAACCACAGACAGTAAAGGAAGGTGGGGCTGGCTTTGCCTCAGCGGAGTGTAAAGCTCTATAGTTGCACGGCTGGTTTTGTTCATATGTGTATACTGTCCCAATTGTTCACCACAAAGTTTAACGTTGTTCATCAGAAAACAGTGTGCAAGACCAAAAAACAAAGTAGAGCACAAAGCAGTAGATGGATAATCATGCATACGTTTTGTTTTTTTATTTTTTTATTTAGCTGCATCTGTTTTTTAGAATGGTTGCTTTGCATCAAGAAGATCCTGGGTTCAAATCCCAATCTAGGGTCAGTTTGCATTTTCTCCCCAGTACACGCACTGATTCTCTCTAGGTACCTCCGGCTTCCTCCCACAGTTCAACAACATGACTGTATCTCCAATTAAAAAAAAAATCTAATTATTAATCTGATTAGTTATTTTCCTGTCCCACAGAACGATCAATTATAGTACATTTGAAGATAAAAAAAAAGGAAAAGAAAAAGCAGAGGAGTTCATCCGTTTCTTGGTACTGCAGCTTGTTTCTATCAGATAAGAAAATGTCAGTCAACCTCTACAAGAAAAATCACCGACAAGCGAGTGCATGATTAGACGCCTTAATCAATCGTTATTCAAATTTAATCTTTCTGGTGATGCCCGAAGAGACATGTGGCGAATTTCTACAAATCAGAGCTCAAGCCGTTTTTCTAGAATAGTAAATTAATCTTTGTTTACTTATGTCAATCAATTCAAATTCTACAGTCTTTATTTTTGATTTTTATTTCACATCCATGTTTTTGATCATTGGATTGCCACCATCAATCTGAACTGTGTAAAAATAAACAAACCAAAGACTTCAGTTTTTCTCGCAAAGTGATCGAATCCAGTTTGTTCCAGTAACTCCAGCAACATCAGTAAAGGCTGAGAGAAACTGGTAACAATGTCGGCCATGGGGATGGTTTTACAGATGTCCAGACGGAGCGTTGTCTCTTCCTCAGCTCGGGTGATTCTTGGATGCAAGCCATGTTTGGGCTGATGTGACTTTATCAGCATAACGGGAAGATGTTTAGGCGAAATCTCCCTACATCGCCATAACTTACTTTACTGACCCAAACCCTAAAAGTAATGACTTCCCACTCTAAACTAGATGGCTAGCAGAAAGGAGTAATCTGTCTCTTTGTGACCTTAAGTCTGTTATTCTGTTGCAAAGTGCATTAATGTAGAGGTCACATTGCTCATGAGCTGAAACTACAACTTTGTCTCGACTTGCTTTGCTCGTCTAGAAACTGAATTTAGAGAGCATTCGTTTTTACAAAATAGCTCAGCCGGTCTGTTCCCCAAAAGGCAAACTTTTAAGGAATTAAGGTTTGGACTTTGAAGGGGGCAGGCAAACACATGGATGAGGTTTGATCTTAACCATCAAATCTACTGCTGGAAGGCATATCGTCTTCAGAAGCGCCTACACCGATCAGGATTTTCACACATTTCCCAACAGCATGCTGTTTTGCAAGGAAGTTAAAAAGATTTTAAAAATTTGGTGTTATATGAACAGAGCGTGTCTGCTCTGTCTCCTCCATGACTTGTAGTAAGCTTCAAACAAAACCATCAATGTCTTTACGGCCAAGTAAAGGGTGCCGGAAATTAATTATAATTTTCCTTACACTTCTCAATTAGATCTTTCCATGTTGGTAAATCAAATAAATTTCCAGTAAAATATTAAGATTAAAGTTCATGGCTGGAAAGTGACAGAATCAGAAAAGGTTCCGGAGAAATATAAACATTTGGCGACTGTGGCTATGTGGGTAGAGTTGTCGTCTTGCGATCGGAAGGTTGTAGGTTCGATTCTAGCTTCCTCCTGCCACGTGTCGATGTGCCCTTGGGCAAGGAACTTAACCCCAAATTGCCTACTGAGCTGCGTATCGGTGTATGTTTGTGAGTGCGAATGGGTGAATGTGACTCTAGTGTAAAGCGCTTTGAGTGGTCAAAATGACTGGATAAAGCGCTATATAAGTTCAGTCCATTTACCATTTGCGAGGTACTGTAGGCATCTCAGACAGGGGAGAACTGATCTCCAATTACAGATCTTTAAAAATCCTGACATGTCGATACCGATTTTGGCCGATACAAATTATTTTATTTTTTGTCCGAAATGTCACTAACGGTAGCAAAAAAGTTGCTCAGTTGGCAACTGCAAACGTGCAGATATGACGTACCGGTGGGCCAGTCCATCAGCCAAACCTCTTTCACAGGAAAGCGGAAGAGGACAGTGGTTGATTTTTAGACCTTTGCTGAAGCAGATAAGATCAGGGAATAACATCAGCTTCACATGTAAGTATCGGCCGATCACAAATCTCCCAAAATTAAGGAAATCGGCACCGATAAATCGGAGAACCCTTAGTCTCAGAATGTCCGGGACTCACCTACGATGGTGGAGAATCGTCTCGTTGGGTCTTTCCCTGTTACCGACTTGTACAGTTCAGGGTAGTAGAACTCCAGACTCTCCAGAAACGCCCCATATCCCCGCTCTCCTTTGGTGCGAAGGATGTCCAGCAGACGACCTAAAGGAAGGTTAAAGAAAGATTTTTTTTTTTTGGTTTTTAAGTTTAGCGAATGCAAACACAATGCTCCTGCTCTCTGTTATAAGACAAAAATCAAACAACTGCCTTTATTCTTCATCTACAATTACAGAGTAATGAGATAATTTTGGTCATTTTTAGATCTATTGCCTGAAGGCAGACCTGATGAGACCTTCATGACTTTTTTGTGGCCTGTGGGAGACCATAAAAGTTCACTGAAGTAACAAAATTGTATAGAGAAACAAAAAACTCAGAGCTTCTGCTTTGCAGGAGACACCTGATAATAACTTTATGTCTGAAAGTTTATTCATTGTGAGACAAGAAGAAATGTGTAAAAACCTCATGGCTGATTATCTAAGTCACAGGCAATCACAATTTACGCTAGATTTTTATTCAAAATCTAGCATTTGGATAAAAAAGTAGACCCTCAAATGCTTTTATTTCTAAAGTTCAGAGTCAGCAAATGAACATAATTCCACATCCAATCGTAACGTTTCACCATACGTGACTTTTTTCTTACAAATCATGACATCTCTTTACTCACTCGTGCGGTTTGCTTTCGCCTGGAGCAGCAGGGAGTTGAGGATCTCGTCCTCGTCCTGCTCGTCCAGCACTTTGCACTGTCGGAGGTACGGAGTGAGCTTCGCCGGAGTGATGTTGCGACACAGCTCGTAGCGCTTGCACTCCACCTTCTCCCACAACGCATCGTTGTCCTCCAGCATCCCGTTCTCGTCCATCTCTCACAGCCCTGACAAAAACGGACAGGAAAAGTTCACTTCGCTGCTTGGCCTGTGACAGTGAGCAGTGGCTCTTCTTGGAAGAATGCTGCCCGGGGCAGCCACGGAGACTTACGTCAGAAATCAACCTGAGTAAAAAGTTTCACGAACTTCCAATTGTGTTTTAAAGAGTCTTTCATGAAAGGGCTTTAATTTAGGTAAAACGTACTAAGAAGTGTGTGAGAAATAGAGCCACCCGCCACACCGAGTAAAAGAAAAAAAATCAGCACTAACTATGAAGATGTCGGTTTTTATGGATTATATATGCAAATATTCTCCAACGGATGTAATAAGCAAATATTTTCACAAAACAGATTATGTCATTGTCATTTTCCTTCATGTTCACACATACATTCCCATGAGGTAATCATTCTTATTTGGTTGTAGAGGTGGTGGTAAAGGAAAACTGAAGCGAGTTTTTAAGATACAGTTTAGATTTCGATCACAGCACTCCGTCTTATCTACAGCAGCTGCAGGAATCTAATGGGGGCTGTTTCCAATCTACTGACTCAAACCACTTTCACGATATACTTATAAATCTAGAGAGACTGAAATCGACTGAAATAAATTGTCCTTATCACTTTTATCCTTTTTCATCTGACGCCACCAGTTAAATCTGATAACCTCCTGCCGAAAGCAATCCGATCTGTATCTCAGCGAAGAACAAGCATGGCTGTGCTTGGATTAGGTAAGAAAATACGAGAAAACCTGCGTAGACTCCACATGAGACGATGCTTAAATACATGGAACGCCTTTAAGCAAAGATATCCCACATCAAAGAACAGTGGGAAATGTTAGTGACTTTGTAAGTCATGCATTTTTCCTTGAAATTGTAAGTTATTTAAAATCGGGTGAAACTTCGAATCATCTGAATATATAAATTACTTATCAGTCCATTTGCTCCAGTTGTAAATGGCATACTAGAGAAGCACTGCTGCAATGACGTGCTGAGGGCTGTGTCGGAAAGAACAGGAGCGTGACAGAGGCCCAATCTCAGTGTGTTAAATTGCGAAGTCATCTTTCTTTTAAGTTAATATTTGATCAATACAGCATTTTTAGGACAAGTGAAGGTAACAAGAGTTATTTTTCCAGTTAGTTAAGTAAAATAATTCTGGGGAATTAAATTTTATTTTTAACAGTTACAGCTCAAAGAATAGAGTAATTTTTTCTCTATTATTCGTGTTTTTGTGAGAATGACAAACGGGGAAAAAGGGGAGGGGGAATCAGCCAATTCAGATTTTTTTTATATAATGCGACCTGTATCCGATCTTTTCATGACAGTCTGAACAACACAGGTCGGATTTTTTTCGAATGCGACCCGGATATCCGATACGTATTCGATTCAATGTGACCTGAATCTCAACGGACGGGTCGCGTTCATCCAACGTTAACGTCACTGATATGCAACAAATGTCCCTATTCTGCGTCCTGATATTCGCCAGCGGGTAAAAAAAAAAAAAAAAAAACATGGCGTGGCGGACGATAGTGAGGATTAAGTTGTTGATATGCTGCTCCGGTCGGACAACAACCTCAAATGTGTAAGCTATGCTCCACCGTTAGCATCCATGTTTACTTCCGCAAACGCTGAGGACTTCTTTATGGCGGTTGGCAGAACCATAGACAAGATGCTGGCAGGGAAAGCGCACATGGAATGACATAACCAGGTGGAGTTCCATGTGTGTGTGTGTGTATATATATATATATATATATATATATATATATATATATATATATATATATATATATATATATATATATATATATATATATATATATATATATATATATATATATATATTATATATAATGTATATATATATATATATATATATATATATATATATATATATATATATATATATATATATAGGCTATATATATATTTTAGTGCTTGTATAGTTATATAAATATGCATTGATATTACTAAATAATTTATTAAATAAATAATGAACGGCTGTGTGCTTTTTAATATGCTCATCATACATCAATATCAGAATATTCCATTCCTATTCTATTGTTATAGCCACTAAGCATATTTAAATATGCTGAACTATGTATTAAAAACATATTTAAATAATACAATTGTTTATAAATGTAGCTTTGATAGATGTTTGAATATAGTTTCCAGTAACAAAAAAGCGTGTTATGATCGATTAAATGCGCTGATATGTCATTGTGCCTGCTAAACACATAAGCTGAGTGGAGTGGTGGACCGCTCCAAGATGGCCGCCCTAAATCTCGTCAGCGACAATAGGCGAGAGCGGTCCATGAGGCGTCTATCCTTATATTGTGTCTATGATCAGAACACTTTGTACGTGTGACGTTATTGTGCCCTCTACTGCGCATGCGGGACACTTTCAGGTCATTTGCCTGTTCACGCTGGAGAACAAATACAGGTCGTATTTATTTGGAAGTGTGAACGACAACCGCTAAAAAAAAAAAAAAAAAGATTTGACAAAACAAATCGGAATTTGGGCACTTCAGGCAGCACTGTGAATGCAGCCAAGGCATTATGACCAAGAAGCCCCAATAATTTTAATTAATGGACATTAATAAGTGTTTCAGGTGCGGCTACTCCACTGAAGGAACCTGTAGAAAGTCACTAACTATATGTGACTTTCTACAGGTATATGTTCTCTAGACAAGACAAACCATATGTTGTTTCCTTACATATTTTCAATATATTGGAAGTTATAAGAAATTGCTTCTTCTCTGCACCTAAATATAAAAAATGTCAGAATACAGAATGCAGCAATGTCTCTGAGGCTGTGACTTTAAGAGATTCATGTTACCCAGGAAGCTGCTACTTCTGCTAAATTCAGAAAGAGATGAGGAGGCGGCAACAGATGTCTGATAAGATCTTATTTTAAGCGACCTTCATCAAAGACCAGCCTAAATTTATACTCTTTTTAGCGTGGCGTTCCACAGGGTTGTGGCTTTGAACCAATTCCATTCTTTCTTTTAATTCTTTCTGAAGAAAACGTGACAGATAAGACCCAGCTCCATTTATCGATTAACTCTGTGCTGGCTCGCAAACTTCAAGACTTCCGTTTTTAACAATGTTCTACGATGTAACCAGGACAAAAATGACACATTTGGTTCTAGGATCCTTTGAGATCAAGTTCTGATTTTATTCTTATTCTAAATGACATAACGCTGCTCTATAGTGTCGCATCAAGTCACCTTGAACTCATCTTTTAAATATCACATTTAGCAAGTCTGAGCAAAGTTTTTCTAAAATTAGAATTTTGAAAAACTCTATTTTAGACACCAGGTTGAAAAACAGTGAATGACCAGTCAACTATTTTGACTGGTCATTCACAAGTCAAAATAGTTCTGAAAGAGATCGTGCTGTTCCAATTACAGCTTCTCTAAATTGGCTTCCTGTGAAATGCAGAACTGATTCTAAGTTTTTTCTTATTGCGTATAGAACCAATACTGGCTCTTCTAATGCTTTACAAGCCCATAGGGTTTAATATTTGCTGCCGTATTTTGCTGAAACAAAAATATAAACAGCCTTTAACTTTCCTTCTCCCTGTCAAATAGAGAAAATGTCTGGATCTGGAGGGATGAGATAAGCAACTTGTCTCACAGACTGTTAATGTCTGTCTATGAACGCACAGGAGTTGTGGTCAATGCCGCAATGATACTATGTTGTGTTTGCAACCTTGGGTGGCCAATTTCTCCAAAATCTCTCAGCATATTGATATAGTTGTTCGTTGTGGTTTGCCCCGTTCAGTGGTGCTCTTCCGGCATAAATGATACAAAGGTTTCATACCTCAATGTTTGACCATACTTAATCTGCAGCTCAACATCTCGCGAACTACTACGGTCTGATCCAAAATGCCGGTTGAGATGTTGTTATTGGTCCACGGGCCGATCAATGAATGAATGAAGTGTGGCATCAAACAAATCGCTTGTGCACAATCAACGTGGCCTGTACAACAACTGAGATGGTTAAGAAAATGTGGAGGAACAGCGCAGGATCTGCAAATGGAGATGAATCTGGCTGGGAATGTACTAGTGGAAGAGACCCGCAAACCAAATATACAAGGTGAGAAATAGGGTGAGGTCATTAGAGTAAGATTAGTTGCAGTCATAGTCAAGAGCCCGTGCCCCAAGGACGAGTGAAGACCGAAGTGTACCAACTTAAGACCAAAACTATGAAGGCGGTGAGAACAAGACCAAACCAGTAATGTAGTTGTTGCTGCAACTTTTTCAGTAAAGTGTTCTCGCATGACATTTAGGTGAAGCCAAGTTTGTATGTAAGCTGAACTGCCTCTAAATGCCCCTTACAGACAAGACAGAAACAAGATAAACCAGACCACTCTGATGAGTGGATACATCTAGATAAATGTTATGCATCGTAGCATTAGCTTCAGGCAGAGTGACAAGAGGCAACAGGACATGGAAGACTTAACTACCTTTCTACATGATGTACAAATTAAAAAAAAAAAAAAACATCGGCGTATTTACTCTGCTCCCGCTTCACTTATCTTCTCATCGCCAGCATGTAGCAACAAGGATGGTAGATGAAAGCCAGAAAGTGAAGTCATTATTAGTCCGATTTGAATGCAGTCTGCAGTTTCACATTAATTTGCTCTATAAAAAGTATGTTGCAGCTGTGGTTTTGACTATTCTTAGTACAAAAAAAAAAAAAACGAGTCCAGCACGTCCAAGACCGAGTCAGGGTTGAGTAAAAATGTAAACAGGACCAAAACAAACAAAAACCAAGGCCGATCTGGAGCAGTACAATACTAAGATTGGTGGACTAGCAAGGCAGACAGCAAAACCCATGCAACATAATAAAACAGGAAGCAAACTAAGACAAATGTGGAGGAGAGCATCACAAATGAGCAAATCTAACCAAACAAGAAGACATAAATAAATCACAACATCAAGATGCAGAATCAAAGGAGAAAGGTCAAACCAAAACCCACAGACCAGGTCCATCATATATTTTTAACACCTAAAGCTAAACAATGATAGGTGACAGTAAAGTTGAAACCTTACATTTGGGTGTGGAAGGACTCAAACTCCGGCTGCTGATGTGATAATCTGCAGAATAACCACCAGGCAACACATGTGTTTCTGACTAATTTGGAAAGTGTATGCAACAGCTTGACACTGAGCAAAACAAAGATAAAGTGAGAATTTTGTTTCCATTTTTGCGCTGTCAAATTGTCACCTCCGAATTTCCATTGTAACGGTTTTCTATTTGTAGAGTTCAACTTAATTGTTCAGACTGTGGTCGATGCCAGATGAGGTAGCGCGAGGCAGGATATCACAAGGGCAGAGTAGCTGCCAAAAACAATCCGCAAACAAGCCGACACCGTTGAGTAAGATCTGTTTCAGCTTCACTTTTACACCAGACATCAATCATTTCACAATGAAAACAGACAAAAAGGAAGCGAGTCCATGGTGCAACACATTAAGAGTATTGAAAAGAAAAAAAAAATCTGCGAGACTTTACCAAGTTTTGAAATCATTTAATCTAACCTCAAGTGTAGAAAAATGTGTGACACATTAATAAATATTAATTCAACACAGTGTGGAGGAAAAGAACGACAGTCCATCAATGTAGTAAAGGAAGTCTTGCCAAGTCTTCTGGCAGTTCATCAATGCTGCGATTCATTTATCCACAACTCAAATGTCTGATAGCTTTTCGATTTGGCCGAGGTATTTCAGACATTTGGTTGCGGATTTGCTGCCGTCTCTGTACCGGAGGTTATTGTCCAGGTTCTTCCAACCTTTTTTACTCTGGAACCGGAACGGATTGCCTCACATTTGAATCTGGCATACGTTTCTACACAGAGGAGTTTATGGTCAACTCAGTAACTGCAAGATGCCTATCATGACCACGTTACCACCACCATGCTTGTAAACTGGTATGCCATCTTTTTACTTTCATGCCACGTTTTATTAATTAGCTCTCATCTAATCCAAAAGACATTGCATTAACCAAGATGCAATCTTGTTCTGCCATATTCTCTTGTGTGGTCTGACGCAAGGGAGAAACGTGTGGTATGTCTACTCCTGGGTAGATTGGTGACCTTAAATGTTTCCACTTGATTAGTTTCCCACAGAGAGATTGGGATTGTTTGGAAATGGCTTTTCAACTCTTCCTGAATTATTTGACAGCTTTTCCCAGTTCACTGCTGATTGCGTTCCTGTTTGGCGTTGTGTTAACACACCCGTAAGCTGCAGAGCTACAATCTACCGATGCCTTCGCTGCTTTACACATGCTGACACTTGCTAATTTTCCATTTCAGATAGTTGAATAACGACAAAGTAACATCTGCTTTTCCACAACTAAGGTTGAATTTAAACGACGTAGAGCCGTTGAAGACCAGATAGTTTATTTTTATTAGGTCCTGATATGTAAAACCCAAGGCACAGAAACATGAAGAACCGTGACGCATAACTACGCAAACTCAACCTGATACATTTCACCATAAAACATTGTTTTCATGCAGTTTCTTATCCTGCATACTTGTCATTTTTGTACTCCCCTGTCGTCTCCTCATTCTCCCTTGCGTTCCATTGCCCCCACCCTCTTTCAAACATTAACACACACATCAACACCAACACACCGTGCCTGCATCGCAAAGCATTTGCATGCCTTCAGGTTTGTAGGTGTCACTCCACAATCCCGCTTTGTGACCTGTAGCCAACAGTTAGGCAAATCAAGACTGCCCAATGTCCCAGCGCAGGTAAACACACACAATCACACACTCTGCGTGGCCTGTGAATGAGCTCCGGCTTGCGCTTTCGTGCCGCATTTGAATGGCACATCCTGGTTTAAACTGGGATTACGCAACAAACGCCGGAGCTGCGACTAATCGACCCCGCGACCCCATGGCCCCGGCTCCGCGTTGGAAGCCATTGTTTGTAGTTTGCAGCCTCGCATGCGTTGTTGCCTCAAGTCGATGCAGACAGATGACAAAACCGCAAACACTCAGACCAGCAGCACGCAGCCATATGCAATTCCTGCACAAGCGCAAGTGCGCACAAACACATCGCAACAGAGACCCCTCATAAGTAACCGCACATGTTTCCTCTTCTCTGTTCTCCTATTTTGGACTTTGTTACCGAGAAAACTGATCCTTGCTTCCTCCTTTTCAACCCAGATGTGTGTCGCAGTTCTCTTCCTCTATTCTTATTTAAGCCCGCTCACTCAAGCCCTATGTAGTAGTATATATACTACTTTGCTTTTTTTTTTTTTCTTTCAGGGCAACACACACACAATCTAGACCTTTCATTTTTACCCATCTTTTTTTTTGATCAAAGCAACACAGAGACACATGCAGCAATGCAGACAAGCAACCTGCAAGATGCACTTAGCAAACTCATCGTTTCCACCCTCTTTTTCTCATAACTCGGGTTACTTCAACATCATTTAGCCTTTGAATTTCCAACTCCACCTCGGGTGAATATAGCAAGAGATTTATTTATTTATCTATTTGTGACCTGACAGTTGCAAGTGAAGACTTATGATTTTTTTTTCTTTTGCAATTTTGGGGAAGTCAGAATAAATCTTCTTTTTTCTATGCAAATGAACATATGTGCCATTTTAGGGAGGGGAAAAAAAAAGACAGAAATGATTTTATGTATTTTGCGTCTTTATGATATGCAGAATTACTAACTGGTTGAGTCTACAGTTAGCCTTTAGTGAACTCCCTTTGTTAAACTGAAATGAAAGCAGGCTTCAGAGTGCTCAATTCAGATTTTGCCTGTCTTCAGGGAAATTATGAGGCAAAGTCATAATTTCTCAGTTCTGAACACATGAATTTAATGAGTCTAGCCGTCTTTTATGATCCAACGAGTGGCAACAGCCACTCGTTGGATCCAGAACACCAGGTCAATAAGGAACAATATGACCTTTAAAGAATAAAACAGCAGCGTTATTTATGAAAAGATGTGCATATTATTACCTATCAGATCATTGGGTAACAAGGAATCCCAAGTTACGGTTTACAAATTGCAAACATTTAGCTTTAGATGTCGGAGGAGTCGCCTTACTGTGTCCCTACGGAGCATCGAGAAAAGCACATTTGCCCTTCCCCGCCCTGTTGCTGCACACTGCTCGTCATCTGGCTTAAAAGGGGGGGGGAAAGCTACTGCATATTTATCTGGGGTAGAAACATAAAGATTTCCACTAATCTCTACTGTAAACTCAACACTGTTTTAAACTAAAGTTTGTAAGCCATAAGGCTCGATAATTAGGTAGACCTCCCTACAAACTAATCAGCTTAAGTCTAAGTAATCTAATTAATTGTGTTTTAAAATAAAAACAATACATAGATTATGTATTGTTATATAAATGTTTAACAGTATTAGAATTAACTTTTTTTCCAATTAATTCCTATTTTACATTTTTGTTTTAAATTACTGAACAAACAATATAATAGCATAGGTTATTTTCTTGTATTAATCAATTACTGCATTGTACTATGAGTATTTTATTACATACTGACATTAATTAAAATTTTTAGTAGTAGTTGTTTTTTAGTTGTTTTTTTAAATAATTTTGATGAACAAAAATTGTTTACAAAAATTGTTTTCGCCGGAAAGTTTTTTTTTCCTTACTTGGGTTGAACAATATTCTGTTTATCATGTACCAGGAGGACGGAAGATGAAAGATGAAAATTTAATTTAAACAATATTTTTGTATGCAGTTACAGTTTTCAAACACATGACTGGACCATATGTTATAATCTTCTATACTAAGATGGTCCTTTTGCTCGTCTGTCACCGTGTCAATGTGTTTTTGTTTTTGTTCTCTAACCACATACCCAAAATGATGCCACACAAATGACATGCGAGAGCTCGAGGCTTCCTCAATATTTATGAAGCCTTCATTTACCGACTGCATCAAAACAACGGGGCAACACAAAAACCTACTTCCTTTCTTACTTCAAAATGAAACACAAATACAGGCTGTAAGCAAACACATTCATAGTAAGAATGTAGACTTACTTTTCCTAATAAAGACAGAGCTCACTTTGACAAGAAACACTGAGGCGTTTCTGTCAAAAATGTGAGAAACAACAGAAGTGAGAATCATAAAAGTTATCAAAATAATTAGTTTTTTTTTATTGTTAGTATTATTTTTCTATGGACCTGTTTGTCTTTAATAAAGCTGATGATTATATCAATAATATTTGAAAACTCCACAACCTGTGTTGATAATTGCTACTTTTCTGATTCAAACAACTTTTCCACGGCTGGTTCAATGAGAGCCAATGAGAGCTGGTTCAATGCTTTCAAAAAATGATTGAAATCCATCTTTTTGTACACTATAGCAGCACAGTTGGAGAGATGAGCGTAACGGTTATAATGATTTGATGATGAAGTGACTTTAACTTTAAGGCAAGAGGCACTGCAGCCTGTACACAGAGTCACAGCACGAGTGTCGAATCTGATCATTTTTACCAAGATTACTTTTATCATCCCCACCATGTATACCACAAAACAATCATGGTAAAATCACAGGATTTTGCATATCTTGCACAGACAAGCCCTCTCTGTAAAAATCAATTGAAATTCGGATATTTCAATGAAATTGTAATTTCTCCGTATTACAAATTTAAACTAATGAATCTTTTTTGGAGCATATGTGTCAAACTCAAGGCCCGGGGGCCAAATCTGGCCCGGCTTAGCTTTTTATGTGGCCCTCTAGACTCCAAATTACATCAATAGATTTTTACTGCAAATTGTCTCAAAATTGGTAAAAAAAACAAAAAAAATGTGTTAAAGTGACAGCTGCCTCAACTTTATCTGATGTCAAGTTATAGTCCATAACTGATACAGCGAGTAATAAAAAGTGATATTTAACATTAGTGCAAATATTATAACAATTCCTTACTAATATTTCTAAATTGGCACCACAAACTCTGTAATTTTGATCATAAAAAAAACCTAAATCGATTAGGAACTGCTAATTATTGATATTTTAACAGTTTAATTGGTTTTATCAAAACATTCTGGCACAACCAGCACTTTAAGAGGAATCATATTTTTAATATGGCCCAAAATGAAAATGGGTTTGACAGCCCTGTTTTAGAGGAAGGTTTTGCTTACTGTGTTTACTTGCGGCATGTGTCAGGAGCTCATACTGGAAGCATATTCTTATTGCATCACCGCACTTCCACACACTGAGCAATTAAAACAAAAAAAAATAGGGCTAACTACTATAAATGACCAACTTGAATGACATCTGTAACCAAAGCTCTATCGCTAAAAGCAAGTCGATTTCATAAATTCTTTTTTCACACTTTCACTGATTTTATTGCCACAGAGAAACTCACTCAAGCCTCACGAGTGAATAATTTACAGTGCGAACAATTGCCATGTTTTGTCTGAGAGCTGTTGAGCAGTTTTGTTCCCCCACTCACTTGTGCGATCAAACATCTAAGTCAATCCGACTTTTCTGTTCGCCTGCTGGACTTTCCTCTTAATCCCAATCGGAGCCGGGCCCGGGGCTTCTGGGGTATTCGCCGTCAGCGCACCGGTCTGGTGCTCTGATGCAGGCAGATATGATTGGTTCAGGTGTACTAACTGTCATAAAGGCTTCATTGTCCAGCCAGAGAGCCAAAGCCTGTAGGAACTTGATACATGTGTTCCTATTGTGTCGACTGAAGGAGCAAAAGGGGGCCAGAGGTTCGGCTCTGACAACCATTATTTGAAAAAGCTGAAATAATTTGCATTAAAACAAACAAAAAAGAAAAAAACACAGTGAACAGCAGGCAGGTGCCATGTAAACCACAACGCAGTTCGGGTTCGATTCTGCAAATATGCGGAAAAGTTTGAAATTATGACCAACATAATGAGCCTCTGACGGATTTTGGAGCATGCACAGACTCCTCTTGGGTTGTGCACACACATCAAAACAGAAAGTAGTGCATACATGTGAGCAACTTTCAGTAACTTGAAATAGCCTGCATTTGTCCTCAACCCACCTTTTCTCTGATTCCTTCTAAATAAAAACAAGTGTAGCCAACTGCTCTCACATGACACCTACTCCCTAAAAAGTGGTTAAATTCAGCATAAATCCAGCTGTTTTATTGAAGCACAAGGAGGTTTGTTAACATCAATAATACTGAGATAAATACAAAGCAGTAGAAGAAAGAGAATGGTTTGGGTAAAAGCAGATGTGTGTGTGTGTGAGTGTGTTAGAATGGCCCAGTCAAAGTCCAGACCTAAATCCAATTGAGCTTGAAAACTGCTGTTTTCTGCCTCTCTCCATCCAATCTGACTGAGCTTGGGAGATTTCAGTCTCTTGATATGCAAAAACAGATTGAGACGTGAATATATATGCAACACTTTCCGATTTTGATTGTAAAAATGTTTGAAAATCCACGTATTGTTGTCCAATCTGAAAAAAAAACCACATTACTTTGCATTGGTCTGTCACATCAAATCCAAATAAAACACAAAGTAGGTAGAAAGTCGAAATGTCTAAAGGTTCAAGGTATGTGAATACCTTTGCCAGGCAGTGGAAGTCATACCGCTGCAGATGATTGTTTTAACTCATGTGCTTGATTTAACACCCTTTCCCCCCACTGCCTCTCTCTGATTCCCAGGCTTACTGGTTCCCATTATCCGCTGCACCTGCTGCTGGAATCCCAAGCATTTTCATGATGGCCGATAAAGACTTAGTGATGACAAAGAAACTAAACTCTCTCCTCCGGCTTGAGCCAAGGGCATGTCAGATACAGAGGCAGACGAAGACCTTTGTAGTCCTTATAAGTAGATTATAAGCAACTTCGTATCGTTACATGAGGGTAAAAACACAGCTCTGCTTTTGAAGACACGTTTAGACTGTGGAGTGTGAGAGAGAGCCTGTGCGCCTCGGTTCTCCACTCATGACACCCCCGACTGATGGCATTTAAATTCAGACACGGACACACGTTGAGACCCGCGGGGTCAGCTTTCTCACCTGAAATGATGATCCAAAGGTCCGCCGGAAATCAACAGATGTTCTGGTAGTTTCTTGAGAAAGACGACCAAAGAAGCGCGCGCGCTCCGCAGAAAAGAAAAAGAAGAAGAAGGGGGAAAAAAAAAAAAAAAAAAAGTTTTTTACGCTCAAGTTGTCTCCATGTATCCGACTCGAGGAGGAGCAGGTGCTAGAATAAAGCCGGCAGGACTCGGCGGCTGTGGAGCCCCGTCTTCTCTGAGCCGCAGAGTGAGGTGGAGACAGACCGAAACAGAGAGAAACTGTCGCCCAGAGAGGCAGACAGAGAGCGGAGGTGGGCGGGTTGAGCTCAGATGGAAATAAGCTCTCTGCTGCTGCTGCTGCTGCTGCTGCGAAAGGAAGAGCTCAACTCCACCGCTGCTGCTGCTGTGATCAGATACGGACAAACTGGCCAATGGCTGCTCACCTCCACCTTTAAAACGAACTGCGAGTCCAATAATAGCTCGCTCTTCTGAATTTCGCCCAACGTGAACCCTCTGTTTACTCCCTCAGCTGCGCCATGTCAACACAAGAAGGAGACTCTTCAGTATTTCCATCTAGCTGCATGCTTTGGTCCCACGGTTTACTTCTTCTAAGAGAAACAATAGTTCCAACCAACCACAACCTCACAAAGAATGAGCCATGATCCAATTATAGCCCGCACGGTGCGAGCAAAACAAGCCCCGAGTGTTATTTAGAAGATGGTTGAACTGAATCACTTTCTGAATAGTGACTAAGTCTGCTTTTCACTATCAAAAGAATTTTTTTTATTGTTTTATTTGAAGAGGCTGGTTTTAGTCTGGGTTTAGGTAAACTCCCCTGTAAGATCTAACACACAGTTAATGCCCGTTTCTAGCCTGTAAGTGATGAACAACTCAGCATTAACTTCATCACACCGAGATCCTTATTCATATGCTGCCAACACTAATGTATATGTGTCTAGGTATAAATGTGTTTGTATATTTTTATATTTTTCTTTGAGTTTCTCATTTAAAGTACATATATATCTATATTTTAGTGCTTTAATTTGACGCCCCTTACACAAACTTTGCAAATAAAGCTGATTCTGAAATTAAAAGGATAGTTCAATTTTTTATTATTATTATTTTTAGGGTCAGTGGAGTGATTATTAATAGTCAGTATCTTACAAGCAGTCTCTGAACATCCCCAGTTTGGAGAAACAAAGCTCGGTTCTTATAGGAGAGCAGTGGCTGTTTTCCATATGTTTTTCATATGCGGCCCTGCTGACCCGAAGCTATGCGCGGGCCAGGTGGGGGACATGGAGGCGCCACCAAACAAAAAAGTAGTTTGTCAAATTAGCTTTTTATTGCTTGTTTGCATCCAGTCACTCGTGCTGAAGTTTTGGTTTTGGATGTGAACTTTCCGACTGCATGCTGAATTAAAGGGATTATTTGTCTGGCCTGTATTTGATCGCTTCCAATTTCAAATATAAATAAAGTGCTTGAACCAGAGCTCCTTTAATCTACTTTCCAAACTTTAAATGTCATTTTTAGCATTAGCACAAGCATGTAGCGAATTATGCCAGACTGTTTAGAGTTTGTCATTTGTAAAGGTGGTAATTGACTTGTGAAAACAACATTAATTACGAAAAAAAAAGTGTCATCTATTAAGATAAAACATGACGATGAAACGTCTTGAATTTCTAACAACTTTACCGATTTGTGAACTTTTTCAAAAGAAAAGCAGTAATTTTCTATATGTTTGAGCCAGAACGTTGATCATCTCCAGAAAGTGAATTGGTAAAAATCCGTTTCTCCTCTTTACTGACATTTTTCATTTTGTAATCCGACTTGATTTCTTGCCATGATCTGGTCTGATGAATCAAAGTATGATAGTTAAAGAACAAAAGGTGGTGAAATACTTGCAAAAACATCCATGCATCACATCCTAACGGCACCAACTTGAGCAGTGACGTCAGGAAACAAAAGCTGGCATAACGATGATGCCCTCTGGAATTATGTCCCTGTTTAAAAAGAGGAGTGTTCAAAACAGACAGGCAGCAGGAGGTGGCAGGTTTTGGATGGGCCAACTGGTTCTGCTGGACCTCGCCTTGCGATCACTCCTGGGAGTTGTGCAGTGCAGGTCCCAGCAAGATACTCTACTCCGCCCTGATCTTGTCCAACTTAAATCTGGGCTTTGTTGTTTCTAAGATATCCGGATGAGCAGCTCATAGTTTAGAGGTGAAGTCCTCCTAAGGACAAACGTGAATAAAAACACAGAGGAAAATACAAATGAATGCAGAGGTTGCTTGGTGGTGATTTTATAGTTTGTTGATTTATAATCAAACTGGAAAACTGAAGTTCACACATTCTCCAACCACTACTGGTTATGTTTACTGTATTACATTTACTCGAGTAATGTTTTACAAAAATAATTTACTTTTAGGAGTATTTTTACTATGCTGTCAAATTTCTGGATTCTCTACCCACTGTGAGCAACTTCACTGAATAAAGAACAAACATATTTTAACCAAAAATTAAATCCTGCAGTTATTGTTCAAGTTTCATAAGTTTTTTTTTTTATTGAAAGAAACTGAATTGGAAACATTTTTCTTTTACCTGATTTTGTTACTTTTTGTTACTTATATGAATTATTGTCATCTTTGTCCTGAAAATACCAACATTTCCACTTATCTTTATATTATGTAATTTCTATATATTAAATGACAGACAATTTGTCCAGTAATTGCTAGAGTAGATTTTTTTTTTAACCAAATACTTTTTTACTTTTACTTGAGTAATTTCTTGGATGGTTACTTTTTATTTTTAACAGAGTAAAAATAATTTTGAAGTAGTTCTACTCTTACTCGAGTACATTTTTTGGGTAATCTGTCAACTCGCTCAAACCAACCTGACTAACTCACCTCACGCCACAAGACTATGACTTGCCTGCCTGTCGAAATTACAAAATTATCCGAACATTGAACGCCACTGGTTCAGATCTACCTCAGCCGCATCTTCAACTTCTTTCCCACCATCTGTAACCAGTAAGACGAGACCCAAATATTTACCTCTAAACCCTGTTAATCTTGATCTTTCTTAGCCAAAATCTCTTCCTGGTTCTTCCTGGTTCAGACCGGTGACTCTCATCCTTGAGTCAAACTCAACGACTCTCAGTCTGTCAATTTGAGTTAGTGAAACTTTTTTTTTTTTTTTATAAATAAGTAGTAATAGTTGTTCACATGAAGACAGCCAGCCATGGCAACATCTACAACAAGTTTTCCCAAATTGCTGAAGCCACAAAACACAATATCTGTGTCACTGCTAAACCCGTTAGCCATGATGACTAATTGTTATTGTAGAAAAACCGCATATTTTAGCAACACGTGATTTATTGTGCAACAATCTGCTTAAGATAATCTTATAAACCCACAAAGGTTATTCATAAATTCCCAATCAGGATGTGAGCTTTGCCTGCGTACTCCCAACATCCCTGCATTAAAATATGATGAGTCAAGGCTTACAAAGAACTGCTTCACTACTGCTATATAAATGGCAACATGTAAATATTTCAAAACTTATGAAAAGATGACACTTTCTTTGTTTGTTTGGGGGGGGGGGGTTGTATCCATTATTTGCACAGTGCAAAATTAACCTCTATTGCGTGGTGTATGCCATGCAACAGAAAATATTTAATTAAAATTGAAAATATTAAATTAAAAGTGACTAATTAGTTTAATGATTTTATACAGCCAAGGCTTTTCGGTAATTCTCAGAGCTTAGCAGATGTAGCAAACTGAGTCATTTAAAATTATTTTAATATTCATAAATGAACCAGTCTCGCTGGTTGTCTCAAATTAATAAGCTTCATAAATCCCATAGTATCTGATCTGTGTACATCCTTCCTTGCAGCAAATCAAAACAGGCAGATAAGTATAATGACTGGCAATAATAATATTAAAATGTATATAAAGAGGGCTATTAAAAGAAGAAGAGCTGATTTGTTTGTTTGAATTTTTAAAAATATTTATTGAAACCCAAAAACTATACCAGTTTGCTGGAGAGGCAAGGAGAAATATCATGTCTAATTATGGCTGAAGAAAATAAAGAAAGGCAAACCAATAAACAATAAAGTAAATAACACTGATCAGATAAAACAACAAATTTTAAACAGAACACTTGCTATGAATTGAGAGTTAAGGCCTATACATAATCCTCAAGAAAAGAGAAATATGTTGAAATACTCTAGATAGGAGTTTTATGAACCAGTTTTAAGACAAAAAATTTAATGTTCTAACATAAGCAAACTCTGTGACGCCACACCAATGGACTGGTTATGATATCTAGACAGTTCAAACTTTTTCTGTCCCTAGAAAGTAATGCAGGCGTGCAGTGGGCAGGATGGAAGTTAGCATGAGTGATGCTACACTCATGCTAACTGTTGTTTTCGTGGAGTGTTATTTCTTTAAAAACTGTCCCGACAAACATGAAGATTTCGCTAACATCTGTTTAAACTTTAACTCCGATTGTAACTGAGACTGTCTGCTTTGGTCAAATAAAGTATTTTTTTTCCCCATAAATACTCCATGACAGAGGACCATATTGGAGTTGATGACATAATGAAGACTTTCAAATACCAGGAGATTTTAAACAAGTATCTGACTCTACCAGAAAGCTGAAAATGGATAACCAATAGATCTTTTCAAACAATGATCGGAAACATGGCAAGTCATCATGGGAGTGGTTCAGAAGCCACAAAACAAATTCCTTCTCAGTTCTACAGAAGTCCTGTGTGTTGAGCTGAAAGAGGCGATTATAAGGAAAGACTCAGAACTAGAATGATCAACAGAAATTGCGCAAACATCCCTCTTTCTGTGTGGCCCAACCATGTGGGATGTTAAGGGAAGGGACAACACACTCTCATGTTGCCAGGAGAGAGGGTTGTGCTAATTTTGTCAAAATATTTCTTCTTAACATGGTTCAGTGAACTCGGGTTAAATTTTCTATTTGGGTTGTTTTAGTATTAATTTGCACGAAGGCTTTTGATACATCTTTCCTAAGGTCACCAATAAATATGACCTGCACTGTCTAGGACGTTATCTGAAGATTATCTACAACAGAAGAATTGCGATTTCACGGTGTGGAATAATGAGACAGCCTGAGGAAGTCAGTCATATATTTCTTGGTGTGACATGTTGGCATGCTGGCACCAGCTGATTTAAAGTTATTATTTATTTCTGCTTTGGAGAATAGCGTGTGAGTTTTTATACATTTCAGATGGTGTATAAATTACACAGTGGCGCTATTTTATTTAGCGCCACTGTCACTAAACATTCAAGTCTGTTTAGACTTGAATGTTTATTCAAGTCTAAATGAATAAACATTCTTGAATGTTTATTCAAGTCTAAACAGTCGAAAGCGGAACTGATGTCATGTCACGTGAGCGCAGTCCGGACATATTTTAAACGCGCACTGTTTACCTTCCGCTGTAGCGGAAAGGCTGACTGATTAAAAAAAATGTATTCTCTCGGTTCAGAGAGTTTAATTAAACAAGCGAGGTAAGGACTCGGAAAATGTGGATTTTATTCAAAACCTTTTGCTCTTGTGCTACATTGCTAACAAAGCTAAAACCAGTTAGCTCGACTTAACTTCCTTATTTGTGTACAGATTTTATTTATTTATTTTTGCGTTTTGACTATTAATGCTGGTAAGACTTGAAACGTATCGTTTATTGTTTATATTTTATGTAGCCATTAACTGAAAAACCGAGGCTGTCTCTTACAGCAACAAGAAATAGTCAGCTTCCGTCTTTCCCCCGTGACATGTTAAAATGAAAACATGTTACTAAAATGGAAATCAGCATATTATTTACTAGATTTGTTTTGGAATGTAAAAAAGCGTTTTTACCTGAGTGACTTATCAGTGAAATGTGATCTAGTAAGCGAACACCCTGGGAATGTAATTATAATGTCAGTTGCTTTGAATATTTTGCCATTTTTCCCTGAAACTTTGAAGAGTTGTTTGAGTAACACGGTGCAAATATTCCCCAAGCGGTTACATTATTGGACTCAAAAAGTAAAACTTGGTGTAAAGATTTAGATGCAAATTTTGTTTTTGTTTCAAGTATTGGTCCTCTGCTTGTTGTACTTGCTATATTTAAGCACAACGCGGCTAATCTTTTGAGGTTTGGAATCATTTTTACCCTGAAAGAGTCTTAAATCAGTGAGTTTGTTGATTGCTTAAAAAAACAAACAAAAAAAATAGCAAGGTAAGGAGAACAAAGCACATAACACTTAAAATATTCCAGGAAACAACGTGTTAAAAATGAATTAGCTAAAAACATTTTTAAAAAAAAGGTAACTTCATTACTTGGTCACAATTATAACGAATATCCTTTGGAAAATGATCAGGTCCTGGACTGAAAATGAGTGAAAGCCTACAGGAACATTGACATTTCTTGGGAAGTTTGGCAAAATGTCAAGAAACTAGACGTGATTCAAGACTTTTGTGCGTCGATGTGAGATGAAGCCTCGGGTGTTTTGGTTGTTTTCCAGGGAGATTCAGGAGACTGAGCTGCAGAAGTTTTACAGCCGCCTGGTGAAGCTGCTTCAGCTCAAGGAGCTCGGTTATGAGACGCTGGACTCGCTGCACAGGCTGCACCTCATCCTGTCCGCTAATAAATACGCCCGAACGTAAGAGGCCCTCCTTGTGATTGTGATGCTTTTTTTTTTTTTTTCCAAATATTTGTTCTAATGATTTTGATAGAGCTGATAACACTGTAATAATGTTTTCAGAGATCCCTTAATTTTTTTTTCCGAAAGCCCAAATATGTCATGACGCTGCTTTAGGTTGTGTTTAGGCTCCGTCTTAAAAATATACTGGTAGTTATGGAGCCACGGGCTCCAGGCCCCTGGCCAGAACCACTGCACATCCAAAACGTAAAAAAAAAAACGTTTAACATGTTTGCTTTGTTAAAAGAAAAACATCCAGTTTAAAATCGGTCTCAATTAAAAGAAATATGAAGAAAAAAAAAAAAGTTACTCTTCCCTTAGCAAAAAGAACAGGCTTTCGGGTCACACTCTCTTTTTAAACACTCAGTGTATGTAGCCAAGTTAAATAAATCACTTAATTTGGCGGCTGCTTCTGAGTAAAGGTTGCTGAATAGACGTGTTTCTGTTTAGTATGAACATACAATTTGAATGCAAATACTTTGTGTTGTAAATAACATTTTCAATTGTAAGAAGTAAGAAATGTAAGTAAGAAATTTCTTAAGAAATGGAAAGATTTTAATGTATTGGTAATCTTTCTTTGTACCGGTCCGGTAGTCCAAATCTGCATCAACACAGTAAATCAGCCCGTGGGCCGCAAACGGCTGCTGGGCTTCACTTTGGACACCTTCTAGTTTGGGTGGATCTGTAGCTCTCTCCAGTTCGTACAGATGGAGAGGATCTTTGAGGACGCTGTGTGTCCTCTGCAGCCAGCAGGACTTGTAGATATCATCCCAGGCAGGTAGCTGACGGTTTATGATGTTTGATGGAGTCTTTATGGTCCTCTGCAGCTCCTTGTTTGCCGCCGGATCACACCAGGAAGTTTATCTTTAGCTTTTGTGCCTTTTTGAGGTTTGTTTTTCACGGGAGTTATTCAGAGATGTGTGAATCTGAAGCTGGGAAGCCTTTTCTCAGGGGTGTCAAACTTATTTTTGCTCTGGGCCGAATCAAGACCATTAAGGCTCTTAAAGGACCGGTTGTGCCAGAATGTATTGATAAAACTGCTCACCAACTGTTAAAATATCATTGAATTCTTAAAATTAAATAATATTATTGAACATCGTTTCAGTCCCTCCAGGATTTTGTTTGATTTTTTTTTTTATTTATTAAATTTTTTTTTATAAAATTGTGGGACTGATTTGGAAATATTTGCACTTATTTATGATGGTAAAATGTGACTATTTATTACTTGCTATATAGATCATGGACTATAATCGGATATCAATTAAGGCTGAGGCAGCTGTTCAGTACAAATAAGAACATTTTTGAGAAAAATCTGCAACAAATTCCCAATTATGTATTATAGCAAAAATGTGTGGGGATTTGTTGTTTTTGCGTGAATTTGCAAAATAATTCTCAAGAAACTGGAGGGACTGATTGATATAATTTGGCAGTAAACAAATAAAAACGGCATTGATTTGATTGATAACATAATATTTAAGCACACCTAGTGTTTAGTCTAGAGCAGTGGTCCCCAAACTACGGCCCGCGGGCCGGATCCGGGCCGCCTCCACATTTGGTCCGGCCCCCTGAGCAATACCAGAGTATTTAGATTTTTTTTCATATACCGTATTTTCCGGACTATAAGCCGCTGCTTTTTTCCTAAGCTTTGAATCATGTGGCTTATATGTGGATTTTTCTTCAACTACCAGGGGGCTCTTTAGCAGGAAGTGAAGCATTGGAAGTCAAATTGGAAATAAAAGAAGAAAGCGCCCATTAAAACAGAATTAGGTTTTAATAGGGAATTGAAATTTGAGAATGTTTTTGATCAGTAGCATTGAGGAAAAAAAAGATTTTTCGTTTTTTTAAATAATACTGGGATCATTATGAGAATTTGAGGCATAGATATTAGGATCCAGTAGATGGCAGTAGTGCAACAATAATGGATGCAAGCTGCCATTGAAATCTGAAGAAGAAGGAAGAAGAAGAAGGTGCCCATTTTCATTTAGCACTTGCTAGTAGCAGACACGAAGGATCAGCACTTTTAGTTACAGCTACCGTTCGGGAACTACCGTAATCAGTTCAGTTAAATCTAATCTTGGCAACTTTTTCATTTTTCAACTGTAATAAATGTGATATTCAATTGACCTGTTATGACTCAAAATTTTGGGTGTCCGCCCCCCTCTGCTGCTGCTGCATCGTTGTGGAAAACCTGGAGCGTCAGAGATAACTGCGGCTTATATGTGTATGTTTACTGGTTTTTTTTTTTTTTTTTTTTAACTTTGGGGTTGCAGCTTATAGTCCGGAAAATACGGTATTTATTTAATAAATAGTGTTATTTCCTGGATTTTTTCTGTGAAGAACCCAGAGAGGGTTATTTGATTGTGTTTTCTGGAAAACAATAAATTTTTACATTTAGGCACTCCTACAATTGTCACACTTTTTCTGTTACAAACTGACTCCGGCCCCCCACCACAGAAGGGAAAAGTTATGTGGCCCTCACAGGAAAAGGTTTGGGGACCCCTGGTCTAGAGGGCCACATAAAAAGCGACGGCGGGCCGGATCTGGCCCACGGGCCTCGAGTATGACACATGCTCTTGAGTTTACCATGAAACTCTTTGACTTCTTCTCTGATTAATGCTTAAGCATATTTAACTTGTACTTCATTTTTATCCTTTTTATCCTCCGCTGTTTCTGTTGTCATCAATCAAAGGCTGCCCTCAGATCTCCAGCAGAGGCTGCTGCCGCTCCTCTCCTCACCCGCAGAGCAGTTCCAGGTGCTGAGCTCCGCTCTGCTCAGGGAGACGCCGCCCTCTTCTGGTGAGGAGCTGAACAACATCCAGGAGAACGTCAGTCAGCTGAACACGCATGCTGCCGCTCTGCTCGTCTCACAGGTTTGCAGAAAGATAAAAAAAAAAAAAAAGCTCAGAATTTAATTTTATTTGTGAGCCATGCCAACTACTCCTGAGACGATTAATTGGATTAATCACGATTAATTACTAAAATAATCAATTAATCGATTAATCGTGAACTGGATTAAGCAGACTGAAAAGAAGGCCAGTTGCTAAAAGAACAACATAATCAGAGCAGTAAATGAGCCCAAACTGTACAAAAAATTTTAACATTTTGCATTAAAGATTAAAAAACAACTTTTAATATGTTTAACCCAAAACTCCTTGTGTGGTGAAGTTTCAGGTTCACCTGGTTCAAATTCTGTAAAAAATACAAAAAGGACTTCTAAGCATCTTTTTCTATCCAGTTAATCAGTTAATAAAAATAAATAAATAAACACATTAACAGGTCAGCCCTACACTGTATTATTGATTCAAGCAGAAAGGTTTGAGCTTTTAAAATTTTGATGTAGAAGTAATTTGGTCACTGCAGATCCTTTGCTACAAGTGATTCACTAAAAAAACATGCTGTCATTGCATTTTAGGCAATAAAATGTTTATTTTACATTTCTATTTTTTCTATTTATTTATTTCTATTTCTATTTAAAAAAGGAATAAATTATTTACTTATTTGCATTAATGTATTTCTAATTTGCATAAGAAAAGCTTAAATAAAAAAAATCTGCAGAATGTGCCAATTTTTAATCCGATTAATCTATTAATCGTCATAGTTATTGATCAATTTATCGATAACTGAAATAATCTCTAGCTGTAGCCTTAATTTCTGACTTGTTTTTCCGCTCTGCTTCGGCTTGGACAGGCCAGATCCAGGAGGGATTTGAACAATCTCTGCGCTCAGCTCGTTCATGGCCTGGAGGGCCGGCCGTCTGACGGGCCGACTCGCTCGCTCACGTTCGCCCTGCCGGTGCTCAACAGCATCCTCAGGCTCAGCCCAGACAGCCTCACCGAAGGTAACCAGCGGACGAAAAGCGCCTCGTTGGGACTCTGCGTTTAACCTGTGACCCGCATCCTTCTTTTTTCACCTCCAGAACACGTGACCATCCTGAGTAAAAAGTTCGTCGACTGGCTGCGCTACGCGAGCATCGTGCAGGGGGGCGGAGCCTCCTCGGGAGGGTTCTTCACAGGACCCAGGTCTCGTCAGGTGAGCGATCTGGACCCAAGATGTCCCCCGCGGAAAATTTGAAAACTTCGTGTTTCAATCCGTGTTTTGTTTCTCAGCCTTTGCCCACAGCGGAGCTGGACGGCTCGGTGTCGGGCGACTTCTTCACCGTGCTCTGCGTGGGCCAGGGGTTCACGGAGGACCAGTGGATGAACGTCTATTCCTTTTCAATGCTGCGCCACTGGCTCCTCACCTACCACTCTGTTTCTAGCGGAAACAGTACAATGGATGCTGGTATGACCACAGCTCGTCATCTTACCGCCACAAACTTTAGCGTATTTTAAATGGAAGTTAGACTTTTATGACAGATCAGTAACCTTAACCCTAAACCAAAGTTCCTACACAATCTTGAAAGTCTACAAAAGGATGAAACTGGATTTGATCATATTGGATTTCTGGATAAGTATGGAATAAAGATTTGAGTTTAGACTTATCCCATTAGCTAAACGATTAAATTCAGATTTCTAATCTACTAAAGGACTTGCTATATTGATTAAGAGTTAATATGTGCTTTAAGATTGCTTTACAACTTTAGTTTTTGTCTACCAACCAATAAGACACATCTGTTTTAAAAAGTTACGGCTCTTTTTGCTTCTACACCAGTAAAATTAAACCCAAGGTCCTTTTTATCTTGAGAAACAAAGATTTGGACGATCTGTATTTACACTAGAATAATCCAGTCCAAAGTTTTCTAAATATTGTACATTTTTGGTGATGTCAGATAGCGATGTATGCCTAAAAATCAACAATGAGTTGTATTGTTATTGGTGGAAAAGACTCGATAGTAAAGCCCAAATAGGTGAATGTTTGCGTCCATAATGTACTAAAAAAAAAAAGAGGCCGAGACTGAAAATAAAGAGCTGTTTTGCCAGAGTTTTGCGAGTTTTGAGCCAGTCCATTTCCCAATTAGTCTTATCACATAAAGTCTTATTACAATCTATTGAACTTTGTGCTTGGAAAGGGACAAAATGGAGAAAAGTTCAAAGACTAGAGATACTTTTACAAGGCACCATATATGTTGGACTCTAAAGTTTGAACCGCTGAGCAGTAAAACATCAAAGAACAGACATATGCTAACTAAATGGGACTTTGTTCTTTATAAAAGAGCCTCCTCAACCCATGAATCACAGAGGTGACTCAACCTTCACATCACTCACATGAAACAACCTGCCTTTTTTGTTGTTTTGTTTTCGTCATCTCCAGCAAACAGGCTACAGCTCAGCCTCTCCCTCTCCCACTCCTTTTCCAATGGTAAGACACAAGGATTCGTGGGTCTTCGGTGCATGCGTTCACATCTGAGAATCATTAACTCAACTAAACTCCCAAAACGTTTTCTCGAGGCAGCTCACCACATTTGAAATGCTGATTATGAATCCCAGCTGCACCTGACCCTAACAAACAATCCCTAACAAACACGCCACTGGCTACTGATCTCTAACCTCCTCTTTCCATGTTGGACAAACTGCAGTGATTGCAGTTTCTTTCAGAGAATGATGTACTAACCATTTAATACCCCTGGTGTCAAATATGTTACATGTGTAAGTGTTTTTCTTTGTGAGAAATGTAACGTTTTAGTTTTGTGCTAAATATTAGATGTAGCATTTAGGTTGTGGTGGTAATGCCTGTTTAAGTACTCCGCGCATCCTTAAAAATTCTTAAATTCGTGTATCTAAAATAAAAATTTTAACATGTCTTATATTAATTAAAAATGTATGTTGGCTTTAAATAAGTTTTACATTTAGTCGTGGCAAAACTATTTAATCTTACATATTATACGTACTTTTTTTTTTTTGCCTCGCCTCGCGGGACTTTCCGTCAGGCAATATTTTGAGTCGCCTGCAGATGTGATTCGATGCAGTTCACAGACATTAATACGTCTATGGCAGTTCAGGCGTTACCGCTAAATAGCTAATATGTTCTTGCTAGCTAGCTTTTTCCGTCTGTCATAGGAAGGTGCACATTTATTGTGGACGAGGTTCGTTTAGTACCAGTTTTACCAAAGTTTTACTTTGTTGAATTTTATTTCAACAAAGTGTTTACTTTGGAGGGAAATACAGCTGGGAAGCAGGAGAAAAGGATGAGCGCACGGATCCAAAGGAGAATGGAGGTAAAGGTACAGGAAAAATCTTTTTCCCTGAAGCAGGGAAAAAGATTTAAGGGAGTGATAATTAATGTCTTCAACCAAAGTAAGAATGTGACAACATCTATTAATAATCTACAGGTCGTACTAATTTCTCCCTTGTAACTTTACGTTCTTTTTATTTTTGTATTTTGTCAATTTTCTTTTATATGTCCTGTCGTGATACAGGTCTTAAATTTAATTCATAATGCTATTTAAACGTCTTAAATTTGAGTTGGGGAATCCCAGCACTTCAGGCATTTTTATGACGCTTGTTCTTGATTTTTTTTTTTTAGCTGTTTTTTTTTTAATTTATTTATTTGGCTGTGATGTATATATGACATACAAGTAGCTAAATAGACCAAAGTTTAGTGACATTTAGATCATCTCCTCTGATTGGTTGTTTTTATCGTAAAAGAACGTAGTGTGGGTTATAAGTATGTTTTTATCCCTTAAATTTGATCAGATTTGGTCACATTTTAGCCACAAACTTCAACACATCTTTTTTTTACACCATGTGACAGTACACAAAGTTGCTCATTATGGTAAGGAACATTATACATACATATATATATATTTGTATTTTTTTTATGCTTGCAAAGTATTTTAACTTTCTGCTTTTCTTCATTTGTTTGTTTTCTGGGTCTCGATCCAAGTGGATCCAAAGCAGTCCAAATCAAACTTCTTTTCTTTCCAATCTTTAATCCCTGACCGTGCTTGTTGCAGATGATCGATCGGAAGTGGACGGATCAGTGGTTTCCATGGTTTCGGCTACGTCCTCCTCCAGCCGCCTTCTTCCCCCAAAGGAGCGTCTGAGAGAGAAAGCGTTCCAGTACTGCCAGCGCCTGATCGAGCAGTGCGATCGCAGTGAGTGAACTCCACCAGGAAATCCTCCTCTTTTAGTTCGAACCGTTTAGCATGTGAGGTTAAACTCTGGTGTGAATTTCTCTCTTTCCATCAGAGGCCCAGAAGAAGTCGGACACGGAACTGCAAAAAGCGGTGAGATTTTGAAGGTGTAAAAACATGAAAAGACAATGAGCTGGGCGATAAATTCTATTTAATTGATTTTTGAAGATTTAATTTTTGGGAAATCTGGATTTTTTTTTTTTCCAACAATGGACCCTTTGGGTTTCCATAGTTCAGAATGAAGTCAGCCCGACCTTTATAGAAATATTCACAAGAACGCATCACGCCGCTGCCATTTGTGTACCTACTGGTTCCTCTCTGTTAGTGCATGGTGGAGGCCGTGTGCATCCTGGACTGCGTGTGCGTAGAGGACCCCTCCATGGTCTTCCGCACCTTCCCATCCATAAAGGCTCTGTTCGGTCGACTGAGCTCGGATTTGTCATACGCCAGAGTCCTGCTGCCCATAGCGCAGTTCTACCTCAACCACGGTGAGCACTGAAGCCTGACTGACTGACATTTACTGCACATTACCCCTAACAGTGGGCAGAGCAGGTTAATACCTAAACAAAAACAATAATATCGTTCACTGAGCTTAAGTTGGTTTTTGTTAGTATTTATTACTTCAGCAAGACGCATTTTATTTTTCTTTTTTACTGGGTTTTAGGCATCTGTCAACAGGTCATCCTGTCTTACAGCCTTCTAACCAACTCCTATAAATCACAATAGTCTGATGTGCAATTAGATGTTTGTTCAAGCTCCATTTCTATCTTAAAAGTCCTATTTTTACTCTCACAGAAGAGACGACGTTTGATTTTCCATTTAATGTTGCGCTGGGATTTTGCTACCTTATATAAGTTTCTTTGAAATCTCTGAAAATGCTTGAATTTATATTGTGTGATCAATGGAAAGTGCTTGATTTCTGTCTGAAGTCCTTGAAAATGCTTCATATTCAAACTGCACGGTTTTGTAATAAAATGCAATCCAACATTTTCATTAAAAGCCTAAATTTGAACAATGTTTAAGGTTGACGCCAGATATTTTCATACAATCTGATTAAAACACACGCGCGCACACACACACACACGCACATTTTGTTCTCTCACCATTTCAAGTTAAATCAGACAAAACGTGTCTTGTTTTAGATCAGTTAGAATGATCAAAATTATTTTTGACATAAAACATATTTTAAATTATTATTTTTTGCTTAAAAAATAATGTTATATTTTAGCGTACAGACGCTGCATGCTGTCTTTTTGACAACTTTCTACTTTTGATTTGAGAGCTGCATACAAACCACAATGCTGTTTATGTTAAATACGGAGGAAAATCCACCAACAACTATGAATGTGTTTATCTGAAATGTGTGTGTGTGTGCGCAGGTGAAATGGCAGCCGTGGACTGCGAGTGTGTGTGGAAGTTGGTCTTTGGCCGTTTTCCCGCAGAGCTCTTCAACGACCCTTTCCTTGCTCACGAGCTGCTGCGCTTCCTCCGACAGAACCTGGACAGCCTGCGGCTCCGAACGCCTGAGTTCATACGATTCCTCCCGAACTTCCTGAAGGTGTCGATCCAAAACCCAGGCGTGCCACTGCTTGGATCCCTGCTGACTTTCTGACCTCTCTCTGTGTCTAGTTTCTAGCATGGGATAGCTCAGCTGTTGTGGATGACTTTGTGGATCTGCTGCCCTCTCTGGTTACTGAAGGAACTGCGGTGGAGATGCTTCACACGCTGCTGGACCTGCCATGTCTTTCTGCTACACTCGTCTTGCAGTTCAGGTCTGTAGACACGCAAACGCGTTCAACGCTGGTTATTTACCCACATCTCACTCGTTTCTCTGTGTGCGTGCTGCAGGTCCGTGTCTTTGCCCATCTCGGAGTCGAGCAGCCGAGGCCTGCTGTCGCTCGACGCGTTTCGAAACCCTGCGTTCAGAGGACTTTTTCTCTTTCTGCTTCGAGTGGAGACGGGCTCAGGTAGTGATGGACTCAAAATATGTTGGGAATTCCTTCTCCACACTTACATAAACCACGCGCGTGACGGACTGGTATGAAATCTGAGCAAACAATTAACAAGCTTATGATTAATTGTTTATTAGGTTAAAATTAGTTCCAATCTATTAACTTTCACTTAAACCTTCTTTCAGTGTTGTAGTTTGGCCACCATCCAGGAGAGGGCAGCGCTGGTCGTCCCTAAGTGGAGCCAGTTGATGCAGAAATAAATATGGCGGGCCCATACTAGAATGGGAAAGAGAACGGGTTCAAAATGCTCTTACTGCGGTTCTGTTTTGAAACACGGATGAGCTTAATGGCGCTCATTCAGCATGACGGGGCAGCGTCGACTTCTCAATAAAAAATAACGGATGTGAAGAGGGCATAGCAGAGAAAAATTTAGCATAAAGGGAACAAAACACGATGCTAATAAGCAAGGTTTATTTTTGAGTTAAAGTGCTTTATGAAGCAAAATTTTAACTTTCTTTCAAAAGCAACCAGACAATATCACGTTAACAGAGAGATGCTCACACAGTGGTACTGTTTCACATATTTTATTCTTTTCATCTTTTATATTTCTGTTCACAACTTGAGACGTTCCCATGTTGTTGTGTTTCATATGTCTAACTGTAATAATGTGAGAAACCCACAATTTTCTGTTTATTCAGTCAGTATTTAATGCAACTGAAACAAAAATGTTAAAATTTAAATATGCTTTTTTTTTTTTATTCAGCATATTATGACAAATTTAGCCCTTTCTGTTATGAAAAGGTGATCGACCCTTTTGATATAAGAGAAAACTCAGTTTTTTAAGAAAATAGTTTGTTGATCAGATTAACTCGATAATCGTCGCTGTTGTTTTCAAGACTTGTTTTTTTTCTACACCCGTGCTCGGTAATAAAATTGTGCTTTTTCGGTGGAGTCGTACTGATTTTGCTCCTCTGCTTAGGTCACACCATCGACCGGTTGAGCACGCTCCACGACCTATTGGCCGAGGCGGCCGACTGGCCCAGAGTGGTGCGCTGCGCCCAGGTCGTCCCCGTGCTGCTGCACATTTATTTCAACACGGTTGTTACGGTAGGGACAGAGCGCATCCCGAGTTTAGCGTTTGGAAAAGACAGACTAACATCAGTCGTCGTTGGTTTTCAGGTGGCTGAAGAGAAGCTGTTGGCTCACCTGATCCTGGTGATCCTGGAGAGGAGCGGCCTCCTCCTCGCCATCCCCACCTACAGCAGAGAGATACACAGGTACAGCAGGAGACGTTCCGTCTCCGTTTCCCCGCCTCCTTTTTCTTACCCCGGCCCTCGTTCCCCTCCTGCAGGGTGTTCAGCTGCCACCTGCTGAGGCTGTGCAAGCTCCGCCCCTCTCTGGTTGTGGACCAGTCACACGAGCTGCTGGAGTTCGCTGGGACGACGGCGAACGTTTACAGCAAGGAGGAAGTCTACACTCACGTGGTAGAGAAGAAAAAATCAGTTTTGGTTTTGATTTTTAAAAAATTCCAATTATGTTTATTTTGTTTTTAAGGAAAAAAAAAATCACTAAATATAACCACAAAGTTGCTAAGTTGGCAACAGTCGAGTGTAGAGGTAGACATTTATTTTATTGTTCATTTATTTTTAAAATGATCTTATGATGATAATTTGGATCTTGAGAAATTCAAAATAATGATGTTAATTTAATTTCTACAAGAGCATCAGTAGATATCAGTAAATTGTAAAATGTGTTTAAACACAGTTACTATGTGCAGCTTTACAATATAAATCACACTTACAATATTTTCTGAAGAACAACATTTGTTTGTGGCAATAATTATACCTTAAAAAATTAGTAGTAAATAGTTTTTTCAGCATTTTTATCTGCGTACGAACAGACATGACTTGCTGGGCGGCTGGTCAGTCACTCAATAGAAATAAATAAAATTTCTAATTTTATTTATTTCTATTTATTTCTAATAAAACGCAATAGAAAACGCTGAGCTGTTTTTTTTTTTGTTTGTTTTTTTCTTCTTCATTTTGGTCGGCAGGTGTGGGTGCTGGGGGAGTACCTGTCGATGTCGTCTGACTCCAGCTGCTCCGTGGCGCTCATCACTTCCTGTTTTGAAACTCTGGAGGCGGTGCTATTTGAGATAACCTCATCTGCCCCGCCTCCTGGGATGGTGTGCCCCGCCCCTAAAGTCATCACCACATTGATGAGCGCTCTGGCTAAACTGGCGTCGCGATCACATGACTTGATTCCAAGGTGAATAACTTTTTTATTTTTTTTTGTGTGTTTTATTAGAGTTCCTTTTAGAATAATGTAACGTGATTGATCATTTCTGTCTCTCGGTAGGGTGTCTCTTTTCTTCTCCAAGCTAAGAACCACAGCCAGAAACGGCTCGGTTGCCTGGTGCGCCGACGAAGACGACCTCGTTGCCATAGTAACCCGTGGTGAGGAGTTGTGGTCTCTGCTGAAAGCCCCCGGTGTGGCTCAGAGTGTCCTGACGCCGCCCCCTCACGTCTTGACGCCACGCTGGCACAGAGACACGAACCTGGCCGTACCGCTGCAGCTTCGAGTCCTCACCAGGCTCACACACTCACAGTGATACACACACACTCACTCACAGTGATACACACACACTCACTCACAGTGATACACACACACTTCATTCTCCTGCACTCGCACTTAATATGAATTATCTGAACAACAAAACACCTTCATTTTGAAATTTGATTTTTTTTTTGTAAATAAATGAGATGATTTACCTGAAATGTAATATTGTAAATAACTTAAAAAAAAATAATAAATCTCACTGGTTTTTGAAGTGTCAAATTTATTACAATGATTTTACTGAAATATAGCATTTTTACAAAAAGAAATACTTGATTAAAAAAACACACACACAGTTCTTCACTTCCTGAGTCAATAGTGTCTTAAAACAGTGACACACTTCAGTAGAAAAATCCTCTCACTTGTGGCTTTTACTGTCATCAATAAAAAAAAGTCAATGTTTTCATGGATAACCTGCATGCTCAACATGCTTAAATCGACACGATCATCCAGATTCGACTAGTTGGTTTGATTTAAATTCTGCATTAAATGACACATCTGTGAATAGAAAAGTGCTTGTGAGTTTAAGTGCATTATATTACCAAAATAACTGACAATCGCAGTCCAGAGTACAGTCTGAATGCAGTGGTGTAACTTTCTATTAAAATGACTATAAAAATTTAGATAAAATCAATTCAAAGCTTTTTTTTTTCCACTTTTAGTGCAGATCAGCTGAAAAAGAAAAAAAAAATCTAAAAGCTTCATAAACCTGGTTCCATAAATGAGCACAGCATTGATCTGATAATTTCTGTATTCTAGATCAGATGAAACTGAAATGTCAGTTGTTCTAGTGAAAATGATCTCACTGTGCAAAGGTATCAATCAGGAGAAGGGTAGAAGTTCAGCCAACTACTACAGGATATGCAACGTGTTAAATTTCCAAAAAGGTTATGAATAATTTATCGCCTCATTTCATTTGCCTGGCAGAACACACTTTTTTTAGATCCACTGCAGTGCGTCTTGAATAGCCTGGACAATTTAAAACCTTTCCTTTTGTCAGTTCTCTGTGACGCATCTTTAACGATCCCAGTTTGAAGTTACTTGCCCCCTGGCATGTTACTATAGCAAATCGTGTAAAATTAATTAGCGACACTTTCACAAACAAAAATCAACAACAAAATTACAATCAGACGACATTTATCCTGAGAGCAGCTGTTGATCCACAGCAGGCTTTAGGTCCGTCTCCATTGCTCCCCACGCTCTCAGTCCACCGGATGAGTGGACTTTAACTAGAACTTCTTAGTGAAACTCAGAGCGTATCCTTAAAAGAATGCCTCCCTAAAACTCTCACCGCGTGATAAAGTCAGTAATTAAAAGTGGCTGGTAAGTTTTGGAACCCCAAAACAAACAGTTACTGTGAAAAAACCTTGAGATATCAGATTTCTTTTAATTTTCACTCCCAACAGCTGATCAGTTTCATGTGGTTCATTACGTCAGCTAAGTCCAGCCTATAAATTATTCAGTAATTGTCGATGCTAATTGTTGAATCAGTGGTGAGTGCAAACATACACAACCCAACTGAGCAAAGAACTCATTTTGAACTGGATCTTTAGGCACTTTGTTACCAGCAGCCTGTTGCAAAGAGGCAAATTGTTCAACGTATTCAGTCGAAGCTAATGAAAAGCAAAAACCAGATTCCTGTTTTAACAAAAGGAAAATACTATTTTCGCTGAGATGTTGTGATTCCCAAGGAGAAAACGATGCATTTCGTAAGGGTCCTGAAAAAGATGGAGATTCTTCTTCTTTTGTCCTCCACATGACACAACATGCTACCAGGATCTGGTACTTGAACTAGACTTGCATGGAAAAAACAGCCAAAATCCTCCCTCAAACAATTTTTCAAGTCCTTTAGAAACTCTTCACAACTCTGAATCTGGACCACTTTAAAACGACCATCTTGGAAATTATTGCTTCATGCTAACATAAAGTAGCTCCTATGCTAACTTAGCATAGAAAAGACATTCTGGTTTTTCCACTGACGACGATCTTCATTTAGCTTCAGAGATAATTTATCTGCAGCCATTATGCACTTTATAAAATAGTTTTTCTTAATCCTGCCCAACAATATTGCCCTGCAAAAGTACACTTACCCCTTAAACTTGACATTTTCTCATGTTACAATCATGAACGTTGATGTGGTTTAATGGGGTTTTATGTGATATGACTGAAGTGGAAAAAAAATATATGGTTCTCGCATTTCTTTATCAATGAAAGTCTGAAAAGTGCGGTGCACTTGTGTTTTGCAAAACCCCCTTTCACTGCAAATGTAACTGAAAAGCTTTTGAGGTGGAATGACGCACTTTGAGACTAAAATTTCTTCTTTTCAAAAGAACCTGACCTATGTCTGGACTTTAATTGAGCCGTTCAATGTCACGAATATGACTCGATTTAAGCTTTTGTTGCAGCTCCGAGTGTAGGCATCAACGTAAATAAGTTTGAGTATTATTCTTCTTCCACTTCTCAATTATGCACCACTTTTTTGTTGGGTTACTGTCACATAAAATCACCATTCAACCCGTTGACATCTGTGGTTGTAACATGACAAAATGTGAACCATTTCAACACTTAAGCCGCCATAGACCTTAAATTATTCTACTGAAGATATTTCAGTGCTTAAACCTATGTATGTTTAGCAACAACAGAAAATATTTTAGCAGTGATATGAGTTATTGCTTAAAAAAAGTAGGCTTCAGAATCAAAACACATAAAGTGCTTAAAACTTTTGCAGTTTTCCATTTAGGCACACATGGATGAGGTTTACCAGTCCTTGAGCTGGAGAAACAAATAAAAACTTAATACAAATAATGCTCTTAGTCAGCTCTTTAACAGCAGAATCACAATAATATATTAGGATAAGCTCCCATTCATCATACTGTACTGGCTTTGATCAGGTGTTTTGTCCGTAAAACTGAGAGTTTAATCATCAGCACCAACCCAAGATGAAACCCTTCGGTCCGATTAAGTGCAGCCTTCAGTAGCCGCCTTCGGGTTTCGAATCGGCAGCTTCCCGTATTTTTTCTCCAGCGAGATCGGCTGGAAAGCTGTCCGTCACCTCGACGTCTGTGGCTGTGGTCCCGCCAGGTACAGGTACCTCCAGATGGCGTAGTAATGAATGCCCGCTCCGACCGCAACGAAAAGATGCCATATGGCGTGGGCGAATGGGACGAGCCCATCGCTCTTGAAGAAGGCCACGCCCACCGCGTAGAAGATGCCTCCCAGAGCGAGTTCGCACACACCTGCACGGTTCACCTGTGACGGAGTGGGACACATGTCACTGAAGAGCCTGGGGGCACGGTGAGGGTGTCGCAGCGGTAAGAAGTAAAACAGAAAAGTTCAAGAAACTGACTAAAAGAATAGCACAGAAACTAAATCCTACCCAGATTTTTTTTATTCTCATCTTGAGGGACACTTGGTAGACTGGCCTCTGATTACTTAAAGAGCATCAAGTGCCAATTTTTCCAAAACATAATAAGCTATATTGAATGTTTGTTGCTTTAAAGTGTCAAAGGTTTGCCAGTGTCAGCCTGAAGGACAAGGCTTCTGTTTATACCACAAATGTGAGGGCAAAACACTCCCAGTGATATCCGTTACACTCCTCGCTCCCGTTTCGGTGACGTTTGAAATAAACCTAAAAGCCGCTTTGGCAAATTCTTTTAATCTTTTCTGAAAATAACATGATCAGATTTGAAGATTGAGCTGGTGAGTTTGGGGCCTCTAAACTCAAAGCTAGGAGGTTTCAGAAGAGCAGATTAAACTTCCAGGCACTGAAAGCAAACATTATGGACTTCTAATGAGTCTAACCACAATGATTCAGAAGACAAGAAGGTTAATGACAAACATTTGCATGTGTTGGCTTAGCAGAGCGAGGAGATGATGTGTTCGGAGGAAACGCGCTGAAGCAAACAGGTCCCAGCTTCACTCTATAGGGGCCGTGCAGTTCAACCACAATGGAAGGAAGTGTCAAACAATCAGAGTCGGGCTCAGCATGTAGCTGAAAACAGACAGTAGCTGTTGTTTCAGTGCTCACCATGGACAGAATGACCAATGCAGGAACAGCTCCCATTGTCACATATCCCAGCAGCTCTCCCAGTTTGTACCTGCGGAACAAGAACGGGAGCGTCAAAAAGGCTTCAGAGTTTCACCTGAACACATGAGGGCAGGAGTTGGGTTTCAGTCAACACGTTCACGCAAAGCTTTAAAAACTCGAGAGAATCTTACCTCTCGTGGAAAAAAAAGACATACGTGGACCCAAAGCAAGCCATAACCCAGATCAGCCAGCGCATGTGGTACGTCCAGGGTCCTAGCTCCCTCAGCATCAACCTGAGGATGTTTTTAATACAAATCTGGTCACGTGACTCAAACTTGCACATTTTTCCCCGGACACACACCATCTGGAGACCTCTGTCCCCCCAAATAAAACCAGAACCAATTTAGCAAAGCACTGTTCCAATCTCTCAACCAATATGTAACGATCAACCTGTCAAATCAAGTGTCAAGACATGAGGACGTATGCCATTTAAGACCTTAATGTGTCCCAGTGCTGTGGGTGGCCTAAAACCCAACCGGATCAGATGTCGTTTGATTTTTATTTTTACAGAACAATCAAATTCAAAGACCCACCAGGGGGAATAGGAGGCAGCGATGAAGAAGTAGATGGCCATCCGGTCACACTTGTGGAAACGTTCCTCCACCTTCCTGCAAAGATACAGACGAAACATTTAAAATTCAGTACGATCTTACGAAATTATATCTAAAATGTTACACTTCAAAACACATAAAACCACTGGAAAGTCTTTTTTTTTGACAGATTTGAACATGTTCTCTATTTGTAAGCAGTCTTCTACTGAAGGTTCAAACAAATCACAAACTACTCCCCAGTAATGTTCTCCCACTGTAACACGTTAGACCCACGGTGACTTGAAAATCTACTAGAACTGCTGAGATGCACAGACGCGCAAACACCCACCGGAGATGGCTGATCTTCCAGGCAGCCGTGTGGAAGAGCGTCGAGGTGAGGAAGAGGCCGGTCAGGCCGCTCCCATAGAGTAAGGCAGCCACCCGGTGCCATTTGTCCACAGACAGGAAGTAAAGCACAGACCCGCCCACCATGCTGGGAAAAATCCAAATCTAAAAAAATTTAAAAAAAAAAGAGTCATAAATTATTGTTGGAATTAACTCAGAGAGCTTCATATATATTTTTTGTTGTTAATTCTTTAACAGAAGGCTGAAAGAAATATTTAATATTTTTCCTGGGACAAATGCTGCGTTCCAGTTACCTGGGTAATGACCTCGACTTCACACCTGAGGTTTCAACATGGCGACGACTCTAGACTTTGTTTGCAGTAGCTTTTATGAACATCATTTTAAGCTTTTCTTTCCATGAGCAAACACAAATTTTAATTTGCTGAGTGTGTAGTTGCAGACGTTACATGAAACATTAGTTGTTGACCCATTTTACATGCAGCTCTGGGAAAAAACGAAGAGCCCACTGCACTGAACCCCATTGAAAAACTTCACCAAATGTTGAGTTCGCCTTACGAGTCATAACTGGGGGTAGTCAGAGTTGCTCCTCGTTTCCCAGTAGGGAAACCCACTTTTGTTTAACTTGATTTTCAGACTGGGAACTCAGAATTTCCCAGTTCCAAGTCCAACTGGAATGCAGCATTAACAAGGGCTGAAACAGAACGACTATCATCTCTAACAATCTGGTGTCCAAGA